>NC_090448.1:519462321-519765351 GCF_031143425.1 Pleurodeles waltl
GCTGGTTTTGGTGGACCGGGGCTTCGATGCGGGATGTGATGGGATGGTGCTTTGTGTACCTCACAAGTGGTGTTCTCAAGCCCCGGGGCAGGAAGCAGCGTTGGTGTCAGTGTAGAGTGGCATTGTCAGGGACACCAAGGCTGTGGTGTGAACAAGGTGTCCACAGGTCATGATGCAAGCAGCGGTTCTGTGACGACATCAGGTAGCGGAGTCGGTAAGACCAGGGTTGTGGTATAAAGCAGGGCACGGCTCCGTGCAACATCGTCAGGTCATGGTGCAGGCAGTGGCGTTATTGGCGGCGTCATGGTGGTTTTTCTTCTGTTGCAGCACAAAACACACAGTTCCTAGTGCTGTAGGTAGACTTCCAACAGGAGGCAAGCTCTACTTCAAGCCCTTGGAGAAACTTCACAAGCCTGATACACAGCAAAGTCCAGTCTTTATCCCCTTTAAGACAGAAGCAGCAGCTGCAGGCCAACCCAGCAAAGCACACAAAGCAAGCAGCAGTAGTCCTCCTCCAGCTCTTCCCCTTGGGAGAGGTTCCTCTTGATCCAGAAGTGTTCTATAAGTCTGGGGTTTTGGGTCTACTACTTATACTCATTTCTGGCTTTAAAGTTGGCAAACTTCAAAAGATGTCTCTGTTGTTCACAAGATCCTGCCTTACCCAGGCCTTGCCCCAGACATACTCCAGGGGGCCGGAGATTGCATTGTGTGAGGACAGGCACCGTCCTTTCAGGTGCAGGTGTCAGCTCCTCCATCCCCCCTCTAGCCCAGGAAGACTCATCAGGTATGCAGGACACACCTCAGCTCCCTTTGTGTGACTGTCTAGAGGGAATTCACAAACAGACCAAACAGTCTGACCCAGACATAGATTTCAGAGACAGGCAGAAGCACAAAATGGTTAAACAAGAAAATGCCCAGTTTCTAAATGTTAGCAACAAAAAAGGAGGTTGGAAGGAGTGCTGAACAATGCAAACATTCACCCCCAGTCACAGATCTGGGTTTAATCCATCATTCTTTTGATCACCATGCCACCCCAATTTGGACCCAGCCATAAGCAAACTAGTCTTGACCCTGTACCTCAGGGGAACAGTCCAGCAGGAACTGCCAGACCATGTCCTCCCTGGACAGGAAACAAGCATCCTGGGACCGGTTCCAGGGTATCACCCTTCATCAGCCAGGTCCACTTGCCAGGTTGAATTGGCAGTGCCTACCTACACATACAGGCACTGCAATGGCAGGTCTGAGACCTGTTTAAAGGGCTACTCCTGTGGGTGGCACAATCAGTGCTGCATGCCCACTAGAAGCATTTGATTTACAGGCCTGGAGACACATAGTGCACTTTACTAGGGACGTAGTAGTAAATCAAGTATGCCATTCAGGGATAAACCAATCACAAATACAATTTACACATGAAGCACCTGCACTTTAGCACTGATCTGAAGTGGTAAAGTGCACAGAGACAATAAACCAGCAAAAGAGATCTTGAAAAAATAGGAGGAAGAAGACAAAATGTTTGGGGACAACCCTGCAAAAAGGGTAATTTCCAACACCTGTTACCTAGCCTATGTCCTGACGGCAAGGTCAGGTAGACACCATTTCAGGGTGTGAAGCTGTGTACTTTCAATTTGTTAGTGTGTCAACCGCATGTAAAATGGAGGCTAGTATATAAAGAAATGCCAGATAAGAATGACACTGTTTTTAGCACGATATGACACATTAAAAGTGAACTGTGACTGTGCTTGACATTGATAGTGCTGCAGGGGAAGTAATACCTCAGGTGTTGGTATTTTGAAAAAGATATTTTATAAAGATGATGTGCAATAGTGCATTTCAAATGTATTATTTGCACATTTTAAAAAATTAGACTGGGGAAACAGTAATTTTTGAAGTAGAAAGTCATTCAAATACATTATGGCCCTGATTCTAACCCTGGCGGGCGGCGGTAGCCGTCCGCCAGGCGGGAACCGGCATTTGGCCGCCATGCGGCTAAAATACCGCTTCCCCCATTCTGACATTTGGGGGCCGCAACACAGGAGCCGGCTCCGAATGGAGCCGGCGGTGTTGCGGCGGTGCGACGGGTGCAGTTGCACCCGTCGCGCTTTTCACTGTCTGCTAGGCAGACAGTGAAAAGCTTCATGGGGCCCTGTTAGGGGGCCCCTGCACTGCCCATGCCAGTGGCATGGGCAGTGCAGGGGCCCCCAGGGGCCCCAGGACACGCCTTACCGCCAGCCCCTTCCTGGCGGTAAGGGGGTCAGAATCCCCAGGGCAGCGCTGCTTGCAGCGCTGCCCTGGCGGATTCGCCCAGCCGGGGAAAAAACAGCGGGAAACCGCCGGCCCCGGTTTTCCGACTGCGGCTTTACCGCCGTGGTCAGAATGGGCTTGAAAGCACTGCCAGCCCGTTGGCGGTGCTTCCGTCATTCGTGGCCCTGGCGGTCTTGGACCGCCAGGGTCAGAATGACCCCCTATATGTACATATGAAAAAATGAGATTCATAATGTTACCAGCATATCAGGTATGTGTTTATTATCAAGGTATGGTGTGACCAGTTAAGCTGATATTTTCTTTTCCATGCATGCAGATATTTGAACCCAGGCATGGGTAGGAGACGATGGCCTCAGGTCTTCAGGCCATTTCTAGACCTTGCCACTATGGAGGAAAGGGATGTTATAAGAATGTTTCGGCTAAATAGGCAAACTATCCTGGATTTGAGTCACGAGCTGGAGCCGGATCGCCTGCCTCACAATTTGAATACAACAGCAATAGCACCAATAGCGAAACTCATGGCAGCACTTTATTTTGTGGCCACTGGTTCTTTTCAATGCACTGTGGCAGCATCTGAGGGCAAGTCCCAACCAACTTTCAGTGGTGTGCTGCAAGAAGTCCCTTCTTCAATGCTCAGACACATCAACAGCCACATCCAGTTCCTAAGAAAACAGGATTTGGCCACTGTGAATGGAGAATGTTCATGCTTTGAGTGAACTACCAAATGTGATTGGAGCAATAGGTGGAACGCATATTGCCTTGGTGCCACCAAACACACGAGAAAGAGGCCTCGAGCAATCTGAAGAACTTCCATTCCACCAATGTGCAAGTTGTCTCCTTAGTCGATTTGTACATCTCAAGTGTGTGTGCCCGCTTTCTTGGGTCAACACATGATTCATTTGTACTACAGAACAGCACCAACCCCTGCAAATGTCACAACTTGGACCAGAGAGGGCCTGGCTTGTTGCTAAGTACAATATGACTTGAGAATCATTTGCTTGAATCCTAGTTTAGAAAGGTACAATGGCTTGATATGATAATAATCTGTTGATAGGTTGCTTCCATGTAGGAGACTCGATGTATCCTAACTGACCATGGTTGTTGGCACCGCTAATGTATCCAACAAAGCCAGGGGAAGCCCGCTTCATTGAGGCTCATGGAAGAACACACAGGCCAGTGGAGTGGGACTTTTAGCTCCTTAAGGCCAGGTTTAGATGCCTGGACAAGACCAATGGAGCGTTTCTCTACTAATCCGATAAGGTGTGCCAAATCACGGTTGCCTGTTGCATGCTCTACAACATTGCCCTGCGATGGAACATCCCAATAATCGCAGAGGATGCAGGCCATAAAGAGCCACTGGGTAGGATGTTAAAATGCCCAATGAAGATGAAGGAATTGGCCTATATACCTAGATGTAATTGATCACTTCATTACCTGCGTCTAAGTGTACCTTTACATATTGTAATCCCCAATGTCCGTACAGCTTGTGACATAGGGAACATATCAGTTGGCAATGATAATTTGTTAGGAATGGCCAGTTCAGGAAAATCCTAGGCAAAGACGTTAGTGGATAAGAGTTTCCCTATATTGACTACTGTGTTTGTTGCCATAAATTAACTTTGCTTGTGCTAGGTATATGTGTCCCCTCCTAACTTATTATTTGAGTCAAATTCAATATGTGGGATCATTAATTATCCCTTGTTATTCTGTTTCACGGTCCTTCACCATGACGTCTTCATTTGGACATTTAAAAGTTGTGGACATTTGCATTGATATGTTGCTATTGGAAAGTACAAAGTGAGCATGTGTTGATCTTTGAACAGACACCCACTTGGGATGGACAGATCTTGTACAGATACAACTTGCACTGTGATTGAAGGGAAGTTCAGGAGATTGTATGAGACCTGTTTTCTGGGTGATGTTGCCATCAGGGCAATATTTGCCACTTAACTTGCTCAACCCGCATGTGTATGTCAAGCCATAGCATACTTTTCTTCCTTCACAGTTGCAAAATCTTCAATTTGTGTTCAGTAGAGGTAGTTGTAGATGTGTTGCCTCATAGCTGATAGAACCTTTTTACCACACTACTGAATGGTGGTTGTGACAATGCATCAGATATTGCCACAGTGTCCTGCAATGGTCAAGTGGCCTCAAACTGTTATACTACCATGATGTAGATTATTGGTGTTATTGATATAGGATTCCTATTCTGAGGACAGAATGTATGGCTTCAGCTGAGGTCATGCATCAATGAGAGTTTGCCTATTTAATGTGATCCCATGCAATATTCCCTTTCTTCCATGGTGTCAAGGTCATAGAGTGTCCACCTCTAAATGGCACAGACTACTGGTGTCATGCATGGTTTCTGAAACTCAGCTCTGATTTTGTCAAGGACGTGTTACCTACATGTGTATATTACCAACACATTGGGATTTTGTTTTGTTATTTCATGAAATGGGAAACACATTACCTATTTGTCATTTCTAATTGTCCTTTGCAAGTGAATGTTCAAAAGATTTGACAACATTATGGTGGAATACAGACATGGGAAAAAAATGGCAGAATGAATTCAACAAGAGTGTTGTAATTTGTGTCCATATCATATATTTGCATGGCACCAAAGAACAGAAAGGTGATTTAAACAATGAGAAAATGAACTAAAGAAAGTCTGTCATGGTGGATGAAAGTATAGCAGTAGAGCCAAAACCAGTTTGGAGTCCAATGTACCAAATAAACCTGTCCTCAAAATAGGTAAATGTGTCCCTGAAACAGTCCACAGAGTGAATGGTAGACACACTGGAGGAAATTAGGATCTGTGTATCTTGGAGGTGGTGGTGGAGGTCTTGTGATCCTGTCATGTGGTCCGGGAGGAGGGGGGGCACAGGTGTACAGACTGGGGTGAGAGGAGCAGCCTCCTCATGTGGCAGGGCCTCCCTGTCTGTGGCTGGCAGTGGTGTACTTGCTCTAGATTTAAATGGATCACAGACAGGGGCAGATGGTATGGGAAAAGCCTTGCACATGTGGTGATACATGTCAAAAAGCACCCCAGTCAGGGACCCCATTTTGTCATTGTGGTTTCGTGTTTCGAACATGAACTCTCTCTGCACCTCCTTGATGTCCTGGGGCTCAGTTATGACCTGGTTTATCACGTCTTAGGAATGTGGTACTGCTCCCAAGACCCAGTGAATGGTGGTCTGGCTGACAAAGACGCCAGTGTCCTCACCTTGCTGGCCACAACCCCTACCCCTACTACCATGTGCCCTTAAAGAAGTGTGACGCATCTCACTGGGGGCTGGGACAACTGGAGGAAGTGTTGGTGATGTCTCACCAGCAGCCAGGACTGGGGGCACAAGATCGGAATGTAGTTTCTCTTTAGACTGGAAGTGGAGGTATCCAGATACTAAGATGTTGCTGCAGCTGGGATGGGAGGTGTAGGTGTGGGTGGTGCAACTCAATCATGCTGTCTGGCTAGACAGACCAAACAGACCAAATGGACCAGGCTGCTCCCAATCATCCGGACTTGCAGGATTGGTGACCTCACTGAAGGCTTGGTCCTGGTCTGGAGTGGAGATGCCTTGTGTGTCAGACAGTGGTACACTGGCCCCGGGGGGCTGGACCTGAGAAGAAAGCAGACAATATGAAATTAAAATCTGGTTTGTACCTCATATGTGTCTTTAGCTACAAATGCAGCAAACTAAAAAAGTAAGATCAGACTGATAGAATGATAAAGCCTTTGGGCGATTTTCATTGTTTTACACACGTAGACTGATATACACAGATGCCAACTCCAGTGGTGACATTGTAGAGATGTCCTGAAATGAAAAATGTTATTTCTGGATTGTACATTATATGCAGAAGACATTCAGCTCAACACAATGGTGAATATATTAGATTAGAATACAGGACCATTCCAAGGCCCAGCAGGCTACAAAACATTAGGCAAACCATGGTTCAACTTAATTTTAAAACTGGCATTGTTCATCATATGGACAGTGCAAAGTAACAGTTTTGTGACTACTACTTCTAATCAGAATGCCACATCATCTAGTAGGAAATCTTGAATTCAACAGACTATAAATTATGTGAGCATTTACATAACTTCAATGTAGCTATGAGAAGGTGTAAACTGCTTGAGATACACAGCAACTGACATTTTCATCCATAGCATGACATGGTGACTGTGAAATGCACAAGTTTTTGAGATGTGTGCACATATGGAAGCAAAGGAAGATGGAGCAACATTACATTGTGCTATTGTTTGAAGATACAAAAACAAGGCATCATGGTAGTTGTAGTCACCCATTGACACCATATAACATATTTGTTTAAAAAGTGAGTTACACATATCTATTTCAATAACTATAGTGGAGATGAACACACTTTTACAACATATCAAAACATATGGATATGATGTGAATCGGTGAAAATACTGTTTACCAGCACTATACTTTCATGTGAAAATGGATTGAGTTGTGGACCTGTTTTTGGGAGAACAACAACAGATATTGATAGGAAGCAAGAGAGTAAGCAAATTCAAGGGATGATCCACGGAGAAAAACACACAATCTGACTAAACATATTGCACATTGTTAAAAAGAGAGATACAACCAGCAATTGGTATGAAGCAAGATATTTTGTGGAGCCAAGTTTAGATATCTGTTTTGATAAGGGTGTTGAACCATTCTAAATGTCTAACTTAAAGGTGATTGTTGAGGCATTGCTTACTGCCACTTACCAGACTCCACTCACCAGGGATTCCAGTCAAGCCCTCAGGATGTAAAATCTTCAAGACCTTCTCCTCCCAGGGAAAGAGGTGTAATGGTGGGCTGGGAGAAACACCACTACGCTCTGGGCCTCCAGGTGACACTTAGGGAACAGGGAACTCACTCTCCCCCGCAGGTCATTCCACCTCTTCCTAATCTCCTCCTGTGTGTGAAGGTTGTTTGCTACAGCATTCACTCTGTCAACTATTTTGGACCACATTTGCCCTGACATATGGTTGTATTTTGTATTTGTGCTCCAAACAATTGTGGCTCTACTCTAATGATTTACTTCACTATGATAGACAATGGTCCCTCTGTGAAATGAGTATTTGTCCTCCCTGCCAGTGGCCAAAAAAATGAACAATACTGAAATAATGTAAAATTAACAAAAAACACAGAGGGAGAGGAACACAGAAAAAATCTGTCTCCTGTGTCGAAAATTCTGCTGGCAGAATGGTCCTTCCACGGTGTGATGGCAAAGGATCATGGTCTGAAATGGAGTGTGTTTTGTAGTGGCTTTGCACGTGTTCACAATTGTTCAATATATTACAGGTGTGAGCTATTAGCATCCAACCAATAGCCACAGCAGTAGTACTATACTGAACGAGTCCTGCGACAGACTCCTGCCATCATGAACCCGCCACTGATACACCACCAGCACGACTGTGTGATCTAAATATGCTCTGCGGGATCCCACCATCAAGACGGCTACAGAGGGCTACTCATCAGCATTGGAATCCACTGTGTCAGCTCCAGGATGCAGCTTGCACGATGGTCTGCACTCCGTTGTGGCGGTCTTTGGCCCAGCCACAATACATCTAATTTTGGCGGTTAACTTGACAGTTTCTTCGGGTCCACCACTGACGCAGCTTCGCAGTAACACCATCAAGATCTAAACCAGCCCCTAAGTCTCATGGAGTTCCTTATGGTGAAAGACAAACAGTACAGAGATTGAAGAATGTCAAAATTTTGCCCCCAAAACTGATTTGCGAGGGATCTCATCAAGGCATTTTCAAGGTCATTATTTGGACTTAGTCAAAGTCTTTTGAAGATAGTAACTCAGTAATTGGGAAGAGGGCGACAAAGAATCAACGATGATGCCCAAGTGTGGAACTGCAACAGAAGATAGAGGCTTATGAATGAGAAACATAAAAAGGAGTAGGCAAATATGCTCCTTAAAAATTGGTTACAGGTCTTTTAAAAATATATAACCAAATGGGTGATATCTCCCTGACAAGTTCTTGGAATAAGGGCATCACATAACATAAACAACATTTGTTGAGTTACAATTTGCATAGCTTCGCTATATAATTGTGAATTCCCCGTGTTGGAATGTTTTAGTATTGAGTGTGTGTCAATGCAAACACTGCAGTGCCTAAATTTGTAATGACTTATGACAGCGAGAAGCCGCAGTTGCGATCTGATGGTAGTGATGGGTGCTACTTTCCCTAGTAGTGTTCTCACACTGTGATTCCTAATATTTTAGCCCATTTTGAAAGCAAACAGAAGCTTTAGCAAAGAGGTAACATGTGATGTAAGAATACCCCATTGTTTGTTAATGATGTTATTTAAAGTGTTCCTCTCAGAATTCAAGAGAGTGTGTTAAAGTTGTCTGTTTTGTCTTTCAGTGATAAAATTGTCATGTGGGAAGCTCCTAGTTTGTTTCCCAGTTCTTTTCAACAAACCTAAAAGGGTAATATCTATCTAGTATTCTATTAATGAGGATGCTTTATTCATCAAGGTAGTCATTTTTTGGGTGCAATTCTGAAACAGCCATAGGAATTGTCAGATTAATGTTTGCCAGGTTAGTAATGGAATTAGTCAGCACAAATACAGCTGAAGGATGTGCTTCCAAGAAATCAGTCAGTGCCATTAATGCGTGTACTTGGGGGGTGCTCACATAAAATGACTGGATATCCATAGTAAACAACAATTGTGTTTCTGTGTTGAATGGGAAGTCTTCAAGAGTGTTAATAAAATCATTGCTGCCCGTATATAGGATATAGGGGGTCGATCCGACCCTGGCGGTCCATGACCGCCAGGGCTGGGGACCGCGGAAGCACCGCCAACAGGCTGGCGGTGCTTCCTGGGCCATTCTGACCGCGGCGGTAAAGCTGCGGTCAGAAAAGGGCAACCGGCGGTTTCCCGCCGGTTTACCCTGGCCCAAGGAATCCGCCTTGGAGGCACTGCTTGCAGCGCCGCCATGGGGATTCCGACCCCCTTCCCGCCATCCTGGCGGTAAATACTGCCAGGAACAGGATGGCGGGAACGGGTGTCATGGGGCCCCTGGGGGCCCCTGCACTGCCCATGCCACTGGCATGGGCAGTGCATGGGCAGTGCAGGGGCCCCCTAACAGGGCCCCACAAAGATTTTCAGTGTCTGCTTTGCAGACACTGAAAATCGCGACGGGTGCCACTGCACCCGTCGCACCCCTTCAACTCCGCCGGCTCCATTCGGAGCCGGCTTCATTGTTGAAGGGGCTTTCCCGCTGGGCCGGCGGGCGGCCTTCTGGCGGTCGCCCGCCAGCCCAGCGGGAAAGTCAGAATGACCGCCGCGGTCATTTGACCGCGGTACGGTCTTCTGGCGGTTCCCGCCAGGCGGGCGGCTTCTGCCGCCCGCCGGGGTCAGAATGACCCCCAAAGTGGATTGAGCAAGAGGCTGCTTGGAAAAAGTAATTGTAGCAGTATAAGGATTCTAAAATCGAGCAACAACTGGAAACTGCAGGAGGACATGGTGGGGGTTCAGGATTATTGTGAATTTTGAGGAGTGTGTATAGCACAGGGGGGTGTGCACATGACTTCTTTAAGTATTGATGATCATTCTTAATAGGAATTTGGCCTATGGTTCCTTTTATCTAGCTTGTTTGATCAGCTATGAGGTCACCAGAAAGTTTCATGTGCCGTTCTGCTAGTGGATTACCTTGTTAGTTCTTGAATTTAATCATTAGTACTATTAATAATGAACACCATACCTATCCCTGCCTTATCTACTCTGTTGATGGTAATATCAATTGAACTGCAAAGAGCAGAAAGGACTTCTTTATCAGCTCTGTGGACTTGTACTGTATTTAATATCTGTCTCTGTCTGCTGGGGCCTTCATATTCTTTGAGAATAATAAATATTTCAAAACATATTGGGCCTGATTCTAACTTTGGAGGACGGTGTTAAACTGTCCCAAAAGTGGCGGATATACCACCTACCGTATTACGAGTTCCATAGGATATAATGGACTCGTAATACGGTAGGTGGTAAATCCGCCACTTTTGGGACGGTTTAACACCGTCCTCCAAAGTTAGAATCAGGCCCATAATTTCTTTGGGGATACTGAGTGTTGGCGGGCTGATACAGGAGGACGGACAAAGCCCAGTCACATCAGTCTGGTCGTGATAGTCTAATCTTTCTGATAAATCTATGTAACTCAAATTTAGTATTGAAAAAGTCAGTTATCCCAGTGACCTCACTACAATAACTATAACTCGCCCTTCTCTGTGAACTAGTTGTACCCTGCACATTATATGATTATAGCATGTGAAATCATAGTTTTCATGACAACACTTATGACATCTGAAATCACATGATTTTTCAGAACACAGTGCATGGTAGAGTGGTGAGTTATAAGTAATTTAGTGTGGCAAGTGAGGTGACAAGATTGTGTACGGAGGTGCGCAACCTATAGTAATTTAAAGGTGGTGGATAAATTATGAATTTAAATTATAACTATGACATAGTAATTTGAAAGTGATACATGAATTATAAATGTAAGCTATAACTATAACTTTAGAATTTCTAATGTTTGTGTAGTTTAAGTTGGGTTTGTATACAAAGAAAAAAAACGTTTTCCTAACTATAATTTGTCCTTAGCCTTTGTTTTTTCATAGAATTTGAATGGTTTTTACTTTTTTAATTAAAAAAAAACAAAACATTTCTAACTGTAAAGTTTCCTGTTGTGGAGTGCAGTGTCATTAAGTGGAGTGTGGTTCAGTACATTGGAGAATAGTGATGAAAGGAGTACTGTCACACAATATAATGTTATAGAGTCGAGTAGATTACAGTGGAGTAGAGTGGAATGTGGTACACTGGAGTGGTGTACACTGGAGTGGCATAGAGTGGAGTGGCATGGAGTGGCATAGAATGGAGTGGTGTAGAGTGGAGTGATGTATAATGGAGTGACGTACAGTAGAGTGGGTACAGTGAACTGGCATAGAGTGGAGTGAGGTACATTGCAGTAGCGTAATGTCGAGTAGCGTAGAGCAGAGTGGCATGAAGTGGCGTTCAGAAAAATAATGTACACGGGAGTGGGATAAAGTAGAGTGGAGTGTCGTAGAGTGGAATAGCTTTGAATGCTGTGGCATAAAGTGGAGTAGGGTACAGTAGTGTAATGTTGAGTGTAGTAATATTGAGTTTAGTGATGTTCAGTCTAGTGGCCTACAGTGGCATGGAGTTCAGCAAAATACCGTACACTGGAGTCCGGGAAAGTAGAGGTGAGTGACGTAGAGTGGAATAGTTTAGAATGCAATGGTGTATAGTGAAGCAGCATACAGTGGAGTAGTGTAGGGTGGAGTGGGGTACAGTAGAGTAGTGTCGAGTGTAATAACATTGAGTTTAGTGATGTTCAGTCTAGCGACCTACAGTAGAGTGGCATATGCTGGAATAGCGTAGAGTATAGTGTCATACAGTGGAAGAGCACAGACTGTAGAAGTGTAACGTATAGTGAAATACAGCAGAGTGTCTGTAGTGGAGTGGCAAAGAATGTAGTGTTGTACAGTGTAACGGCATGGATTGTGATGGAGGGGATCAGCGTATACTGCAGTGGCATACAGTGGAGTGGTGCACAATGGAATTGCATACAGTGCAGCTGTGTAAACTGAAACGGTGCAGAGTATAATGACATAGAGTAGAATAGTATATTGTTTAGTGTCATTGAGTGGAGATGCATACAATGGAATATTATATGTGGGCAGAAGTGTACAGTGGAGGGGTGTACAGTGAAGTGGCATAGATTGGAGTGTCATAGAATAGAGTGGCGTGAAGTATAATAGCTTAGAGTAGAGTGGTGTAGAGTGGAGTGGCACGGAGTAGAGTGGAGTGTTATTAATGTTTGGACATTTTGTAATTTTTTTGTTGCACCGTGGTACTCCTGAGGCAGTACTGAGCTACTGCGTATTGTTTTTAATATATAGAAACTTATAAATATTTTCCCTACCTATTATCACTTTACTAAAGTGATAAAAGGTAGGAGAAAAATACCAAGCTTAATACTTACCTAGATCTGAAAGCATAATGCAAAACATAAGCAACTTGTACCTAAAAACAACATGGATTCCATTAACTTTTGCAAAGGCAGTCATTCGCCAATCACCTAAGGGATTCTCATTACTATGTGCCACCGTACTGTCACAAAATACTGCAAAATTTCACAAAAATATCTTGACAACAGATAGTAGTAAGATAAAATGCCTTATACTTACAAAATACTTACTTTACTTACCTGCACTACCCAAAGGATCATCCTCACACCATAATGTCTAATACTGCCAAATTTTATGTAAATCTGCTCAGTCGTTTTTGTGCTACCTTCTATGTGAAAGTCTATGTAAAATGCATTGGACTGCAGGTGTGTTTTGGGAAACTCCCTTTTTTTCTCTGCACCCCATTGACCAAATGCCATCAATCCTTCAGAAATGTAACAGGTGCACTTGGTCTGCAAAGTTTTGTGGAGATTTGGCAAATGAGGGCGAGGTTATTAAGGGACAAAAATCTGAGAAATTCCCATCACTGGCCACAGACTCCCGTTGAGCATTTCTGTTGGGCACTGGCTGATGCTCGTAGGAAGGGCAGTTCGAGGTCTTCATGCAGGTGGAGGGTTACAGCCTACAAGGTCCAGTAAGGGCTTACAGAAGGACGATGGCTCGAGTCCCCTGCCTCTGGTTGGACAATCAAATATAAAAGAACACTAAGAAAACATGGGTCAGGAGCTGAGGAGTGCATATATAATTGCACAGACCACCCACAATGACAGCCATTGACTGGATACGCAGGCAAAAGTAGGTGCAAGCAGCTGACAAGCAGCCAACAAACAGGTGCAAGCAGCTAAATTTCTGGGGGGTGCGCCTGAGGGGGTCCTGTTGTAACAGTGTCAGCCCACTGTGATGTCTTGGGATGAGGTTTGACGTGCAGTGGTGTGGCAGGAAGCTCCCCAGCGACCCTGTAAATTTATATATGTTGATTTCCGCTGGGATTCTGTATCATTAAGCAAGTCACTGTTTAGTAGGCGGATTAGTTAATCCTTTATACACTCTGTTTAGGCTGTAACAAGGACAGCTAGAGTTTTGAACAAGCTAGCTTGTCTGACAAGGTTCTTAATACTTTATGTTTACACTGAAGAAACATTTCTGATACAGTGATACTATGGTGGTGGCCATAATAACGAGGAAGTAGTCAGGAGATTAGGCGTTAGACATTATCCCAGACCACTGATGGAAGGTTCTCATATCCTGTGTGCTCATTTGCTCATGCCATTGAGCAAAACCAGCAAAATCACGGTGGCCTAGAGGATAAGGAAAATCAAAGGTCATGAAAATATGATAAACAAGGCCCAGTTTGAAAATTCAGGGGTTGAACTAGAAAAAAACAATCATAGAGAAATTAACCGGTTCTGTGCCGCTGTGCCGAGGACGTAACCACTACGTCCTCGGCACACAGCCCAGAGGGAGCGCTCTCGCTCCCTCTGTGGGCTTCCCTCCACACCCCCCAAAGGCAGGGATGGAAGGGGAAGCCCTTCCCCTTCCATCCCCGACCCCCCCCACCCCTCCTGTGACGTCAGCGCGCATAATGTCACAGAGCCTCCCCCACCGCGCTGGAAGCTGAGCTAAGCATTTCTCTTTCGATCACGTGGTGGAGGCAAGGAGAGGGTTCAAAGGGAAGGAAATGTGTTTCCTTCCCTTTGAAGTCTCTCCAAGCATTTCAAAAGCCGGATTGCTTGCAATCCGGCTTTTAAAACGCCCACTAGACACCAGGGATTTATTTATTTTTTTGAAATGGACATAAGGGAGCGACCCCTTGGGCAAGGGTCGCTCCCAGGGGGGGCATTTTTTGGGAAGGCCTTTTCTGCCCCCCCCCCTGGGGGGGCAGAAAGGGGGGCCCCCAGAGGGGCCCCAGGGATATATATATTTTTTTCTTTAGTTGTTGTTTATGTTTTTGATTTAGGTATGGGGAGTGACCCCTTAGGCAAGGGTCGCTCCCCTGGGGGGGAAATTGTATTTAGACAATTTCTGCCCCCCTTGGGGGCAGGTTGGCCGATTTTAGGTCAATCTGCCCCCAAGGGGCAGAAACCACTAGGCACCAGGGATTTTTTTTTTGGCGCCAATGTCACGCAGGGGGAGCGACCCCGTAGGCAAGGGTCGCTCCCGGGGGTGGGATTGGGTGGGGTGGGGGTGAAAATTTATTTTAGGCCCTTTCCGGCCCCCCCTGGGGGCAGATCGGCCTATTGTTATAAGGCCGATCTGCCCCCAGGGGGGGGGGCAGAAACCTCTAGACGCCAGGGCAAAAAAATTTTTTTTTTTTTTTTTTTGTTTGTTTGTTTTTTCAGAGATGGGAGCGACTTATTAGGCAAGGGTCGCTCCCCTGGGGGGCAAATTGTATTTAGACCATTTCTGCCCCCCTTGGGGGCAGATTGGCCGATTTGAGGTCAATCTGCCCCCAAGGGGGCAGAAACCACTAGGCACCGGGGATTTTTTTTTTGGCGCCAATGTCATGCAGGGGGAGCGACCCCGTAGGCAAGGGTAAAATCCACTGGTAGGCACTGTTTTCCATGAAAAAATGTGATGTGTCCACGTTGTGTTTTGGGCCATTTCCTGTCGCGGGTGCTAGGCCTACCCACACAAGTGAGGTATCATTTTTATCGGGAGACTTGGGGGAACGCTGGGTGGAAGGAAATTTGTGGCTCCTCTCTGATTCCAGAACTTTCTGTCACCAAAATTTGAGGAAAATGTGTTTTTTTTAGCCAAAGTTTGAGGTTTGCAAAGGATTCTGGGTAACAGAACCTGGTCAGAGCCCCACAAGTCACCCCATCTTGGATTCCCCTAGGTCTCTAGTTTTAAAAAATGCACAGGGTTGGTAGGTTTCCCTAGGTGCCGGCTGAGCTAGAGGCCAAAATCTACAGGTAGGCAATTTGCAAAAAACACTGTTTTCTTTCAAAAAATGTGATGTGTCCACGTTGCGTTTTGGGGTGTTTCCTGTCGCGGGCGCTAGGCCTACCCACACCAGTGAGGTATCATTTTTATCGGGAGACTTGGGGGAACATAGATTAGCAAAACAAGTGTTATTGCCCCTTGTCTTTCTTTACATTTTTTCCTCCCAAATAAAAGAGAGTGTGTAAAAAAGACATCTATTTGAGAAATGCCCTGTAATTCACATGCTAGTATGGTCACCCCGGAGTTCAGAGATGTGCAAATAAGCACTGCTCCTGAACACCTTATCTTGTGCCCTTTTTGGAAATACAAAGGTTTTCTTGATAGCTATTTTTCACTCTTTATATTTCAGCAAATGAATTGCTGTATACCCGGTATAGAGTGAAAACGCACTGCAGGATGCAGCTCATTTATTGGCTCTGGGTACCTAGGGTTCTTGATGAACCTACAAGCCCTCTATATCCCCACAACCAGAGGAGTCCAGCAGACGTAACGGTATATTGCTTTCGAAAATCTGACTTTGCAGGAATAAGTTACAGAGTAAAACGTAGAGAAAAAGTGATGTTTTTTTCACCTCAATTTCAATATTTTTCTTTTTCAGTTGTTATTTTCTGTAGGAAACCCTGTATGATCTACACAAATGACCCCTTGCTGAATTCAGAATTTTGTCTACTTTTCAGAAATGTTCAGGTTTCTGGGATCCAGCATTGGTTTCATGCCCATTTCTGTCACTGACTGGAAGGAGGCTGAACGCACAAAAAATTGTACAAATGGGGTATTTCCTAGTAAAATTCCACATTTGTGTTGAAATATTGGCTTTTCTGATTCAAGTCTGCCTGTTCCTGAAAGCTGTGAAGCGGGTGATTTTAGAACCGCAAACCCTTTGTTGATGCCATTGTCAGGGAAAAAACCACAAGCATTCTTCTGCAGACACTTTTTCCCATTTTTTAAAAAAAAATGAAATTTTCACTGTATTTTGGCTAATTTCTTGGCCTCCTTCAAGGGAACCCACAAAGTCTGGGTACCTCTAGAATCCCTAGGATGTTGGAAAAAAAGGACGCAAATTTGGCTTGGCTAGCTTATGTGGACAAAAAGTTATGAGGGCCTAAGCGCGAACTGCCCCAAATGGCCAAAAAAAAGGCTTGGCACAGGAGGGGGAAAAGGCCTGGCAGCGAAGGGGTTAAGTGATTCAAATAAAGTTATAATCACTGGAATAGAATCACCTAAAGCATCCTCCCAGGTAAACTCCACAAAAGACTTTATGAAAAGATACTTCAGGAGCTGAACAGCAAGGCCGGAAAATACAGACTTTTCCTTTCCTTTCGAAAACCTAACAACGTATCCCTTTGTTCCCTGGACATGGTGGAGATTCTTGATACAGTGGAGCCAGGCATACACCACGTGGAGCCTACTCTGTGCTCCTCACCCTGTCTGTCAAGAGGGTTAATGGGAGGCACCCTTGCCATGCCGGACATAAAAATGGATAGGGTAAAGAGGGCCAATAGCCCCAATATCCTACACACTGTGCAGGAGAGCCAGGCACACAGGGTATTGGTATAGCTACTACATTGGGCCAAGAGAGTGAATTTAATGGGTCCCCATTGAGTACAATGAATACCCCCTCCCACCAAGAGTTACCACCCAATTTGGATGTTGACCTGGATACAGCATCCAGCCCATCCTCCCCCACGCTGGATATAATGATTTTGATGCAGAAAACATTGCAAGTCTTTTTTGAAGTCATAGTATTAAACACAGATACCCTAAAATCCCATACATCCTATTTACATGCTGTAGCTACAAAATGACAAAAAATGAATAGCTGCATACTCAGGTTAGGAAGATCAGTGGAAAGCATGGAGGAAAAGGTCGGGCTTGGGGAGAGGGGTAGTGAGGGGGAAGTGGAATCCACCATCCGCCAGATATATGGGATGCACTATCCTCATCACCCTCAGTATATATGTAGATATATATGTATGTATATATATATATATATATATATATATATATATATATATATATATATATATATATATGTATATGTATACATATATATATAATGTGTAATGCTAATAAAGAGGTGGGAAGCGATCTCACAGTCTTTCCATCTACACTCATGTGATTAAGGCAAAGAATAAAGAAAGGTCATTTAGGATCGATTAACCAAGTCAGGAAAAGCTAAGAAGTAAAAAGAAGAGAGTAGGATGACAAATGGTGATGAGAGGTGATGAGAGGGAACCCAGAAAAACCAAAAGAATAAGAAGAACCCTCAATTAATAATTCAGCCACAGGCTTGGGCATAGATGTGTGTACAAGAATAGCTGCAAAGAGTACTCTAGTAAGAGATGCAATTCCAAAAGTCAGGAAGATCTCACAAGATAGTGGGAGGGAATTGTTAAGAGTAGGAAATAACATGCAAAAAGGAGATCACAGCAAAACCAGAAAAGAGAATGGCATGGGACAACGTGGGGTGGGACCCATAGGGAGAAAATAATTTGAACTAGATAGCCAAAAATTCCCTGAATGAAAGAAATAGGCTAACTCCGACACAGTCCGGGCAGAAAAACATGTGGTCGCTAGATGCTGGGAAACAAAACACAAAAAAGGAAAATAGCCTATGGGTATTCATGGAGCCTAACCTAGAAAGTACAAGTGGCAAAAGGCGCAGAAAGTAAAATCCTCTAAATGGGGCTTCATTATTTCAGATATTTTCAAAATGTCCAAGACTCCAAACCAAAGCATGCACATAGGTGACAAAGATCCTATTTTACTTGTTAGAGATGTCCTACAAAATGCCAAAAAGAACTGAAAACACAGGAAATAAAAATCTCTTTGGATGTGGAGCTTGAATTTAATGAAACCCCCAGGATGGGCTTTGCACAATACCATGGTGGTCTACAACCAAATCATGCTGGATTGGGCACACTTGGAGCTCAGGTCAAGACCTGGCATATAATAAATAAGAGAGACTTTGTCTCAAGAAGGGTGCAATATTAAGGTGACGGTACCAACTAGGCTCGAATAAGTAAGCCTTCCTAAGATGGGAAGAAGAAGATGAGGAAGAATGTGGTGATTTCAATGATATAGACAAGGGATGGTGTTCAATGCACAGAATTACATTATTTTCCTGTATCACGCATGGACTTAATAACGCATTGAAACAGAACATTTTCCAACAAATAATAGGTACAAAATGTTGGGTTTCCAGGACCCATGGATGTGCACAGAGCACCCGCAAAAAGATGGGTTTCTGCAAATTTCACTGGGAGCATCAAATAATCCCTCAGGGCTCTGCCTGGGGGAGCATGTTAATGTTAATATCAACAAAGATTGTTTCTAAGATATGGGAAATTAATACTAGAAGTAACTGGATCCTAGCTTGCAGAGTGATACTGCCCAATGACTGGTCAGGTTTGGATTGTACTATTGTTCTTAATGTTTACATGCAAGTGAAGAATCCATCTGCTTATGAGTGGAATATGGTTATGTTTAAGGAGGATCTGGCTAAAATATGTTCATTGAATCCATACTATTTGCTTGTGTTGTTGGGTGATTTCAATGATAAATTAATCCCTGATATAATTGATCTGATGTATAAAGCTCTATTGTCCACATTCAAAATAAATGTTGCCAGTTTTCCTGTAAATGTTTTAACAGTGAGAGAAACAAATCTGTTACATTTTCTCACTTCTAATGGTTTTGTTAGTCTTAATGGTCGAGCACCAACAGATACATGGTCAAGGAAAACATGTCTTTATGATAACTAGAACTGTCCAATTGATTATATGTTTGTCCAAGCCTTGGCTTACAATCATGTTGAGAAGTTTGAGGTACTACAGATTGAAGTGATTGATCACTATCCCCCGAGTACAATGCTAAATATGAGTACCATTCATAAAAAAAGTGCTTCCTCTAAAACTATGCTTTCCAAGACATTTGCATACAAGAATATCAGAGAAGCACTTAAATCATTTAAAAGCTTTCTAATATAAGTGTAAGCACTTCAAAGTCAAAGAGATATCCTCAGATTTTTATTACTTGGTATGAGCAAATAATAAACCAAGTGATAGCATGTTTAAAGGTAGAGATCAAGGTACTTAATAATAAAATAAGTTAAAATGAGTCAGAAAAACAAATAAGGAACCTTTGGTTTGATGGGAGATGCAGAATTTTAAAAAGGCGGTTAAGGAAATTAGAAAGGTATGAAAGATTCTCACTGAATAAAGAGGGTAAAAACCCACCTCATTGACCGAAGAAAAAGTTTAAAAGTATAGTAGCTAGTAAGAAACAGGTCCACCAGGAAAAAAGCTGGAAAACCATGCTAGAAACAACAGAGATGAACAATATCAGAAAATTCTGGGAGCTAGTACAACATAGTTTACAAAAGAGCGTGGGAAAGCTGACATGTCCGTGGGAAGAGGAAGCCTGGGCTGCATACCTAGAAGAAACTTATAATACAGGAGCACCAACCACTCTGTGACAGGCTATTCTTAATATGGATGATGAGATGAAAGAAATATTTTCATTAGAAACTATCAAGGTTGACTATTTCATCATTAAAGCTTACAAGAGCAGCCGGTAAAGATAATCTGCCAACAGTGATAATAAAAATTTATTGGTGGTCTAGCCTGCTTCATCGATCATTCCAAAAAAAATCTTTCAACAAGAATATGCCTGGATAGCTGGAAGGGGGGGTGATCAAACCCATGTCCAAAAAAGGTGATACATCCTCCCCAGGAAGCTATAGGCAAATAAACGTGCTGGATGTGGGTGGGAAAGTCTTCTCTAAAATCCTCCTGTGGTTATTTGAATGAAAGGACAAAAATAAACTTGATTATCCCCATAGAGCAACGTGTTGTTAAGGCAGGACATTCAACAGCAGATTACTGTCTTAGCCTAAAAAATTGTTAGAGCAATGTTAGAAATTGGGTTTGTGGTTGGCTAGGGTGTGCATCTACGCCAGGCAGAACCCACCCACTCTAGCCAGGGCAAGGGATTTACACACCCAAGATAACCCCTGATCACCCCTTTGGTAGCTTGGCACGAGCAGACAGGCCTATCCAAGAGGCAATGTGAAAAGCGTTTGCACAACACACACAACACACGTGATGCACTATCCCACCACAAAGGAAAAACAGCACAAAGTTATATAAAGATAAACTGTATTGTACACAACATCATTAGACTAAACACAACATGTCAGTAATACCCTGCTACCCAAGCAGTTGTCAGAACATACACAGTACTATTACCCTGCGAAAATCAGCAGTAGTCATGTACAACATATAAGTTACTGATTATTATGCAACATAAGCAGTAGTCAGGAAAGCATTACTAAGACGATGCACATGTCATAAAATCATCATACATGCCCATAAAAGGAATGTCAGAAAACATATGGCAAGTCATAAAAAACAAGTCAGCATAAATGCATACGTCATAGTAAACATGCCACCAAGGATGCACTTACCCTTGTAAACACATATTACCCTTTATGCCCATAGAGGGAAAATCATAATACACAGTGGTCACAACTGCACAGGTCACGCTCGCCAAACTACCATGAATGCCTAGGCAACACTATGAATGCACACAAGGGGAAACATCGACCAAGAATGAGCATTTTATCATAATGGTGGTGACATGATAATAACGGCACCTGCGCTTATGTCATTCATGGTGGGCTGGTGATATCAGATTCATCCGAGGAACACAGGAGGTCCTGTCACCCAGTATGGAGAACGGTGCAGAGACGGCGTGACCCCACTCTTCACTTGGGGGCCACCTCAGCTTCGTTGTATCTTCACCAGGCGGGGGATCTCCTGCCCACTGGCGTGGATGGGAACGCACTAGCTGGTGCTCCGCTCATTAACAGGAGCCCGGAGGGGAGACAAAACAGAAAGGGAATCCTGCACTCTCCAACTGAATGGGAGACCTTTCAGGTCCTCCTCCCGTGGTGGGGATTCCACTAGCAACCACTCGCGTCCTTGAGGCATGACTGCCACTTCGGGGACCCTTACTCAGCAATCGCAGGTGGCTCCCCTTCTTCTGCATGAGTAAGTGGCTTCATCCTCCAACGCGGCACAGCCACACCAAACCCAGGCTCCAGAACTGGATGCGTACTTGTGCCCTGGGGGTGCTTCTTGATGGCCTTCCGTGCCCCGGGGGCACCACCAGGTGTGCCCCTGCTCCCGCCTTCCTCTTTCCACTTCACAGAGCCCTTTTCGGGAGCACTGAGGGAATCAAGACTGTGGCGGTCATTTCATTACTCGCAAGTGGCTTCAGGAAAAGCATTTCTCAGGAGCTTTAACAACGGGAAGAACAGGCGTGATATTCATAAAAAGAAAGCACTCTCAAGGCGCTAGGGATAAATTAAATGAAGAGCTCCTCACAAGCTAAGGCAATAAAATAATGCTCTCATCATGCACTGCAAGCAAGCAATTGCAAGGAGCAGAGACCACAGCACTCAGGCCCTGAGGACACAAAGTGGAGCACAGGGTGGCAGGTCCCAGCAACAGCCCGGCCCAAAGAGTTGCAGTCTGTGGCAGTTAATACTAATGACCCAGCAAGTCACAGGTCAGCACAGCAGCAGCAGTCCTAGGAGGCTTCTGGTGAGTCCCTTCAGCAGCATTCTGTGTCCAGTTCCAAGTATGTTAAAAGTGTCTCTCTTACATTGGGAAAGTCCCCTGTACTGATACCCAGTTTTGCACAACACTAACAAAGAGGGGGAGAAGAGGTTACAACCAGTTACAACTGGTTCTAGGAGTGTCGCCTCTCTCCTCCAGCACAGGCTCCAGACATCAGTTGCTGGTGAATAAGCCTTTGTGTGAGGCCAGGGCACAGCCTTTACTATTGTAGGTGTGCCCCGCCTCCCCTTCTCTCAGCCCAGGAACACCATTCAATATGGAGATGGACCTCTGTGACACCTCCACCTTTCCTGTGTATAGGATGTCTGAAAAGTATGCACAAATCCCAGCTGTCTCTCTGCACCAGACGTGGATTGAAGTCCTACGCAGAGGGAAAAGGTCACTTTCTAGAAGTGACATTTCCATAATGGTAATAAAAAATCCACCTACACCAGGAAGCAGCATTTCTTACTACCATTACAATCATACCAAACATGCCTACGCTACCCCTCATAAATCAGACAATACACCCTAGACATAAGGCAGGGCATGCAACATAGCCAGGCACATGTCCTGCCTTCTACATACATAGCACCCTGCCCATAGGGCTAGCTAGGGCCTACCTTAGGGGTGACTTATCTGTAGTAAAAGGGGTGTTCTGGGCCTGGCATGTACATTTAGATACCAGGTCCCTGTAGCAGTAAACTGTGCATGCAGGCCCTGCGCTAGAAGACCTGAGACAGGTTTGAAAGGCTACTTCAGAGGGTGGCACAGGCAGCACTGTAGGCCCACTAGTAGCATTTAATTTGCAGGCCCTGGGTATAGGAATACCACTGTACAAGGGACTTACAGGTAAATTAAATGTCCCAATTAGGTATAAGCCAATCATACCAACTTTAGTAGGGAGGGCACCTGCACTTTGGCACTGAACAGCAGTGATAAAGTGCTCAGAGTCTAGAGCCCACTGCAAGAGGTCAGAAAAAATAGAAGGAAGGAAGCAAATGGTTTCGGAGATGACCCTGCAAAAAGGGCTAGGTCCAACAAGCAACATGGAGGGTTATGCTGTTGTTTTGTGGACTTCAGCTACACATTCAGTGCTGTTGATTAGGTCTTGTTATGGGAAGCCATAAGAAACTATGACATCCCACAGTGTTTATTCTTGACCCTGCAGGAATTGCATAGAGATAATTAAGTTCAAGTTAAATTATATGTTGTTGGGTCTCTCTCACACAGAATAGATATTAGGAATGGTCTCAGAAAAGGTTGTGTTCTGGCACCCGAATTGTTCTTTATATTTTTTGCGGATTTACTAAAAATATTAGGTCTACCTAACAGTCCATTCCCAAAATTAATGGTATACACATAAGCTGCCTTCTCTTTGCAGATGATCTAGTGATCATGAATTTACCAGAAATTAGTGGACAGAGGAAGCTAGATGTCTTCAGTGACAACTGTAATAAGAAAAAATGAATAATAAATCTAAATCGCTTTAATTCAGGATTAAGAACGTAAAGTTGAATTGGTTCCTAAAATGCTAAAATCAAGGCTGTCAATAGATACAAGTATTTGGGCATGTGGTTCGTGAGGAACCTGTAATGTAAAGAGGACATCGACTCCCTGCAGGTAAAAGTCCATTCATTAGTGAGGGACTAAATATATTTGATAAAATGTGTTGAGGTCCCTCCTTAAGACCAGTATTGGCAATGTAGCAGGTGATAATTCGGCAACATATCCAATATAGTGTGGAAGTACTCTGTATAAGTTGGAAAACAAATTGGGATCTTGAAGAGGGTAGGTGTTTAAAAAGATTACTCTCCCTACCACCCTCTGCTATGGTCCAAGCCATTAGGACAGAAATGGGCCTAACTGCATGGAGCTATTTAGCTTTCGCAGAGATGCTAAAATTCTGGACCAGTATAGATAGGGATGAGTTCCCCAAAATATCAGCACTCTGTAAATAATTAAATTATGAATAGTGAATTATATATAGCAAGATCCGCCAGCGGCGAGAATTGATAATCTATGTAAGAAACGGACAATAAAAAGTGGTATGACAAATTTAACAAAAGTTAGTAAAGCCGAGATTTAAAAGCTGACAAAAGCCATGGCCAGGGATGGTGATCTGAGATATTTAAGGAACATGAAATCAGTATCCCCTCTGATGACCTTGTGGCTAGAGGAGAAAACATCTCCCTTTCTAGATAGCCTACTAAATGCATGTCTAAGTTTGAGTTTCTGAAATTTAGATGTTGTGTTAATCAGGTTTTAATTTCTCAAGTCCAGGTTCCCTTTTTAGATGAGGACCGGATATGTATGTGGTCTTAACATGAAAGTGGATTTAAAGCACATTTTATTTGATTGTTTGTAGTTTCTAGCACAACATAAAACATTATTGAGACCAATTTTACAAAAATATGGTAATAGAGAAAGGTGGCAAACAGCCAATTTGCTATGGGACATGTGGTTTGTAGACGTATCCTGTGCCTTGGGGTGCTTTTTATTGCCTGAAAACCAGGTTTTAGCAAAGGTTTGAGTATTTTATTGGAATATATGTATGAATTTTATGCTACCCGTTCCAGTTCTAAGCATCGTTTTAGTTTGGAATGGTTTTACAACTTTACGTATGATTTTAATTTATGCAAAAAGATTTTACCATGTAAATGTATTTAAAGACTGCGGTCTAAATAAACACATGTTTTAACAGACAGACTTGTGAAACTAATTAAAATTCTAAGAATGACAGCAAGAGAAAACATGAACAAATGTAACTATCACATGATCCTTGTATTCTAAATTTCCACTTCCTCATCACTGTTCAATCTATTAGGACTTTTGGTAATCACCTCAATAATATACCATGATTCCAATACTCTCAATTGTTTTTCACGTTCACCTCCTCTAATATATTTCATAATTCTGTCCATGCCAAAGAAACTTGAATATTCAATGTTCAATGAACATGGTGCCTTCCACTGAAAAAGAGGATTCTTAAACACTGGTCAAAATCGTCCATTGGCAAGACATTTCTATTACAAACATGATAGTAATAATGCACATCAACATTTCTTTCTTTTTAAACTATCATGTAGTAGATGCATTTTCAGTTATTAATGATATTTTATCAATATTGCAATAGGAAGACCACCGATTCTTAATGTTGGAATAATATGTTGTCTATATCTATCATTATTACGTTTATTTCAATGGGTGGTTAAGCACATTTTCTCAACTTGACGAAGGCTTTTGTAAAGCTGAAATGTGTTATTTCTACGTACATGAATAAACTGGTGTGCTCATTTGGTGTGCCACTTCCTCTACATTCCACAGAGGATTACCTGTGGGTACTGGGATTGCTTTGAGTGACAGTCGCCAATGGGTAGTTTTACTTAGGATCACATTTCCATAGGAAAAACACTTTTTTGATTTGCTTGCTTATAACTTCGGTGCCGCTTATAACTTTGGTACTGTTTATGAAACTGTTGTTTCACCTTAGCATTTTCCTTGAAAGTTTTAGGGTTGCTATGTGTGGGGTTGGGTGTGGGCCGGCGGCTAAACTCTCATGGGCTCCCACTGCTGTCTATGCAACGTTACCATATAAAGGGTATCATTTTAAGTAAGGCTGACCTACTGACTTTGTCAAAGGGTCAGAACACCAAAATATAAAAAGTGGCTTTATTAGTGGGTAATTATATTAGCATATATAAAGCAACCATATTCTCTTTGTGAGAAAGTCATAAAAAATTATACTCACATATATATTATATACATTCACACATTGTAATGTTTATTAAAAGTGATTGTCATAACATTGTTTTAATAAAGCATTATTAAAAAGTATCAACGTAGCTTTGAGTTTTTCTTTTAACATTTTTCATGCCACAAAGTGTAGCCCTAGAACCCACCACAAGGGCTCCCTGCACTCCAGCTGAACAACATCTACCTCCAGCTAGGAGTGCTTCAAAAAATGTGGTAAGCTCTCCAGGGGTCATGAATTTAATGAACCAGGCAACTTTCTATTTTTTTAATGTTCCTGGGGGGCTGCTGCACTCCCAGCAGCCCCCCACAACATAAAACAAATGTTTGGTTGCACCCCTTGCCCTTCCAGGGGCACTACCAGATTACAAAAATATAAATAAAAAGCCCTCCCAGGATATTATAGGGTGCTCCTTATCTGGAGATGTGAATTATCAGTCAGTGGGTCCTGCTACTCATTTATTATTCTTTTTAAAATTCCTTTTGAATGTTTTTTGGGTGCGCCATGCTAACCCGAGGCATCCACACATTTTTAAACGTTGGGTGCCATGGGTGGCCATGGTGCGGTGGGAGCTGGCCTTTTTTATTTTTCAATTTGGATGCCCGGTGCCCACCCTGGGCAACCACATATAGCAAAACCTTGGGAGCAGTGGGAGGTGTCTTAGGTCCCCCACTGCACCAGCCAGTTCCCCAGCCTTCACCATGAAAGGAGCCAGACATTATTTTTCAAAGTGGGTACCCATCTGGGAAACCCATATGTAGTCAAAAGTTGGGGACTGCAGGAGGAGCCCCAAGGACTTCGTGGTCCCTCCAAGCTACCTAGCCAGCACCAACTGTGGTGCTGGGGGCAACCAGCTCAGAGATTTTGCTCCTGCTCAGGTGGGAACAACTCTTTTCTGTGCTCTCATGTCGGTGGGAGCAAAATTGTGCTTCCTGCATTGGGAAAGTGTGGTCAGGCTATGACCACACTCTCCCCTGCAGAAAACAGCAGTGTCTGAGGGTAGAGGCTCCCAAGAATACTGCTTGGATTGGGTCCTGAGGGATGGGGTTTCAGACCGATCTAGGCTCATGAAAGGTGGGCCTGATGTCCCACTTCACTGTAAAAAGCTCTGGCCCAGGGGAAATTGGTGTTCTGGCACCCTACTGTGTCTCACTGAAGTTGCTGCAGGCCCCCCTCCCCTCAATTTGAAAACAGCCCCAGGGGATAGGGTCCTAGGGGCCTCATAAAGGTTCACAGAAGGGACAACATACCACCCTCTCCAATAAACTAAATTGCGCCAACCCTCAAGCCTTGGCCACCCTCGAGGAAATGTTTTAAAATGGGCTGTTTTTTCTTGGTTGCCTATAAAAAAAACTATGTTTTTGGCTGCGGGGTCCCCTGGAAACCCCCCATTAGGCATCAGCCCTGGGGGGGGAGGGCAGCGCATCCCCACCCTACCTCCCCCAATATGTTCTTTAAACCTTTTTAGGACAAGAGACTGAGTTCCGAAGCCTTAAAATGGCTGCAACCACATTATTGTTAACGTGGTGGCAGCCAATCAGATCTGATCTCAAGAACTGTTGGCTCTGCATATTATTTGCAGCATGAAATCTACATGGTTTAGCCTTAATTTCTCAAACACTACTGGACGAATTTACACCAAATCATGAAAAGCACACTATTTGTAGGACCAAGATCTAGTTTCCTAACAATTTTGGTCTAATTCCGTTCAGCAGTTTCAGTTTCTGTGGTATCACTCTTCAATTTTCCTATGAAAAATGAATGGGGAAAATGTGTTGCCCCATTCTCTGCCCCTCCCTTGACAGATCACCCCAAAAATTTCCAGGAAGGAGCTGAGGTAGGTGAGACTTTTTTTAGACAGCTTTGTGAAAATTCATCAAACAGCACTAAAGCTATTGGCAAACCAAAGAATCAATTTGCTAAGGAAACATGGAAAATATTTATATGT
The DNA here is from genome assembly GCF_031143425.1 of Pleurodeles waltl. Lineage (NCBI taxonomy): Eukaryota > Metazoa > Chordata > Amphibia > Caudata > Salamandridae > Pleurodeles > Pleurodeles waltl. Next base: position 519,489,864 of record NC_090448.1, read on the forward strand.
ATTTATATATATAATAATATACATATTAATTATATATATATATTCACTTAAAAAAACAAAGGTTACAGGGAGGTTGTAGTTAGGTTCAGAATTTACTCGCATAAAGCCATAGAAATTCAGTAGTTATAGTTACAGTTATTTTATTTTAAGGAACTATAACTCATGCCATAGGGTAACTATAACTTGCGCCCCCGCCATGCACAGTTTTGTCTTCAATAATTTGATTGCTGATGTTTCATTGATATTTTTATTGACATTATAAAAGTTGTCATGAGTGGTGTAATATCTCGGGTAATCAGCAGTGCATGGCAAGGGTACGAGTTATATATACCTTAGGGCGCGAGTCATGGTCACTTGAGATAACTATCACTGCTCAATTCCTATAATTTTGGGCAAGTAAATTCGGAACTTAACTATAATGTCCTTGTAACTTTTGTTTTTTAAGTGAATTTCTATGTTTTTAAATTTTATTTTTTAACCATAAGTTCCCTGTGACCTTGGTATTTCGGTGAATTTCTATGTTTTTTTTTACGTAAAGTAATTTTAACCACTAAATGTTAATCCAACCATCACCTCACATTTGGCCAGGCCCTGCAACCAAACCCCATAACCACCAAGCCCCGCCCCGCGTTATGGCCTTTGTCGTGTGTGGTAGTAGTTTGCCGCAGGGCCTGTCTCTCTGGGTGTGAAAGTGGGTGTGAGGGTGTTTGTCTGAGGGAGAGCAAAGATGTGAGAAGGAGTCTCTGGGTTTGAGAGTGACTCTGTGAGTGGGTGTGTGAGTATCTGTGTGAGTCTGTGAGTGGATGTATGAGAGCCTGAGAGGGTCTGTGAGTGGGTGCATGAATGACAGAGTGGGTGGGTGAGTGGGTGCATGAGTTTTTAAGTTGGTCTGTGAGTGAGTGCATGAGTCTCTGAGTGGGTCTGTGAGTTGGTGTGTGTGTCTGAGTGGCTCTGTGAGTGGGTGCATAAGTCTCTGAATGGGTCCGTGAGTGGGTGCATGAGTGTCTAAGTGGGTCTGTGAGTTGGTGCGTGAGTCTCTGAATAGGTTCATGAGTGGGAGTGGGAGTGTGTAAGTGGGTCTGTGAGTGGGTGTGTGAGTGTCTGAGTAGGTCTGTGAGTGGGTGCGTGAGTCTCTGAGTTGGTCTGTGATTGAGTACATGTGTGTCTGAGTGAGTGTCTGAGTCTTGAGCTCTCCAACCTTGCCTGTCCGAATGGATCTAAACCTGTACTCTATTGTAGTTATAGCTGTTCTGAGACCGCTCCAATATTGGATTTGGATTTGGTTATCAGTAGTGCTAGATCCTTAGAGAACATGGCTAGTGCCACTCTTAAGAGATTCTCAGGTTGAGAAAATCCAGAGGTTCAGGTATGTAAAAAGGGGTTTCCTTAAACTTGGGGTGGGATCTTACTGGGCGGACCCATTGCACCTTCCAAAAAATGCCCTACAGATGTTGAAGGATGCATATTGGGAGAACGTACAAACATTAGCTCTGGCAGCTGTTCCGTCGGGTAGTATGACAGACAGCTTCTTATCATTTAAGTGTCACTATGAGTTTGAGCACTTTCTGGACATTGTTACATCCAGTGGCAAGTGCACTTTATTTAAGATTCAGATTAGGATCCTTACCAGTGCGTGATTTTACCGCCAGGTGGATACAATCTACTAGTCTGTCAGACTATTGCCCGATGGGATGCAATGCTAAGGAAACAATTAGTCATCTTTTATTTCTCTGCCCTGCATATAAAAAGCAAAGGGCTCGTTGGATAAGACCCCTTTGCAATACTATGGGCATTTGGGATCGCCATTCGGCCCTTAGGATTTGTAGTACTAATACCCATGGTCTGGTGGTGTGTGCTGTGGCAAAGTTTTTAGCAGCTATCTGGCGATATAGAGCAGGTTTTATAAATTGATAACATATGTATTTAAGGGTAGCAAGTTTTTTTTTTTTTTGTTTTAAAATTGCAAATGTTAGATTTTAAACATATGTCTGTATTATACTAGACTTTTAAATATAGGGAGGGAATTGCATAGGTTTTTGAGAAATCCGAATGTACTTCCTTAAGTCTTATTTTCATTGTTTGATCTGGAAACCAACCCTGGTCAATCGCTTAGTACAGGCTTACAAACTTTAAGGGAATAAGCCATACATATTGTGACAGAGACATTTGGGGCCATATTTATACTTTTTGACGCAAAACTGCGCTAACGCAGTTTTGCGTCAAAAAAATTAGCGCCGGCTAACGCCATGCGGGCGCCGTATTTAATCAATGACGTTAGCCGGCGTTAGCCGCCGGCGCTGCCTGGTGTGCGTGAAAAAAAACGACGTACACCAGGCAGCGCCGGCGTAGGGGGATATGGAGCTTGGGCGCCAAAAAATGGGGCAAGTCAGGTTGAGGCAAATTTTTCGCCTCAACCCGATTTGCGCCATTTTTTTCGACTCCCAACCCCCATAGAAATGACTCCTGTCTTAGCATAGACAGGAGTCATGCCCCCTTTCCCAATGGCCATGCCCAGGGGACTTCTGTCCCCTGGGCATGGTCATTGGGCATAGTGGCATGTAGGGGGGCACAAATCAGGCCCCCCTATGCCACAATTTTTTTTTTTTTTTAAACTTACCTGAATTTACCTTAATGTCCCTGGGATGGGTCCCTCCAGCCTTGGGTGTCCTCCTGGGGTGGTCAAGGGTGACAGGGGGTGTCCCTGGGGGCATGGGAGGGCACCTCTGGGCTCCTTCCGAGCCCACAGGTCCCTTAACGCCTGCCTTGTCCAGGCGCTAAAAAATGGCGCAAAAGCGGCCGTACGTCATTTTTTTTGACTCGCCCACTCCCGGGCGTGAATTTTGCCCGGGAGTGTAAATACGGCGCACATGCCTCGGAGTCCATTTTTTAGACGGGAACGCCTACCTTGCATCTCATTAACGCAAAGTAGGTGTCCACGCTAAAAAATGACACAAACTCCATGGACTTTGGCGCTAGACGCGTCTAACGCCAAAGTATAAATATGGAGTTAGTTTTGCGTCGGAATTGCGTCAAAAAAAACGACGCAATTCTGGCGCAAACAGAGTATAAATATGCCCCTTGGTGTATGAGCCCCATACCTTGGACATTTGAATAATGTGAAATGTTTTTATTTTGAGGATCTTACTACTTTTATTTTTATCGTTCACTATTTTATTCCTATATCTGCTCATGCAAACCTGGGGGCATATTTATACTCCGTTTGCACCGAATCAGTGGAGACCTAACTTGCCTTAATGAGATGCAAGGTAGGCGTTCCCTTGCAAAAAATGACTCTACTTTTCAGTGGGGGAGGGGGACCACACGGCCCCCCTCCCCAGGCTGATCTAGGACCGGATACCACATCCCCCAGTGCCTGGCCATCTTTCTTGAGTGCCCCTAAGGGCAACCAGTGTGCAATCGGACCGCGAGGGAGGCTCAAGGCCTCCACAGTTCCAGTTGGCTCTCTGCCTCCTGCGGGAGCCAGCATTGCTTTTGCACACAGGGAACTGTTAAACATGCAGCTCCCTGTCTTCAAAAGCAATTGTTTCATCTCTTTCCCTGCCCGCATCTCTATGGGCTGGGAAAGAGATGAAACCTCTGCTTCAAGCATATGAGAGCACTTTGACAGCTCTCGCCTGCTGGAAGTAGAGTCTTTGCTCTGATTTGGTGGGAGCTGTCAAAGCTCCCGTCAAGTCAGAGCAAACAGCTACGTCACAGGGGTGAGCACTCTGGGACATAGCAGGAGCCGTCCCTGGGGGGTGGTGGTCCCCAGGGCCATTATTGGCTCCACTAAAGGGGCTGCACAGCCCTCCTCCAACATTTAAATGGACCCTGGGAGGTGCTAGTCCCCAGGCCGGGGGTCCGCAATGGACCCTCTTACTTATTTTATTTCAGACCCAGGGAGATGGCAGTCCCTGGGGCTGTGGAGGGGGCACGTGGCTCCCCCACATATAATACAATGTCAGCCATGGGAAGGGTGAGCCCCAGGGCCTGTTGTGCACCGCAGGGCCGTCCTAAGATAATTAAATGATTTTGCCCCAGGAAGGTAGCAGTCCCTGGGGTGCAGGAGGGCCGCATGGCCCACCCCGCATACTATTTGACTTAAGTCCCGGGAAGTGGCAGTCCACCGGGCATAAATAAACCCAGAAGGCAAGGCCCTGTGTGCTCCTCTCCTTTACTTTTCTATGTGCCCCCGGGACCTGGCCCACCTGGGGGCTTTACCAAAACAAGTTTCATTTTTTATTTTTGCCATGAATTCATTGCAAAATATTTTTTTTTAATTGCTTTTTTGTCCGGGTGGGGTACCACCTCTGGTACCCCAGCACCACAGATACTGGGTCAGGGTGTCCCTACCCTGGCCCCATTTCTGAAGCCTGAAGCAGAGTCCCTAGATGGCTGCCTACGCTTCCAGGTTAAAGTGTGGGCAGCCAATTAGATCTCTGCACAAGATCTGGAGTATTTGTGAAGCCTTTGCGCCTCTATATATCTATATTTCTTTTTTTTAAATATGTCAATAACCACTGAATGAATTTACACCAAACTTTCTGGACCAAAAGCTACCTTTATGCCAAATTTGGTGTAATTCCATCTAGCAGTTCAGGATGTCATTGTGTTCAGATTCCTATGGGAATTATGATGGGAAACATACTTTTTTTGGACCCCACCTTTTTTCTTAGCCTCTGCTAGACAGATCACTCCGAAACATCCCATGTACAACAAGATTCTCATAAACCCTTTTTTGGAAAGTGTTGTGAAGATTTGTCAAACGACGCCAAGGATGTAGGCAAATCAAAAAATGCTTTCTCAATGGACACATGGTCCTAACTATAACTACTTATTGGTGACCGCCAGTAGTACAGATATTTACTATATACATTTCTCAGTAAAAGATTAGAGTAGCACTCCAAAGCAGATAAAGGGCTGTTTATTTTACATTCACAATCCAACCAATTCATTTCAACAACACCGCCTTGATCACAGCTGGTGGTCCCTCTTTGATCTTTGCTTTATATAGTATCCTACCAACAAAATGCATTCTGGTAATTGAAGTTTACCTACATCATTTTACCCACATATATTGTTGACCATGATTGTTATGAAGGGCAGAGTGAACAAATACACGTACGTTTATTACAATACCTAAATCATGTGTATTTTCACATATAAATTGAAAAAACAAGCACATTTGTAAATGTCTCTGGGACTCCCAGTGATCAAATCCATAATTCTTATCTTAAACCTCAAAGTGAAGTATGACTAAATGGAACCACTGTATGACTTCTCTTATCTAATGTTCATATGCCTTCTTAGCGAGGAATTAATCTTGTAACAATTGTTCAACCATCCTGGCTCGTTCCAATTGTAGGTTGGGTTGTTGTTTTCAACTGCTCAACTTTGTTCCAACATTCTATTTCGTAAAGGATATATGGTGCTCCCAATGTATTACAGGCCACATCTACAATCCAAAATATAAATTACAAACATTGTTTCACAATTACTTCTCTGTTTTATAGCAACTTCCACTCCATTGTAATCTCTGATACGTCTTGTGTTCCTGCCAATGGTACACACTTTGCATTGGAAGCATTTCTTAGAGCCATTGTTTGAAGCATTTAGCCATACCTCTTCCTGTCTGTCATCAAAGTGGATGTGCACCAGTTTGTCCCTTATAGAGGGGGCTCTCCTGAAAGCAAAGAACACTGTTGGTTTCAAGTTCCTTATGATAGGTGAGTCTTCCAGTAGTATAGTACAATATTTTTGAAACATCTTTCTGTTCTGCATCCTTTCTTTACTACATTCTAAGATCACTCTTAATTCTTGCTCCATGCTCTTTTCTTCTGATCTATTTATTTTGTCAGTAATTATGGTATGCATTCAGTTAATGGCACATGCCCTTTCATATCCTCTTTGTATGTGTATTTCATGATATACTATGCATAGTCAACTGGCTCTTCTTTTCATAATGAGCTGTGGAAGAGCAATTCCGTCCAAGCCTCAAGAACTCCACATATAGAATGTTGTTAAGTATAAAGTGAGATTGAAAACTGGAGCCATGGAAAGTGGAGTTGGAGGACCTCTCTTTCCGGTATAAAGTAGTTTGAAGATTGTCAATCTCCACATACATTGTCACACCTAGGAAATCAATCCTGTTTTGTCTATTGTATGGGTGAATCTCAAACCAACTTCATTTGAATTTGGCATAATAAAAAATGTTTTGAACTCAGAAATGGTATCATTCTAGATTATAAAAAGATCATCAACTATTACCTCATCATAATTCTCAGCTCTGGTTTTCCCTTTCCTGAGTTTTGAGGACAGATCATCATTCTCACCCTAATTTATTATCTTCCCATTAGAACAAAAACATTATTCCTGGGTTGAGGAGTGAGTAGGAACTAAGGGCCTTAGACCGGCGTGAACATTGTAATATGACGGGGGTGCTCCACTGCCATGGCAGTGGCATCCTCCCCGCGAGTTGGGAGGTTCCGCGGTGGGACCACTTAACTCATAATGAGGCTTTTGCTAATGTTGGCTCTGAGGCCATTGATAGGTTTATTTATAGACAGGTTAGGTGTAATGGTATAAGGGATGGTGTAAAAAGGTGAGAAGAACCTTAGTGGGTTAAGAATGCACATGTCATGGCAGGAGGTGATACAAGCGAGCTTTGCTTCCTCCTGCATTTGCAAACTGAGAGGCAGTGAAACAATCATAGTAAGGTGGTTAAAAAGGGTTTGGGACCAGGATTAGGATGAAAGAAGGAATACGCATGTTAGAGTTAACAAATGTCAGCAGTTGTATTTAACAAAGGATCTTAACACACACCTTACGCAAGCAATCTCCTCCAGCCCCCACATTGTCCCAGTGTTCCTCTACATCCCATATTGTTCCTCAAGACAATTGTTACTGATATAGTAGTATCATTACCTACTCTAGTGGCCGCAATGTAATAAAAACTTTAATAATAGCTACATCATTTAAAAAATGTATTCAGCAAAGCATCACTTTTAACATTTTGATTATTTCTAAAATTAAAAATCAATATTGCAAAACAGTTAAGATAACAAAAATGTTTAAAACTGGTAGAAAATAGCTAGGAAAGGATAATAAAAACAATAAAGAACAGAAAGAGTAGAGAGGATGGAGGATGTAGAGGCTAAAAGAGAGATGGGAAGATGTTTCCCCTATAAGTAAAATGGAGAAAAGAAAATGAAAAGCCCAAAGGGGATGGGGGAAACAGGGTAATGAAAATGATAGGAATATAAGAGGAAATAAAGGGAGGTGTGCATAGATAGCCACAAGAAAAAAATAAAAGTAGAGACACAGCAAGAAGTAAAATGGGAAGTTAAAAAGGACCAAAAAAGTTAAAAGAACGCAGAAGGGATAAATATTTAAAGTGTGTAAAAATGTGCAAAGAGTAAGGCTAAAAGAAGCATAAAATGTGACATAAACATTCTATGTAATGCTTCTGGGAAGTAAAACTATTTTAAAGCATAAAAAATAACAGTTAAACCAATCTAATTCAGTCATGCATAATCATCCTACTACCTCATCAGCCTTTACCTTACAAATGGTTTCATCCATCCTTATCCTACAAATACTAATCACCCTCTACCACCATGGCAGCCATTGCCTAAGCCTTGTAGAGGAAAGTGAACCCATTTTGCTGCCTGGCCTTTTGTGATATTTGAAACATTTTTGCAACTGTGGGGTAACCTTGACGATAGCTTGAAAAACACATCTTTAATGGCAGAGCTAGGATGTATAAGGAACAAGTGAGATTAACGACTGTAACACCAAGAAAGAATAAATAAATATGACATGCCACAAGCGGGTAGTCCTGCTGCACTGGAAATCTCTTTTATTGTGGCATTGACCATTGCCATGACCTTTTGCTCTGACCCTGAAACTAGGATGACCTCTGATCCTGAAACTAGGAAAGAAAAAGAGGACAATGATCAGTAGGAGGAGTCATGGAGGAGACATACACTCACCTATAGCATTCATTTTAGGACATCCTCACTCCTCATCCATACTTCTCATCCCTGCTTCTCATCCCTGCTTCTCCATCCATAATCCCTACTTCTCATCCATCATACATCATCCTTGCTTCTCATCCATCATCCCTACTTCTCATCCTTCAAACCTGCTTCTCATCCCTCATCCCTACTTCTCATTCATCATATATCATCCCAACTTGTCATCCATCATCCTTATTTCTCTTCCATCATCCCTACTTCTCATCCCTGCTTCTCATCCATTCTTCTTTTCTATCATCCCTACTTCCCTTCCATCATTCCTACTTCATATCCCTCATCCCTACTTCCCATCCATCTTCATCATTCCTACTTCTCATGCCTCAGCCATCGTCCCCAATCCTCATCCATCATCCCTACTCCTACTCCTCATTCCTCATCCCTCAGTCATACCAACACATTTTCAGTTTTTTGAAACACACCTTCACATTGATTGGTTGGCAACAGCCAATCAGAGTTATGAGAGAGGCCTGCATTCAATTTCACTGAAAAGCAGCCTTCTCATTGCATGTAGTAGGTGAAGACGGAGGAGAGAAAATGCAACTGTGTGTTTGTTTCCAGTGCAGTCAAGGCTGTACATCATTTCATTTTATTTAACTAAGTGTTTTTCTGCTTACACAGGCCTCTGCAGAAAGCTCTGCTGGTTTGGGAAATACATAATCAGCTCTTGTTTCTAATAAATGCATATTCATTTTATATATTTATTTTAAATGTAAACCACAAAACAAACAATGTTAATGCATCACTGACTTTATTTCAAAATAAATCTTTAATATTTAAAATTAAATTAAAATTCACCTAACTTTAAATTAAAAATTAATTCCAGCCTAGAGAAAGCATGCTTTAAAAATAAATAAAGTGGTTGATAAATTAAATAAAATTAATTTAGATATATTGCAATAAAAATGATTGTCACATGAATTTTTTATTAATTTTAATTGAATAATTTTTTTGCTGTTGTGCCTGTCTCCATTTGCTGCAGGGACCCAATGTCCCAGGGGTAGTAACAGCTGGAGGTGCCAATGCATGTAAGGGGATCCCAGGACACACCCCCGTAGCGCATATAGCGTGAAGAGGGCTCCGGCTGTTTGTGGGTTGTTGTGTCCTTTTCTGCTGTCTCCATTTGCTGCAGGGACCCCATGTCCCAAGGGGAGTAGCGCCTGGAGATGCCAACATGCCAACATGTGTCGGGATGCCAGGACACACACTCATGAGGCACATATAGTGTGACGCAGGCTTATGCTGTGCGGAACACGTGCAGGCTGCTTCCAGGCTGTGTCTATGCCAAGAGCAGGCCCATTCTGGGCCCGTCAGCGCCAGGAAGAGCCAGGTCAGGGCCATCCCCCTAGCCCAACAGCTAAATCCAGTTACTAGCTTTTCCTGGCTTATGGTGCTTTCCTTCATGTTAATATGTTCCTTGCGAAATTAGGGATGGTGAGCTTCAATTCTGGGCTGCTTGACAGTGTGGGTTCTGAGCTTTGTAGAGTGCTGGGGAAAAATAAATTGGCTGCCTCAGATTCTGTGGTTACTAAACATCCTGCCAGACATTCTGCCAAAAATACCACCATGGGCGAGTTTCTTGCAAGAGCCATAAGGGTGATAGATAAAGAGATACAGCTCACAGAGAGGAGACTGTCCCTTGTTAATGACAATTCGAACCTGCCTCTACCTATTCCCCTAGGCTGAGCCGGCCTCTGTCAGGTGTGCAAAAGTAGTGGAACTGAGAGTGATGACGCACCAGCTCCAGGGCTTGTCCTGCTTTGTTCTGGTGATACCTTTCGGCATGCTCTCCCCTCAGGTTCCAATGCCAATAGCTCCACCCCGGCAAAGCATAAAAGAAGAGGCCAGCAGCCCAGACCTATGATCCCTCCTTTCATTCAGCAGCCCATGCCTTCAGACACTATTGACTCTTCAATTAATATTGCCCTTTTGACTTCGGGGAGTACCTTTGTGCCCACGCAAGACTGCTATGGGGGTTCTCATTCTTTGATAAGCGGGGATAGGCTGAGTTTGGCTTGCAAGCCGGCCGATATAGGCCGATATAGGCAAGATCATGTATAGGCTTTGCATGGATAAGTTTTATGACTGCTTGTATTAATCCAACCCCTTATCAGGTAGCACCCATGTCTTTGACCATTTAGGTTCTATCGTTAAAGACAGCCAAACACATCCAGCAATCCAATTCCAAGCCTAATCGCTTGTGTGATCAAATTAGTGCAGATTCTTGGGCCTCGCATTTCAAACAAGTATGTCACTCGAATGACCATGCTCAACTAGCAGTGTCACCACCATTGTTCCCCATTAGTATTGACTTAATGGTTGAAGCAATTAACAATAACCCCATGCATAAAGCCCCGGGACCGGATGGAGTACCAATGGATTTATGCAAACAGAAAGTAGATGTCTGGGCCATGATTTTAATTAATTATGCAAATACAGCTTATCAGGTAGGGCTGTCTAAGACCTGGCGTGCCACACTTATTGTTCCCATCTTCAAAAAGGGAGATAGGGTTTCACCATGTTGTTACAGGCCCACCTCCCTCCTTGATTCAGCCGTCCGAGTCATTGGCAGGGCTTTTCTGGACAGTATTCTGTCATGGACTTTGGGTAGTAACATATTCACAGAAGTCCAGTATGGGTTCAGATCTGGGTTTGGGAACCAGAAGCAGTGTTTAAATCTCTACCTACTGTCAGTAAATATACTGTAGCCCAAGATGACCCCATGTGTCTTGCTTTTATGAACCTGGCATGCGCTTTTGATAGCATTGTCAGGTCCAAAGTTGTGGTGGTCCTCTTTTCCCAAGGTTTGATCCGGGCTTAGTTGCCTTCCTATGCACCCTTCATTATGATCTGAATGCCTGTGTTAGATTGGACAGGGGGTGAATTTACAGAAGGTTTTGGGTTGGGGCATGGAGGCAGCAGGGATGCAGGCTAGCCCCCATTTTATTTCTTTTGTGTATCAATGGGCTGGATGTTGCATTATTGGCAAGGGCGGGGACCATCTGACTCTCAAAAGCAGATATGTACCCAATATTTTATATGCCAATGATGCTGTTTTATTGTCTCAGACAACTAATGGCCTCTATGCTCAATTGAATTCTTTTGCTGCTTTTATGGGCAAATTGGGGCTGGACACAAGCCAGTCTGAAACACTTGTGATGCCATGTGGGCCTAAGTGAGCAAACTCCTGCTGGTTCCTATTACAAAGCACCTTTTTGGCCAAAACCCACAAATTCCCATACTTGGGTGTTGTTTTGAACTTAAACGGGTCCTAGAGTCTCTGTTTGAAGCAAAGGCATTTAAAGTTTTTCTCCCTCTGTGGGCTTTCTTTTTGGTTTGGTTTCCAAAATAGACAGCAAATCACTGGCAGCCCTAATTGAGATCTATGCTAGAAAATGTGTCCTAATCCTCACTCATGGTGCTTGCTTGAGGGGGTACAAAGATGACAAGGGTTTCCAAACCAAAGAAATCAGGATTTGTAGGCATCTACTTGGTGTGTCCCCTGCCTCATCCAGTTATGCAATCCATGAAGAATTGGGGTTCTTATACGTGGAGGACGGCATTAATTTGGCTCCTCTGATTCTGTGGTGCTCTGTTTGGCGTAATCCTGAACAGAGACATAATTTCTGACTGCCTTGTTTGTGGCAGGGGTTCAAGTATCCCGTGGTTAAGATATGTGAGGTACGTGTCCATAAACTGGGCAGACCAGATTTTTTTAGGTCACCTGGCCATCGTACAGCAGCGAATAAGACATGGTTCAAAAAGACCTTTAAGGACCTTATGGTTAAGGAAAGGGAGGCATTAGAATTGTTGAAACCCGCTAATAAAGATTATGTGCTGGTTCAGACACCTTTGGGTATAGAGCCATACCTGGTGACGGTACCAAGTGCAAGGGACAGGATACTTCTCACTAGGTTCGGGTTCGGCTTGGTTCTGTGTCAGCTCTCTTTCCCTCAGGTGCAGTTTAATACAAAGGATATCCTGACCTGTCCCTATGATGAGCTATCCCTGCAAATCCTTGCTCATTTTACTTTTTTCTGGTTTTATAATGGTTATGCTAGGATGTTTTTGTTTCCATTTTTAAAAGAGGTCTCAATTTGCTGCCACATCCCGGCTCTTCTGTATTTATAGTCCCTCCCAAATCCAAAGGTTTGCCTATGAGTCACCTTATTTCTTAAACACGCCTTACGGCACAGGCATGCCCTGAAATATTTGGGCCTCATTATGAGTTTGGAGGTCCCACTACGGGCCCGCCAAATTCACTGGGAGGATGACACCGTCATAGTGGTGACATTTCCCCGTAGCATATTACAATGTACATTGTAATATGCGCTCCCACTGGGCTGATGGGTGGGAAAAGTGAAGGCTATTGGCCTCTGCTTCCTTAAGGGAGCCAATGGCACTATCCTAACACTCCAGCACTCTCAGAATGTGCCCTGTCTGCAAAGCAAAGCAGACAGTTAGCATTCCGATGGTGCAGGGCATGGGGGGCCCTGCACTGCTCAAGACATGCCCCAGCACAGCCTTTCCGCCAGCACTTTCTTGGCGGGCTCCCAGCCATGAAAAGGCTGGTGGAAAGAGGTGCTGAGTTCAAAACCGCCATGGCTGGTTGCAAGCCCCACTGTGGTCATGTAGTCAAGAACCATGTTCTCGGTGAAGAAGGTGGTCCTTTGGTGGTCAGACCTCTACAGAAGGGATGGTACGACAGTCACTGCGAGTTTGGCGGTCTCATGATCCATGTTGTGTTTTGGGCATGTTAGGGTCTTTGTTTTTTTAAGTGTTCTTAATACTGTGCGTGAATTTCTTATTTTTTTATAATGAGTTTTTAATTAATTTAAGCTGCTATGTACTAACTGGGTGCCTCAGCATTTGCTTTGGCTCCTATTGATGCAATGTTTTTATTTGATGGCATTTTTATATGTGTGATGGATCTGCTTTTATGGTTCATTAATATAAATGGAGATAAACTGAATTTGAACTCTTTGAATTGTTAAACTCAATATAGGGTACATATTTTATAATTAAACAATACTTGTGTACTATTGCTATATATATGTTTGACAATAATTTTAATGTATTTATATTTATAGCCATTTTAAATCAATTAATTAAAAATAACATTATCTGTGGGGCTTGATTTTAATTTCCTACCTCAATTATTCACCGCTGGATGGCCATGTGTTGTGCTTTACTTACTACTATTTTTTTAGTACTAACAATTCGGTGTTTGTGAATAAGCAAAAAAGAGTAAACATAGTCAAACGTATAAATTACTCAAAAGTGTAAGCTACCTTTATGAATCAGGCCCTTCCTGAATATCTAAAAATACTAACGTTATTCGAAAGTATAAGTTCATTTGTGAATTAGGCCTAGAGTGTCTCCCCCCTATTTCTGCTGGCAACAAGCTAATGTGTTTTTAGTAACTTTTCCAGGAAGAGATGTGTCCTCCTGTTGCAGTCTGCATCCCCGTTCTTTTCAGTCTCATAAAGTGATTGCCCGTCTAGAATCACACTTGAAAGCATTCACAAACTGCTTGAAAGCAGAGAATGCCACGTTAATTATGCAAAACAGAAGTAAATAAGGTCTGAGAACTCTACCAATTTAGGTGAAGCGAAATCCCATTAAAGTGCATCAGCCAAAACCCATTTACATGGACAAAATGGATCTCACAAGATTTGTGGTGCGCAAAGTGCGTCCTCACGTCTATGTGCTTTTCTTCAAAGTCTTCATGCATTTGATTATTGAAATACTATACATGCAGAGCCATATAATCACAAAGGCAATTTCAATTCATTTTGGCGTACTAAAGCATTTGGACTGGTAAAATATCACTATCCACCCCCATCAGAAATAAAATAAAAGCATCTCAGTGCCAGACTACTTCATACACTGAACAGTTACTATGCAAATAAGCATGGACCAGTAGAATTATGAATAATTATTGATGTACGTATTTGCCACATAATGCTTTGGAAAGGCATATTTCCTCAATGATGAGCTTGACCTCAAACTGATCTTTCATTCTTTCAAGCACCATCCAACATATCATTTATTACCAGGTGTTGCAGCCCACATAATCGACCTTAAAATGACTGTGGTGTGTACAATTCAGTGCCATGTTAACATGTGGTTAGGAGAGCAGTGCTGAGAATGCTGTTCGCCGCCGCACTCTACAACTATAGATCCCCGAATCCTTGCACACGGACTTTACCAACAAATCTAGTTAAAATGTGCTGTTGCTTAAAATATCACGACATTGGTGTGTTGAATAAGTGATGACTGAGTCTATTTTCAGATGAAACATTCCATGTGGATCCTAAAGGCAGGCAGAAGGATGCACTCAGACAATAGAAACACAGTGAAACTAAAATACCCTTGAGTACTGATTCAAGATGTGATTGACCATGTCTCAAGCCAAAGCTGAAGATTCTAGGGTCAAGAAACTAATGACTGAAGGGGGCTGACCCAAAGGCCTTTCTTGTGTGTAAAGAGTTTGTTTTGAATACAGTGGGTTTGCCATGAATGGTGAAAGCGTTATTACACGTTTACGAGATACTCCTGGCATCTCCAGGTGAACTCATACCAAATCAAATCATGCGGGGGTATTCATAGGCAGGAGGGTTGATGTCCAGTCTTAGTAGACCTCATTGTAGTAGAAAGCAAGAGGTTTGGCTGCTGGTACATCCAGCCCGAAGTTTCAAAACAATATTCAAAGAAATGGAGAAAAATGTAAATAAGGGGCCGCATGCTATAGTGAAAAGGGTGGAATGATTTGAAACAAAGAACTAGGTAGGGTACCAGGCAACACCCTTTTCTTAGAATGTGTTCTGGAGGAAGTTGGAAATTCTGCCAAGGAAAATGTTCATGCAGTTTGATTCCCATGTGTTACAAGTCTTGGCCAAGTGCTTATTCAAGAGCTCTAGATAGCAGTTTGGCTCATTAGGACATAGACTGTGATCCTGTGTTTTGGGCCACCTCATAAATGTGGAAGAGTGCATGGTTCGTGGGGTTCTACACAAAGCAGAGATGAGAGCACAGAGGCAACACGGGTTCATGAATGAGGAGTGTGATGGAGAAGACGTAAGAAAAATGCCAAGGCAGTATGGGACACTGATATTGAAGATAAAGACACTCATTACAAGTGGGCTTTTGAGGGACGCAATACTTATCACATATTCCGAGGCCAGCCCTGAAAAGTGGGGCATACCATGACGATTTTGGTGCTTGCCACTACCAAGTTCCTATATTTATCAGATTTTTATCACAGGTTGAATTTAAGCAGGGTTCAACTTCAGATATTGATGCCCCCGGGTAAATTACCGAGTAGGTAAACTGAAAACTTATAATTGAGATAAGACCCCTGCACAAAGTGGTGTCTCTGCAGATTCTAAATTACTAAGCCACCCCTAATGAGGGCCTAAATGTGAATTGCTTGTTTACATCCTAACTGACTTCTATGGTCCATAATGAGTTTGTTGGGAACCCTGGATAACAACCCACATATGTCTATTGAAAAAACACTTTCTGCTTTGTACTTCTTGTTGCACCACTATAAGAGGGTAACAGGCTTCGGTGACCTCCGCTTTGTAACAAGTAAACATTTATCTGCTGAGGTCCTGCCATGCTGAGACTGAAGAGTGTCTGTCAGGTGCTTGTAAACTAGATCTGTATCACAGCAATCGAGGACCATATAGTGTTGGGTGATGTTGGGGAACTTCACCCAATCTTAATGTATGAAGATTTTTTTTTTTTAAACTAGGGTGAAACAAATCAGCCAGATTTAGGTTTTGCGCAGAACCTCACTAGCAAAATGTAATTCTGTACACCATAGGTTCATAGTGACTTCCCTAAACGACAAGCTTAATATGGTCTCTGAATCACTGCATATGATTTGTGTTGTATGTTTGAAATTATTATGCATGGTAGTGACTGGATAAGTCATTATGGAACATTACCCTGAAGGAGTTCTAGATGCAACATTCCTAATCGCAACTAGTCGGTAAGTAATTATTTCTCGTGATAGGTACTACCAGATGGGTTTGATTGTCATCAGTGTACATTGAAAAAAGCTGTAGGGGGTGAAACTGCTCAATGAAGTGGTTAAAAATGCAACCAGGGTAAAACGCCCCAAATAAGGAGCAGTAAGCTCTAAATACATGCAGACGATCAAGTAAGAGGGATGAAAGGGCTTTTTCCACTTGAGCCTCTGTAGATAATCCAATGGAAAATCATGATGGCTCACACCTCTATTAGGACAGTGGTGGCTGGCATCAGCCTCCCAAAATTATACCAGGCAAGATGAGGAAGAAAATCAGTTAGGTCACAACTTGGACCACCACAAGGTGCTCTTGGTACTTGAGTACGCCACCACCTTAGTCTGGTAGCCAGTCATGTTAGCACCTCAAGACCCCATACTACACATGGGGAAAAACACACAGTGATTGAATTCAAGGGTCAGCAGGATAGTTATAATCTGCAAGCATAGACAAAAATCCCAAGAGACTGTAGACACTCCTTAGTTAGTAACCTAGCCAGATAGTGTTGAAGTGATATACCTTTCACAGATGATATTTAGATTGGATACATCTTAATGCCCGTATTATACTAGGAATCCTTCAACCGATATAGCTACATCTTAATGCCATTTTGTATTCAACATTCTGGTAAGAGGCCCATAGGATCTGTAGCAATTAGAATGTATGAATGACACCCTGTGTAAGAGTGCACATTAAAATGATATGGGATTTCCGAGACACCTCAAGCTCCTAATGGTTCGGCAAATTTACTGAAACAAGAGTGAAAGACTCTGATATCACCCTTTGGGGCAGCAATGACTCATCTGTTAAGGCGGAGAAGTGTAGAGCCACTGCTTTGTGCAGTGAAGAAAAAGGGAAAATAAAATTATAATAACGCAATGTTATTATCATTTTATTTTTCTTTGGGGAGCCAGGTTAGTCTGGGGTGGGGCTGGGCTGGGCTGGAGTAGGAGGCTAGAGGTGGAGTGTTGAGTGCACCATAAGTGAGCATGACCGTTTGGCCGGCTGTAGAAGGCCGGCCAAACGTTCATGCGCGCTTAGCATTTTTCTACCCGGCTGTATTACACAGTCGGGAGGAGAAAGTGCACAGGGTCCCACTCAATGTCTGTGTGCCGAAGCAGGCCACTCAGACCAACCACAATGCTGCTGCCATGCTGGTGACAACAGCATTGTAATTGGAGGGGATTCTGGAAACCTGTGTACTTTCTGGAGTCGAGGAAGAGAAGAGGATGAATGAGATACGGAACAATCTCTCCCGACATAAAAGGTAAGTGTTTTAATTTAATTCAATTATTTTCATATCCCCCATTGAGTAGTAGCCACCACTGCTTTGGGGGCAACCTTAGACAGTTCAAGGACTGGTACCATGTGAGATGCTGAATGCAATGACTAGTAGGAATCTCTTTAGATTTAAATACCTTCAACTGGCCTCCTGGTATGCCATGGAAAGACAGAATGTTGGAGGCACCTGGAACTTTGAGATGAAAGTGAACGGTCCACAGCCTTTGGAAAAAAAGAGGTGTCCATCTGGTACTGGGAGCTTCTTGACACTGAGGAGGGAAAGTAAAAGGCTGAGCACCATATCAGGGAGGGTTTATTGGCAAGCATCTTTGAAACTTTTATATTATACAGTAAGAACTGCCACACTAAAGTGAAACCACTTCTACACCCTACCCAGGATTTATTGGACTCCTCAGAAGATCGCATCGCAAGGTTTGCAAAAAAAACAACAGGTTCCATTCTGCAAAAGGTGTGGCTACTCCAAGGTCAATGTCGAACATATGTTTGTATCCTGCCCTTCACTCTCGGCTTTTGGGAGACTGTGAGTACTATCAAATCAGAAGTCCTGTCTATCGAAATAGAAGTAAGCCCCATCCTTATCTTATTTGGCTCACATATGGCATAATACAACCTCCTTGAGCCTCCTCAGAGGAGCCCCCTGAGCGGAGCCTGTCACTCCTCTTGATACTACTTGCTAGAGGGGAGATTTCGTAAAAATTGGCTAAGCCCTATTCCTCCCTTCCATTGGGCATGATTGAAAGCATGGGTGGGTCCAGCCTGATATTTTATTTATAAGGTGAAACATATAGGGTAACCATGTATTACCCAGAGAGGTCGACCTGAACCTTTTGACCCAGATAGGAGTCCCAATAATCAACATCAACAATATCAAATCAATAGACATCAGTTTCATTTTCGGAGTCAGTGATTTATACACACCATGACCAACGTGGCTATGAATCACCACACCAGTTTAATAAAGTTTAAACATTTATTGCCCTTTAGATTAACAATGCTAAGATCACGTAACTCAAACGCAAGAACAAATGACATAAGTATATAAAAAATACAGGCTGATCAAATCGTCAGAAGAATCTTAATCTAGACAGAATATTTATAATTAAACTTTCAAGAGCCACCATAGAGAATAACAACAATAGCATAAATAATTGAAATAGAATACATTTAGTTATCAAGGATGAATTATTAAGGTCAAATTATTTATATATAGCATTCAATTTTAGAATTTGGCATCCCTGACTATCGCTCTAACTTGATAAGCATGTTTGGGCTCCATGCAAAAAGAAAAAGAAGACAACAAAATTAATTTAGCAAAAATCTGAGTATGGTGCTAACCATAGCGTTTGGATCTTTTAAAGAGAGAAAATATAAAGATCTGCAAGAAGACCAAATGTACATTTGGTTATACCTTTCCTTAGTGGATCACCAAGCAGTGATGTCTTCATCAATTGAGCACCTGGTCTTCATTGTACAGCATTAGTATTATGAATGGGCAAAAAGTTCAGTAAAGTTTGGCCCTAATGCATCTGAACTGCCAGAATCATAGGCAAAGAGCTAAGAAAACAAGAACACATAGGTGGTCATTACAACCCTGGCGGACGGTGTTAAAGCTGCGGTAATACCGCAAACAGGCCGGCGGACAAAAAAAGGGAATTACGACCCTGGCGGAAACCGCCAACTAAGACAGCCACCTTAACACATCGCCCGCCACGGCGGTACAGACAAACAGCGCGGCGGTCACCGCCAACAGACAGGCGGAAGACAATGTACCGCCCACACTATCACAACACACCAATCCGCCACCTTTTCCGGGGCGGATTCACTGTGGATAAAAACACGGCGGAAACAGCTTGTGCTATGGGAAAACGCTCACCTCAACACATCCCACGAGGAACGAGGACACCATGGAGCCGGAATTACAAATCTTACCTGCCCTTGCATTCCTGCTCATCTACGACCAACAGCGGCGTAGGCGCAGAACAAACCGGTGAGTACAGCACCTACGACACGGGGAGGCAAAAGTTACGGGGACACCCACCAAACAACCCCACCCTCGCATATTACAACATACACTGTGCCATCCTGGGGAGTGCAAAGACACAGTCTCTCAAGTCTCTACAGTGGGTGGGTTGCCCACTGTGCCATCCTGGGGAGTGCAAAGCCACAGTCTCTCAAGTCTCTACAGTGGGTCGGTTACCCACTGTCATTACACATGGAGAGAGGAAGAGGGAGAAGGAGGGACAAATGTGGAGGAACACACCGTACTTAGCTCCCTATAACTCAAAATACACAAGAAAGTACGGGGTTCTCTTAACGAGGGCGTCGCGGATATCAGCATAGCCCTGGGTTGTATGTGTTCCTATTTGGAAGGGAAATGTCAGTGAAATGTCAGTAGGTAACTGCAGAGTGCATGCGCGGGGAGGAACAGCGGGGGGAGGAAATTCCTTTTACGGACTAGGTGGTCTCACACACTATATAGTGTCATGCTTCATCATTTGACCACCTAGACCCACCCAGGTAGGACAGTGCCACCTGGGCGGACTCAACCTCACTGTTAAAGGAACAGGAGGGAGTGCGTAAATAAACTTGTTTCTGGAAAGATCGGGATCCAGCTAATCTACTGAAAAAATTAAAAACACCTAAGCAGACACCTGTGAGGAGTAACAAATTTAATAGTGGTATCTGACTGGTGTAGTTAAAACGGGGGTTGGGACACCTCTGTGAGGACAAGGACTCACAGGGTCACCTAGCGGTCCAAGGAGAGGACGATATAGGCGCACGGCGAGCGTCCCCTTTGATGTATGTTTGACTATAAGGGGACACTCCCCCTCCTGGATACCAGAGGCTAGCAGCCTCTATGAAAAGGGCCGCCTCAAGGTAATTCCTTGGGTAAGGTAGACCTTTTACTTCACACTCTTTGACTTTCACATAGAGTTATTTTCTCCAACGTGAGACGTAGGGATCCTAGGCCCTGACGAATGCCCCGAGACCTACATTGGCTCACTTCTGAGGGCAGAAACATGTTGGCTATTAGTTAGGTGACCCTGTGAGTCCTTGTCCTCACAGAGGTGTCCCAACCCCCGTTTTAACTACACCAGTCAGATACCACTATTAAATTTGTTACTCCTCACAGGTGTCTTCTTAGGTGTTTTTAATTTTTTCAGTAGATTAGCTGGATCCCGATCTTTCCAGAAACAAGTTTATTTACGCACTCCCTCCTGTTCCTTTAACAGTGAGGTTGAGTCCGCCCAGGTGGCACTGTCCTACCTGGGTGGGTCTAGGTGGTCAAATGATGAAGCATGACACTATATAGTGTGTGAGACCACCTAGTCCGTAAAAGGAATTTCCTCCCCCCACTGTTCCTCCCCGCGCATGCACTCTGCAGTTACCTACTGACATTTCACTGACATTTCCCTTCCAAATAGGAACACATACAACCCAGGGCTACGCTGATATCCGCGACGCCCTCGTTAAGGGTTACCCACTGTGCCATCCTGGGGAGTGCAAAGCCACAGTCTCTCAAGTCTCTACAGTGGGTGGCTTGCCCACTGTTACATCCTGGGGAGTGCAAAGCCACAGTCTCTCAGCGGTGCTTAGCCATGGCGGTCTTTGCCCTGTTCAGCGGTCTTCACCATGGCGGTCCTTGCCCAGTTCAGCGGTCTTCACCATGGCGGTCTTTGCCCTGTTCAGCGGTCTTCACCATGGCGGTCTTTGCCCTGTTCAGCGGTCTTCACCATGGCAGTTTACCCTTATTCAGCGGTGCTTAGCCATGGCGGTCTTTGCCCTGTTCAGCGGTCTTCACCATGGCGGTCTTTGCCCTGTTCAGCGGTCTTCACCATGGCAGTCTTGGCCTTGTTCAGCGGTGCTTAGCCATGGCGGTCTTTGCCCTGTTCAGCGCTCTTCACCATGGCGGTCTTTCCCCTGTTCAGCGGTCTTCACCATGGCAGTCTTGGCCTTGTTCAGCGGTGCTTAGCCATGGCGGTCTTTGCCCTGTTCAGCGGTCTTCACCATGGCGGTCTTTGCCCTGTTCAGCGGTCTTCACCATGGCAGTCTTGGCCTTGTTCAGCGGTGCTTAGCCATGGCGGTCTTTGCCCTGTTCAGCGGTGCTTTGCCATGGCGGTTCTGGTATGGATATTGGTGTGTGGCATTACGATCTCCACACTGGACATTGGTGTGTGGCATGACGAACTCCACACTGGACATTGGTGTGTGGCATGACGAACTCCACATTGGACATTGGTGTGTGGCATGACGAACTCCACACTGGACATTGGTGTGTGGCATGACGAACTCCATACTGGACATTGGTGTGTGGCATGACGAACTCCACACTGGACGTTGGTGTGTGGCTTGACGTTCCATCATTGCCCAGCGGGGCTGTGGGATTCTGGACCCTCATGGGCTGTGACTCCGGCGGTGGCGGTGGTCTCCTGACCAGTGACGATACTTGAGCCCTCCTGGGCTATGACTCTGGCTGTGGTCTCTGGACCAGTTACGATACTTGAGCCCTCCTGGGCTATGACTCTGGCGGTGGTCTCCTGACCAGTAACGATACTTGAGCCCTCCTGGGCTGTGACTCCGGCGGTGACGGTGGTCTCCTGACCAGTAACGATACTTGGGCCCTCCTGGGCTATGACTCTGGCGGTGGTCTCCTGACTAGTGACGATACTTGAGCCCTCCTGGGCTATGACTCTGGCGGTGGTCTCTGGACCAGTTACGATACTTGAGCCCTCCTGGGCTATGACTCTGGCGGTGGTCTCCTGACCAATGACGATACTTGAGCCCTCCTGGGCTATGACTCTGGCGGTGGTCTCCTGACCAGTAATGATACTTGAGCCCTCCTGGGCTGTGACTCCGGCGGTGGCGGTGGTCTCCTGACCAGTAACGATACTTGGGCCCTCCTGGGCTATGACTCTGGCGGTGGTCTCCTGACCAGTGACGATACTTGAGCCCTCCTGGGCTATGACTCTGGCGGTGGTCTCTGGACCAGTTACGATACTTGAGCCCTCCTGGGCTATGACTCTGGCGGTGGTCTCCTGTCCAGTGACGATACTTGAGCCCTCCTGGGCTATGACTCTGGCGGTGGTCTCTGGACCAGTTACGATACTTGAGCCCTCCTGGGCTATGACTCTGGTGGTGGTCTCCTGACCAGTGACGATACTTGGGCCCTCCTGGGCTGTGACTCTGGCGGTGGTCTCCTGACCAGTAACGACGGTGCTGGCGGTTGTATCTGGACCGCCGGAAATGATGGCGCACTTCTCCGCCGTGACACTCACAACAGGTTGGGGAGACTTCCTCTGGACCTTCCCCACCTTCTTTTGAGTTACAGATGACTCACCAATCGCCTTGGATCCCATGTCACTTTTTGTCCCACCAGGAGTCTTGACACGGTCCCGTCGTCCACTCTCCAATTTCGGAGCCTTTACAGGGGGTGGGCTGACAGTGCCTTGGCTCCGGGTCCTACTGCCTGCCCTGGTGGACGGGGCACTCCAAAAACCTGGTACACGCACCACTGGTACTGGAGGCTTTTTGGCTGAGGCGCTACGACGGGACTGATGAATTGGAGGGGGGGGTGGGGGCAAAAAGGTCAATTTGACATAGGGACAGTTTCTGATGTACACTGGGATGGGTAGCTGGAGGGGCTCTGGGAGTGGAGGAAGAGGAGGTGGTTGTAGGAGGTGTCACTTTAGCTGTTTTGGGTGCAGGTGCAGGTACTGGAGGCTGTCGTGAGGTGGATGGATGTTGGGTGAGTGTTTGCCGGCGTTTGTGTACTTTGGGAGGGGGCATCACAGACACACTGGGAGAGGACACAGGGGACGTGTAAATGGCAGTGGAGGTGGTGAGTGCAGGTGAGCGGCTTGTGGTGCTGGGTGTCCTGGTGCGAGTCCTAGTGCCTGTAGATGTGGTGCATGCAGGTGTGTGTGTAGACGACACTGGGAGGGAGGAGGGAGAAGAGGAGGAGGGGGACACAGTGGAGACAGTGGATGTTGCTGTGTATGTATGGGTCTGATGCTTGTGTGAGTGCCTGTGGTGTGTGTGGTGCCTATGTTTGCTTGAGCTACTTGTGTGTGTTGACTTGTGTGCATGCTGGTCTGTAGGTGTGCTTGGGATGGGCTGGGGTACAGGGGATTGGGTCTGGGTGGAGGAAGTTGGAGGGGGGAGGCTGGACACAGGGACAATGGCTGCCATCAGTGCTGAGGCCAGAGATTGCAGGATTCTCTGAAGGACAGCCTGACCAGAATGAATGCCTTCCAGGAATGCATTACCGTGTTTCAACTCTCGTTCTACACCCTGGATGGCATTCACAATGGTAGACTGCCCAACAGTGAGTGACCTGAGGAGGTCAATGGCCTCCTCACTGAGGGCAGCTGGGGTGACTGGGGCAGGGCCTGAGGTGCTTGGGGCGAAGGTGATGCCCACCCTCCTGGGTGAGCGGGCACGGGGTGAACGCTGAGGGGCTGCTGGGAGGGCGGTGCTGGTAGGGGAGGTGGCGGCTGTGCCTGTAGAAGTGGGGCGCACAGATGGTGCCGCCACCACAGGGGAGCTCCCATCGGCGGACGAGTCCGTGTCGCTGTTTGGTGATCCTGTGGCCGACGTGAAGCTCCCCTCGCCCTCCGTCCCACTGGTGAATTCAGAGTCTGTAGTGTGGCCCTCCATGGCCATGTGGGATGCAGCTCCGTCGTGCTCCGGTGCCACTGTACCTCCGCCTGTTGATGCTGATGTACAGAAGGACAGGGAGAGCAGAAAAAGGGTGGAGATAGAAGAAAGAGAGTTTTAGTGCATGGCATACCGCTACCGTTGGCGGACAAGACAAACGCAGCAGCCCCCTGCATTACGCCGTGCTCCTGCCCTCTGCACGTGCAATTTCTGGGATATGGCCTACATGGCAATGGTAGAAATCTGCCCACATGGATGGCAAAGGGGCAACTATACATCAATTTGCCTTTTTTCTTGAGCTGGGGTAGAGTGCCACATGGCCTACATAATGGAGGGGCCTTGCCTACCTAACTCGCCCTGGCCTAGCGACGGCCACAGCCCACCACCCCCACCCAGACAGCTCCACTGCACGCAAAGTCCATAGGATGAGGTTGTACTCACCCCCTTGTGTCTGCTGTGATGTCCTTAAGCGCCCATCCAACTCCGGGTAGGCCACCGCCAGGATCCGGAACATCAGGGAGGTCATGGTGCGACGGGCACCCCTCCCACGTTGGGAGGCCATCCCCAGCTGAGCCTCCACCGTCTTCTTGCTGCAGCGGCGAATGTCCTCCCATCTCTTATGGCAGTGGGTGCCCCGTCTCTGGTGGGCTCCCAGGGTCCGGACTTCCTTGGCAATGGCACGCCAAATGTCACTCTTCTGGTGGGCGCTGACCTACATGACATGCACAAGTAAAGAGGGACAGTCATTACCTACAGCACCGTCGTTGTAATTGGCCCCCTCCCAACTCTATCCCTGTGGCCCATTCATCCCCATGCATGACTGTTCTATGTACTCTGCCCCCTTCCCTCATCCACCCAGCCCTCTCCACCCAGGCCTAGCCCATACAACGTGCTCCCTGTGTACTAACCTGTTGGTCTGGAGGACCGTAGAGTAGCGTATACTGGGGGAGGACCCCATCCACAAGTTTCTCCAACTCCTGTGCAGTGAAGGCAGGGGCCCTTTCCCCAGACGCAGCAGCCATCGTCGCTTCCAGACCGAGGTCACAGCAGCACTCGCAGTGTAGGTCCTCTCCTGTCGAAGGTCAGGTATCTAGTGATTGAAGAGATAGAAAATGGTGGTGACGTCCGCGGCGGTGACGTCCGCGGCGGTGTGCATCATCACCGCCAGCGCACCTGTTCATTGGCTCCTGGGACCCATAGGGTCCAATGTTAACCAATGCAGCATTGCGCCGCGCTCTACGACCGCCTACCGCGACGGTGTACAACGCCAGCGCAGTTACCCCACAATTCCAATGTCCCAGTTTAGAGGTCAGGCAGCCGCCATTTCAGGGGCCCACATGGCTTCAATTACTACTGCGTCACACATACCGAGGCCTACACTCAAAACCTTTCCCGGATGGGTTAATTGTCTGGTGTAGTCTTGTGTGTGACTGTGGGTACATACCTGGAGGAATGCTGACAGTTTCTTCACTGTTGTCCTTCTTAGGCACCGTCAGTTGGGACATATTGGAAGATGGCGGAATCCACCGGTGTACCGACCGCTGGTGGACCTGTTGACAATGGAAGAGCGACATGTCATCGTGACCTACCGGTTTGACCGTGCCACAATCCAGGAACTATGTACCCAGTTGGAGCCAGACCTGATGTCACCAATCCGCCATCCGACTGGAATCCCCCCTGACGTGCAGGTGCTGTCAGTGCTCCATTTCCTTGCAAGTGGGTCTTTTCAGACAACTGTGGCCATGGCATCAGGGATGTCCCAGCCTATGTTTTCCAACGTCTTGTCCAGAGTGTTGTCTGCCCTGCTGAAACACGTAAGGAGATACATCATTTTCCCTGAGGTGGCGGATTTGCCTACAGTGAAAGGTGACTTCTATGCCCTTGGACATATCCCCAACGTCATAGGTGCCATTGATGGGACCCATGTAGCTCTGGTCCCCCCACGCAGGAATGAACAGGTGTACAGGAACAGGAAGAGTTATCATTCCATGAATGTCCAGATGGTCTGTTTGGCAGACCAGTACATCTCGCAGGTAAATGCAATGTTCCCTGGCTCAGTGCATGACGCCTACATCCTGCGGAATAGCAGCATCCCTGATATGATGGGTGAACTCCAGAGGCACCGTGTATGGCTATTGGGGGACTCTGGCTACCCCAACCTGTCCTGGCTACTGACCCCAGTGAGGAATCCCAGGACCAGGGCAGAGGAACGGTACAATGAGGCCCATGGGCGGACTAGGAGGGTGATCGAGCGGACCTTCGCCCTCCTGAAGGCCAGGTTCAGGTGCCTCCATATGACAGGTGGGTCCCTATTCTACTCACCGAAGAAGGTGTGCGACATCATCATCGCCTGCTCCATGCTTCATAACTTGGCATTGCGACGCCAGGTGCCTTTTCTGCAGGAGGATGATCCAGATGACGGTGTTTTTGCAGCGGTTGAGCCTGTGGACAGTGATGAGGATGAAGCTGATGAAGATGAAAACGACAACAGGGAGTCAGTCATACAGCAATATTTTCAATGAGACACAGGTGAGTACAATTTCATGTTTCACATAATATTACATTTCACACGTCTACCTCTATTCTGTACCTACATTTCACTCCCTATTTGGTAACTGAGTTGTCCCCTTCCATTTCAGTTTCAGTAATGTGGTAACCTACGTGTCAACGGCTTGCACCCTTGAAAGGCTTGTAATGTGTGACATTGGTATGTTGACCTTCCAATGGGTAACCTTTTTTAACACTGTAATTGACAATACAAAGTTCACAATCATTGACTGACTCCAATATTATTGGGGTTTCAAGGGTGTTTATTGAAGTGCAAATAAAATGTAGGGGGTTTGTGAAATGGGGAGAGGTCATGGTGGAAGAATGTCCATGGCAGAGTCCAGTCTATTAGTCTCACAGGTACATTGCACATCTGGCCATTGGAAGTGGAGCTGGGGCAGTTCCAAGCTGGACAGGGTAACAAAGTGGGACAGTGGGGGGACAATCAGGGTGGTCTCATTTCTTGGCGGGGGTCTTGCCATCTTGCTCTGTCCTGTTCCTGGATCTCAGGGCCCACTTTCGTGGTGGTTGTCCGTCTGCAGGGGGTGGGGTGCTGGTGTGTTGGTCCTGTGGCGGGGCGTCCTGTCCACTAGCGCCGGCGGAGGTGGTGGGCATTTCATCATCCTGGCTAGTGTCAGGGGCCCCTTGGAGTGCCACGGTGTTCCTCAAGGTCTTTTGAATGTCCGTCAGCACCCCTACGATGGTGCCCAGGGCGGAGCCGATGGTCCTGAGCTCCTCCCTGAACCCCAAATACTGCTCCTCCTGCAGATGCAGGGTCTCCTGCAACTTGTCCAGGACCGTTGCCATCGTCTCCTGGGAGTGGTGGTATGCTCCCATGATGGAGGATAGGGCCTCGTTGAGAGTAGGTTCCCTTGGCCTGTCCTCCCCCTGTCGCACAGCAGCCCTCCCAGTTCCCCGGTGTTCCTGTGCCTCCGTCCCCTGGACCGTGTGCCCACTACCACTGCCCCCAGGTCCCTGTTGTTGTTGGGGTGGTGGGTTACCCTGGGTGCCCTGTAGTGGTGGACACACCGCTGATTGACCTGTCCTGGGTAGGGAGGTATGGGCCCGCTGGGTGGGTGCTGTGCTGGGGTTACCAGAGGGTGTAAGCTCGGTGTTGGGCTGTGGCTGGGCAAGGGGAACCGACTGTCCTGAGGCCCACGATGGTCCGGGCTGGTCATCAAGATCCAGTAGGGCAGAGCTGCTGTCGTCACTGTGAGCCTCTTCTGGGGGTGGAGTGGTGTTGTCTGGACCCTCTGGTGTGGTGACGTTCCTTCGGGTTCCTGCGGGGGTATAAGTACATGATTATTGCATGTGTGTGTTTCATGGTGTGCAATGGTTGGGTGTGCGTGAACCCCAGTGCAGGCATTCCTGTGTGGGGGCTTGTGTGGTGATGTTTGGGGGGTGTTGTGGGTCTGTGCAGTGGGCATGCTTTAGTGATGGGTGTCCATGCTTAGTTGTGTCATGCAGGTCTTGGGGTTGGGATGGGTGGTTGGTGTTATGGGTAGATTAGTGAGAAGTTAGGGTGATAGGGGAGGGTGTGAGGGTGGGGGTGTGTGATAGCATGCAGGTAGGGTGGGGGATATGATAGTGAAGATTTGACTTACCAGTGTCCGTTCCTCCAATGACTCCTGCGAGGCCCTCAGGATGCAGGATGGACAAGACTTGCTCCTCCCATGTTGTTAGTTGTGGGGGAGGAGGTGGGGGTCCGCCGCCAGTCCGCTGTACCGCGATGTGGTGCCTGGATACCGTGGAACGCACCTTCCCCCGTAGGTCGTTCCACCTCTTCCTGATGTCCTCCCTATTTCTTGGGTGCTGTCCCACAGCGTTGACCCTGTCGACTATTCTTTGCCATAGCTCCATCTACCTGGCTATGGATGTGTACTGTACCTGTGAGCCAAATAGCTGTGGCTCTACCCTGATGATTTCCTCAACCATGACCCTGAGCTCCTCCTCGGAGAAGCGGGGGTGTCTTTGGCGTGACATGGGGTAGTGTGTGTGATGTGTGGGGTGGTGTAGGTGTTGATGAGTGTGGTTAGTGTAGTGGTATGTGGTGTTTTGTGCGTGGATGTTGTGTGGGTGATGGTGTAGTGTGCCTCTGTGTGATGGTGTTATCTATTCTGTGCTGTCTCTCTCTGGCCTTCGTCTCTAATTTGTGGTCGCAGGGGTTTGTGGGTGATGTGGGTGTGTGTTTTATATTGTGTTGGGTGTGTGGGAGTGGTGTGTGTATGTGTATCAGGTGTGTGTATTTGTAATTGTCCAATGTGGCGGTGTTTTTGGAGCTGTGTGTGTATTTTGAGTGTGGCGGTGTGTACCGCCAATGGAATACCGCGGTTGAAAGACCGCCACGTGGATTCGTGTGTCGTAATAGCATGGGCGTGTTTCTGTTGGCATGGAGGTGGAGGATTTGTTTCTGCATATTTATCGCTGACCTTTGGTGTGGCGGACTTGTGTGGGTGTCTGAATTTCGGCGGAATCCGTGATGTGTGTCATAATAGCTGTGGCGGTCTCCCGCCACGGCGGCGGTGTATTGGCGGTCTTCTGCACGGCGGTAAGCGGCTTTTACCGCCAATGTTGTAATGACCCCCATAATCTCTACAGCATAGAAGCAAATATTCTGCAGACAGTTTACTCTAAAAAATTACATTTAAGCAATGTAGAAAACATTACATGTGTTTCCCGTCAAAAAAATAAAACTCAAGCAAGTGCACATATTGTAACATTAAACACGACATTGAGCACTGAAGTCTGTTGTCTAGTTCGTACGGTATTATCTCATCTCAGGAAACAAATGCTACAAGGAAGGAACATAACTTTTCCACAGTGAGCAAGTCACACAGGATATTTTCTTTTAAAAAAACATTATTTTGCAGAGTCAACACTCTCTTAGCATTGTGCCTTTGGAAAATTACTAAAACATGAGGCCTTTTAAAACCAATGCTAATGCATGAAGAATAAAACATTTAATAATATTTAAACTATTAATCATTTTAGTACATAGTAATATTTGTTTTTCAAGTACATTTAATTATATTTAAGCAAAATGCATTTTTATTAGACATTCTATTTTTCTGTTTATATACTCGTTTATGGTGTCCACAATATCAGATACACATTTTAATTTATTTTCAAATAGTTGATTTCAGTGAGGCCCTTTAATACGTTATTTTGTTGTGTTTCAGTGACAGAACTGTATTAGTAATGTTTGCACTCTAAAAGAAGCCGTAGAATGTACGTGCACATTTGACATTGAATGTTCAGCTAACAGAAAGGCAGACACTGTATGGTCCTGTTTCCTGTCCTGGGAAAGTACGGTGAATCCTCCAAAATGAAATGCAGTCCTGTGATTACATCAAAGTGGCCAAAGTGGCTTGGGCTGCAGTCGCCTACCACATTCAGCTTTAGAAAATCTATTGTATGAGGCAAATGGTCATCTTCCCCCCAGGTTCCTCACCGAAGCTGAGGACAAAAAAAAAGAAACAAGTAAAGAAAAGAGTTAACAGTAAAGGATTGGTGTAAAAACTACACCCAGTTAGTTAGTCAAGCTTTTCTTAGCCATTGAAGAAATTACTCATCTTTGAGAAGACTTGCAGTCAGTGAACTCCACCTAACAAAATCCTGAGACCACAGTCCTTAAAAATGCTTAAAACAATGATGGAATTCATGACCCTGGCAGTTCTGTTATCCAGCACCAAACAAACCTATGACATTTGCTACAAGTTATTCTTATTTATCCTCCAGAAATAAAGAAATATCCATAAAGACATAGAACTAAAAAATAGACAGGGTAGTACAGTGGCGTAACATTAGCCCCCGCAGGCCCTGCATTGCTGAGGGGCCCTGAGCTCCAGGGGCCCCCCCTCATCACAGTGCACGTTGGTGTGCCCCTGGCCTGAGAGCTCCCGCCAGGGGGGTTGCGAGGAGGGGGGCTCCTCTATGTACTTTGCATGGGCCCCGTCAGGTTTCTTTATACAACTGGTGTACACAAACACAGACAGAGTTACCTAACATGAAACAACAATGTAATAACAAAAAGTTACATTTATGTTTGCTAAAAAGATACCATCTCCCAAAAAACTCTTTAAAAAGCAAGCATATTTACCCAAAATAGTTGATCACTGGCAGAATATAATAAATTCACCGCCTGAATATGTAGCTGAAATCAAAGTACCTCAAATTGATTTACAATCAGCAGAGACCTAAAGTTGTAAGAACTGAAAGTTAGGAACTATCTGGGCCCCTTAAACAGATGGAGAAAAAAACAGACAGGTGGAGGGTGGATAACATTTACCAGTGTCTGTTATCAACACTGTATAGCACTACAAACATATAGAACAACAAAGATTCTCATAGACACCACAATAATAGAAATTCTGTGTAACACAAAATTTCAAAGCTACCCTCAAAAGAGCAAATGAGGAAACACCCTCCATACAAACAATTATGTTCTGATGGTTTAGGAGAACTCTGGTCTCCTGCAACTCTGCCATTCACTGATGATAGGAAGATCCTGCTGCCACTGGTTTGTAAAACACCTACTGTACCATTCGTTACCACCCTTAGCCTCACTGAGGGCCATATCAAGGCTGACAAGCCCAAATCAATTTGTTTCCTTTTCAAAACTTTCATGTCTGGAGTATTTTACTCTGCTCGCCTGTGACAGATTGGGGAAAATGTAGAATTTCTACATGCTCCATAATAGCTCTTTACTTTTTGTAGTTGCTCTGACAGATCCTTTCCCTGTCTGACAGGGTCCACATCTACTATGGTGCCTTCCTTCCCATTTGGGGATAGTCCAGGGCCTCTGATGGGGGAACATGATCACCCTTTGAAACTCTATCTAGATAGGAGGGGAACCTCAAGTACCTCAGTTGAGGAATGATAACAGTAGGGATTTCACATCATCAATATTTGAGGCTGGAGGAAACACTAACTTTGTGCACTCTTACCTCATTCTCTAGATGTTCAATTTTCAACTACACTGTGGAGACACCCATGACTACACAATCGTTAAATGTGTCCGTTGTTGGATTTCTGTGGCATGGTCCTGCAGTTGCTAGCCCATGGATGAAATTGTCCCTTGAGTTTCTTTACTTCCCCTTCATTCTCTTCCACCTTGTAATGAATCTTCTCAGGGACTTCCATCACAGAAATCGTGTCCGCATCTCCTTTGAAGTGGCCTTTAAGTACTGCAGGAGTTTGAAAAGTACATACTCAGATGTGCCATGATTGTGATATTGTGAACCTCCAGAGTTTTCCTTTAGTGTGTTTCTTTCTGAGAAGTTTTAGCTTTGGAGTTAAAAAATCCCTCTTTTCTCTCACAGGTTTGCTTTTATCTGGGTTTGGGAATATCACTGAATATTTCTTGCAGGGTCACTTCAGTTTCATCTGGATACACCAATGTAGTTAAAAATATTACAGCAGGTGTCCTCCACTGCAGAGTTGCATCTCTCTATATTGTTGTTCTCATGTCGCTGCAGCACCTCTTCTGGGCACCTCACCCATGAGCCTCAGCACATTTGCTTGAATGTTTGTTTGCAATGTCAATCAAACTCTTTCCATTGCCAAACCAGTGCTGCCACTCATAAGAAGGCTGAAAAAAAGATTGCGGATTATGCAGAACGCAGCATCAAGAAACTATACCAACTGCCGAAGTTCGGTACAGTCTCTCATCATCTCCACAACTTGCACTGATTCTGTGGGAAGAAGCATATCCAGTTCAAGGCACTATGCATGGCCCATCGAATTGCAAATAAACTAGGTGTGCCTCGCCTGTTCACTTTGTTTCAGTCTTATCACCCCAATAGGACGCTGAGATCAGCACACCTTAGCATGGCAGAGGTCCCTCACTGCAAGCTGGCCAGGAAGGTGGGATGTTCCTTTAATTTTATGGCCCTTATGCTATGGAATAAACTGTATATTCTCTTTAGTTTCGGGAAGCAATGAAGACCTGATTGTTCTCGGCCTGGGCCGGCTTTAGGGCGGTGCAACCGCTGCAGCCGCACTTGGTGCTGCCCTGGAGGGGATCACTGACCTCAGAGGGGATGCTATGTTCATCAAAAACGTATGATTTAAAAGCACCTGTTGCAGAAGTCCTGCTTTCAGGCAGCAATAAAAATGTCATGATAACTCTTGTATTTAATGTCCCTGGTAGAGAGAGAGATCAAAGTTCTGTCTATTTGCAGTTTTGACTCACCATAAAGTAGCCCAGAGGGTTAATGTGCCTGCTGCAAAGAACTGTAGTTTATGAGGCTAGCTCAGTGGATTAATAAAGCTTGCCTTTGCGAGGGCTTTAAAACAAATGAAATGTATGCGAGAGAGGGGCTATGAAGAGATGTGGGGCACTTTTGCCAGGTGGTAGTGAAGGAATTTGAGGAGGTCATGGGGTGTGTGCCAAAAACGATTGTAGCACCAGATGCCACCAGTGCTACAGTCGGCTCTGGTCTCTGCTTAAGATTGTGTGCAAGTTGTAGGAGGTTAGCTCAGTTTACACTGTACACATATGGTGTGGCACCCTATACTGAGTCCAGGCAACCCATAGTGATAGTGAATAGGTGTCCAGATAGCAGAAGCTCTCTATGAGTAGCTGAGGAAAGCAGCTAAAGCTTATCCAGGAGGGATGTAAAGCACTTGCAGTGACACA
Source organism: Pleurodeles waltl (assembly GCF_031143425.1). NCBI lineage: Eukaryota > Metazoa > Chordata > Amphibia > Caudata > Salamandridae > Pleurodeles > Pleurodeles waltl. The sequence goes on from NC_090448.1 coordinate 519,523,079, forward strand.
GTAGTCAGACAGTAACCCACTCACAAGAAAGAACACCACACAAGTGTTGCAAAAATAAAGGATACTTTATAACAGCACTGCTACTAAACTGACATTGATATATCTCCCTTTGGTGGTATTACACACAATATATACACAGATTAGCCATCAGAAATAGCATACAAATACACAGGGCCCTAGGCTAGGGGAGGGCCAAACCATATATTAAAAAAGTGGAATGTGAAACAGTGACTCCAGCCAAGGTAAATGTGGTACCTAGCAAGGGGCTGGGGCAGTTAGGAACACCAGAGGTAAGTACAGTGAGGGGGCTATTACAACTTTGAAGGAAGTGTTAATCCGTCCCAAAAGTGACGGTAAAGTGACGGATATACCACCAGCCGTATTACGAGTTCCATAGGATATAATGGACTCGTAATACGGCTGGTGGTATATCCGTCACTTTACCGTCACTTTTGGGACAGATTAACACCTCCTCCAAAGTTGTAATAACCCCCTAAGTGTTGAACTTGTCATCCCTGGCATGGGGCAGCCCCTCCTTTAGTGGTAGGAGCGTCGCTCCCTGCCAGTAGCAGAAACTGCAACGCTTTCACCACAATGGAATAATGAATAATAAACCAGGTTTATTATTTCTTTGTGGTGAAAGGGGCGGGCATAGGGGATGACAGCCTTGGAGGGGAGTGCATAGAGCACTTCCCTCAGAGCGCATGTGTGTTTGGTCGACCGTCTGTTGCTGGCCCAACACACATGTGCTGTAGGCTCTCTCCACCACAGCAACACTGTTGCTGGGCTGGAGAGAGCCTGCACAGGCTCCCAGTCTGCCTGGGAGCACCCAGCCAGGGTGCTCCCATCAAATCCTGACACTGTTCAGAGCAGCATCAGGATTGGCGCAGGGCAGGCTGGGAGCCTGTGCCTGCAGTGCTAGCGAGACGTAGGAGAGGAGTGGCGCAGCGAGGAGCGAGGTAAGTTTTTATTTAATTTAATTTAATTTTTTTAAATAATTTTTTTAACCCGCTCCCGCACGCTGCCTCCCCTTAGCCACCCTCACCCTCCTCCTCATTAACGGTGCAAGCCGTGACTGCCTTGGCGTGGTCTCCCTTAATGTTTTGCCTCTGCTTCCCAGGTTGTTGATGTGTGGTGGACTCTGTTTTTGCTGTTTTTGATACTCTGGGCACTTTACCACTGCTAACCAGTGCTAAAGTGCAAGTGCTCCTATGTAAAATGTATGCTGTAAATTGACTTATCCATAATTGCCATATTTGATTTACTAGTAAGTCCCTAGTAAAGCGCACTAGCGGTGCCCAGGGCCTGTAAATCAAATCCTACTAGTGGGCCTGCAGCACTGGTTGTGCCACCCACATTAGTAGCCCTGTAAACATGGCTCAGACCTGCCACTGCAGTGTCTGTGTGTGCCGCTTTAAACTGCCAATTAGACTTGGCAAGTGTACCCACATGCCAGGCCTAAACCTTCCCTTTTTGTACATGTAAGGCACCCCTAAGCTAGGCCCTAGGTAGCCCCATGGGCAGGGTGCAGAGTATGTTAAAGGTGGGACATACACTGATGTGTTTTACATGTCCTAACAGTGAAATACTGCTACATTCGGTTTTCATTGTTTCAAGGCCTATCTCTCATAGGCTAACATGGGGCTGCCTTTAAATATTAGTAAAGTGCAGATTACCTTTGAGAGCAGATAGAAATGTGGAGTTTTGGGTCTCCAAACTCACAATTTGAAAATACATCTCTAAGTGAAGTTGTGTTTTAGATTGTTAGTTTGAAAATCCCACTTTTAGAAAGTAGGCATCATGCTTAAACTATTCTGTGGCTGTGCCTGTTTGTGGATTGCCTGTCTGGGTCAGTTTGACAGTTGGGTTGTTTGTGAATCCCTTCTAGACATTAAGACAAAGGGAGCTGGGGTGTGGCCTGCACACCCTGATGAGCCATCTGTGCTAGAGTGGATGGAGGAGTGGTCACTTACACCAGAATGGGCTGTGCCTGCCCTTTCACAATGCAGTCTCCTACCCCCTGGTGTGTGTCTGGGGCCTGGCCTGGGTAAGGCAGGATCTTGTGAACAGCGGAGACTTTCCTTTGAAAGAGGCCTGCGTCAAAGGCAGAAAGGGGTATAAGTAAAGGACCCAGAACCCTTGAAAATTAGGTCACTTCTAGAACCGAGAGGACCCTCTTTCAAGAATAAGAGCTGGAGAGCTGAGGAAGAGTGCTACCCCTGCCTGTGACTCGGCTTTGTTGAGCCATCATGCAGTTGCTCCTCCTGCCTGTGAAAGGAAACAAAGACTGGGCTTTGTGGTAAATTCCTGATTGTGACGAATCTCCAAGGGCCTGAACTGAACTGAGCTGGCCTTCTGTTTTGAAGTCTCAGGGTCATCAAAGACTTCCTCTGCTAACAGCTGGACTCTCTGTGGGGACTCCAGCTGCCCTGCCAAGTGGTGTCCTATCCAGTCCCTGGGCATTTGAAAGGTGAAGTTGGCAGACAAGAGCTGAAACTCCACGCACAGAAAGCCAAGCAGGGAAATTTTCTACTCACCATCTGCAATATGGCTGATAAACGATGCACCACAGGTTTTGTGGCAAAATTTGACGTTCCATCTGCATCACGGCTGGGAGATCGACGCATTGTGGCTGGAGAAATGATGTGCAACACCCGCTTGCGGATGCTGATAACCAGACAAACCACACACAGTGAAGTTTTCTAACTCTGTGCAACAGGATTTTCCACGTATCGTCTCTGGACGTCAAAGTCAACCCGACACTGGGCAGATCTGAGGAGCCCCATCCAGAAATCGGCGCATCGTTCTCTTGCGAGGGAAAAACTCGATGCATCGCTGACCCTACCGGAGAAGAAACGGCGCACGACCTCTCTTGCGAGGAAGATATATACGCATCGCTGCCCTTTCCAGCACATGATCGCTTGTGCGCCTTTATTTTTTACACTGACAGGTACTTTGTGTAAAATCAACGCTTACATTGTTTTCTATGAAGTAAGACTCTTAGGCCCTCATTATGATGAAGGTGGGATACCCCGCCGTCAACTGCGCTGATGGTTGACGGAAGACTGGCGGGGTGAAGCCCCCATCGGCCCTATAATGATGTTCCCGCTGGGCCGGCTGTTTCCGTCTGCCAGCCCAGCGGGAAACAGGGCGTTTACATTGACGCTGGCTCCAAATGGAGTCAGCGCCAATGTGGCAGTGCGGCGGGTACATCAGCACCCATCGCGCATTTCTCTGCCCGTTTTTTCAGGCAGTGAAATGCACAATGCGGCTGTGCATGGGGACCCCTGCACTGCCCATGCCAAGTGCCGTCAGGAAAAGGCTGGCGGAACGGGTCTCATAATCCGCAGGGTGGCGCTACTTGCAGCGCTGCTTTGTCGGATCTTAAACGCTGCCACCACCAGGCTGCCTGGTGGCGGGAGCCTGGTGGTGGCGGCGTTTTCGCCACAGTCATAATAGGGCTGGTGGACTACCACTACCGCAGCGGTCTGCCCCCCACCTTGAGTCTGGCGGTCCATGGACCACCAGATACATAATGAGGGCCTCATTCTTTAGCAAATTCATATTTTAACTTGTGTATATTGGATTTTTTTGTTGATTTGGTTTTGTTTGATTTAGATCAATATTACCTATTTTTCTAAACTGGTGTGTTGTCCATTTTGTAATGTTTTCACTGTATTACTGTGTGTGGTGGTACAAATACTTTACACATTGACCCAATTTCCAACACTGTTGACCAGCAGTGAGGATTGGACTTGTATTTGTACTTGACATACAATGATTAAGTGTACACTACTATTTTCATTGGAGACCATTATGTAATCACATACTACTTGTTTTTGCTTTTGCCCTTTTTGGACTTGTTTTTTCTTCTTTCATATTTTTGGTGATCTTTGTATTGATTCTTGAACGTCTCTTTGGGAACTCTTTTTCTGCCTTGGAACTTTGCACTTTTGAATTGCCATCATGTCTCAATCTGGAGATGCACCAGTTGGAGCTGCTTTTGAACTAGGGAAACTGGAAAGTTACACAGTTGCTCAATTGAAACAGTTCTGTAACAATTTTGCCTGTCCCATTAAGGGCTCCACCAGGAAGGAGGAGCTGCAAAAGGCACTGAGGGCCTGGGTGACATCCAAGGAGGCTGGGGGGCACACAGAGGAGGAAAATGAGGATGAGGAAGGGTAGAGTATACACAATAGTATAGTCAGTGGATCTGTTATGGATGGAGGGAGGGTCTTCAGGGCAGGTAGCAGTGTGTAATCTAAGGGTCTGACTCCTGAAGAGTTACAGGACAGACAGGCAGAGAGGCGTCACCAGATGGAATTAGAAAGGCTCCAAATGGAGATGGAAGGGAGGAAGCTGGCCATTGAAGAGAAAAAGTGACTGCTGGCTCATGAGCTCAGCTTGAGGGCGCTGGATCAGAGGAGCCAATCCAGTAGGGATGGTGGCAGCAATACCTCAGTGCAGCCTGAGAGAAGGGTACATATTCCTAAGGACTTAGTGAAGGACTATAAGAGGGAGGATGACATATACTTGCGGCTCAAGTGGTATGAGTCTACTCTCCAAATGAACCTTGTACCTGAGGCACATTGGGGGGCAGGTCTGTGGAAGCACTTTGAGGTAGAGAGGAGGGACCCTCTGACATCCTTAAGGTAGGGGTTCCTCAGGGACTCATCTACACCATAATGAAAGATGCCCTACTCACAAGATATGGTCTGACTTGACTCCTGAACAATATAAGGACAAGTTTAGGACCTACAAAAAGAAGTCTCAAATTTGGTTGGAGTGTGTAGATTCTTTTTGCAGGTCACTGAATGGTTCGGTGAAGAGAAGTAAGGTAACAAAGTATGAGGGGCTTTACAATTTGCTTTGGAGCACTTGTACAGTCTTTGTTTTCCAGAACTGCTCAGGCACCTGATTGACAGCAAGCTGACTGATCCCAGGAAGTTTGCGCAGGATGCGGGCCATTGGGAGAGCACCAGGGTACAGAAGAGGTATGGGAGAAACTATGCCAAGGGTGGGCGAGTTCTCTCTCAGAAGAAAGGGGGGGAGGGGTAAACAGGGAGAGTTCTTTAAAGGGCCCCAACCTAGTTTCCAGGGTAAGGATTTCCAGTCCCCCAGTGCGAAGAAACCATGGTTCTCCAAAGGGAAACCTGTGGAGGGGTGTCCCCGTAAGTGTTTTCCATATGACAAGGTGTGTCATGTGAGGGGGGTCCCCAAATGTCCCAAGGCTACACCGGCACCCACTGCTCAGTCACAGGGTTTGGCCAGTGTAGCGCTTGGGGAGGAGTTGGTTCCAGGTGGGTGGGAGCCAGCTGAGATGACCCTTGTCTCACTAGGGGACAGTGAGATGGTCCAGAGAACACTACGAAGTACAGGTAATGGGTGACCATTAATGGACAGAGGGTGGAGGCTCTGAGAGACACAAGAGCCAGTGTGACTACAGTGAGGAGTCACCCGGTGTCTGAAGAGCAGCTAGATCTCCGTGTACTTCACCAAGTAGTTGCAGTGGACAGCTCAGAGTGCCTGTGCAGAGTGACACAGGTTGCCTTTGAATGGAGGGGTGGGTCTCAGGTTCCTTGAAAGTAGCTGTGAGTCTAACCATGCATGTGAATTGTTTGCTTGGCAATGACCTGGAGAATTCCCCTTGGAAGGAGGTGGAACACAGGACACACTTGGAGATGGTGGGTCTGTCTGGGTGGGTATGCGTATCTACCTGGTAAATGGCAGCCCGTCAGGGTGGTCAGAAGGCCCTGGAGCCTGAAACAGTGACCCAGGGGTCTGCCAGTAGGAGGAAGGACAAGGGGAGCGGGAAACCAGCCCCAGAAGTTCCCACAGTCAGGGAGGAGGCTGAATCTGAGGGTGATGCCCCGGAGCCTAGAGGGGAACAGGTGGCTGAGCTGGGGGACCCACCAGGGATGCATTCTCTGAGACAGAGAGTATGCCCTACTCTGGATGGACTCCGGCAGCAGGCTGCAGACCAGGCGGCTGGCAATGAGCCAGGATCTCAACTGATCTATTGGGAGAATGGCCTCCTGTATAGTGAGCCTAAGGTTGCTGAGCCTGGGCCAGCCCGTGTGCTGGTGGTACCCCAGTGCTTCAGAGCCTTCCTACTGGGTCTGGCTCATGATGTGCCTTTAGCTGGAAATCTAGGGCAAGACAAGACCTTTGACAAGCTTGTCGCCCACTTCCATTGGCCCCAGATGTGCAGGCACTCAGATGCACACTGTGGCGGTCATTCTGAGCATGGCGGGCGGCGGTAGCCGCCTGCCATGCGGTCACCGCCATTTGGCCGCTCCGTGGTCAAAAGACCGCGGAGGCCATTCTGGCTTTCCCGCTGGGCCGGCGGGTGCCCGCCAAAGGAGCGCCCGCCGGCCCAGCGGGAAAGGCCCTGCAACAGAGAAGCCGGCTCCGAATGGAGCCGGCGGTGTTGCAGGGGTGCGATGGGTGCAGTTGCACCCGTCGCGATTTTCACTGTCTGCTATGCAGACAGTGAAAATCATGCTGGGGCCCTGGTAGGGGGCCCCTGCACTGCCCATGCCACTGCCCAGTGCCAGTGGCATGGGCAGTGCAGGGGCCCCCTAACAGGGCCCCAGCATGATTTTCACTGTTGGGGGCCAGTGGCATGGGCAGTGCAGTGCAGGGGCCCCCAGGGGCCCCACGGCACCCGTTCCCGCCATCCTGTTCCTGGCGGTAAAAACCGCCAGAAACAGGGTGGCGGGAAGGGTGGGAAATCCGGCGGGAAACCGCCAGATCCCCTTTTCTGACCGCGGCTTTACCGCCGCGGTCAGAATGGGCAGGGAAGCACCGCCAGCCTGTTGGCGGTGCTTCCGTGGTCCTCCACCCTGGCGGTCGATGACTGCCAGGGTTGGAATGACCCCCTGTATGTCTTGCCAATGGCAAGAGTGAGAGAAAATGCAAGGCTCCCCTCCAGCCTTTCACAGTGGTTAGTACCCCCTTTGAAAGAGTTGGTATTGACATAGTGGGGACTCACTGTATTACTGTGAGTGGTGGTACAAATACTTTGCTTCTGAGTTAAGCCTTCCTGTTCGTACCAAGCTACCAAGAGGGTGAGTGGGGGTTAACCATGTGTGTTTCTCCTTTTCCCTGACTGGAGTGAGGGTCCTTGCTTGGACAGGGGGTAACCTGACTGCCAAAGGAAGAAGGAGCTCTCTCTGAAGACTGTGGATGCCTCCGATTGTCCAGCTGCTGGCATGACCCGTGGACCAGGCACATGAAACTCAGGGATGGATTCCGGACATGGAGAACCTGAAAGAGAAGGCTACAAAGCCAAGACCCTTGGAGGTGCCTAGGTGGTGCGGTGGCAGCTGAAGGGTCAGAGAGCTGTACAAGATCCCAGGAGTCACCTACAAGCTGTCCCTCAACAGTCACCAGATTGCAGGAGGGTCAATGAGCAGCCTGGTCACCAACAAGCACAGGCACATGCAAACAAGAGTTGCAGAAGAGTTTTCAAAGTTATGAGGACCAGCAAGGTCCAGGAGACTCTACCCAGGAGGTGGAGTCAGGGTTGACCTCTAACATACAAGAAGGCCAACAGAAGTCAATGGAGCCCCCATGAGTGACCCACAGGCACTGGACACAGGGAGTCACCAGGAGGCCTAACCAGTTCAGCAAAACAGAAGTCCACGTTGCAGAAGCTGCAGGACAAGAGCTGATCTTCGGTTTGCAGAGTGCTGGAGGCCTGAAGATCTCCCAGAGGAAGACACAACAAGCTTTGGCAAGCGCAAAAGTTGTGGTGTACAGGGGTGCCAGTCCAGTGGCAGGAGCAGGGGCCCACAGTATCCCAAGTTGGATAGAAGCCAAGCAAGACCTGGAGGAGACCACAGACTAACCACCTGTTTTGCATGATCTCACTGGCTTGTCAGGTGACACAGGAGCAACAAGTGAAAGTGTGAGGCAAATCTGTCCCATGGTTTGCTTTGCTCAAGATGTCCTACAAGGGGATTAGCATGGGCTAAGGTCAAAGGTCAGAAGGAACTCCCTAAACTTCTGAGGCATGACCAACCTCCTGGTGCCGCTAGGTTTGGGGTCCCTAGCCTCAGAATACAGAATCCCATTTTCCCAATAGAGGCCATTTTCCCAATAGAGCCTGTGGGGTCCACTGACATCCCCTGCCTCTTGTGCATCAGCTTTCTGCCTAAGGCCTTCAAGAGAGGGGTAGGACTTCTGCTGCAAATTCATCTCTTCCCTTGAGGGACCCCTTCACCCAAGAACTCTGCTGTGTCAGCACCAAGCTTCTCTGAGGCAGGTTCCTCAGAAGAAGCAAGATCAACTCCCTAAGAAGACTGATCCTTACTTGAGTCCCGGGCACGGGGTAAATTTGTTACCTTCCTACCTCTCAACTTGGGAACTGACTGGTCGATACCTTCAGGCTGCAGTGCTCCTGATTCTCCCTGTGTCCTGGCCTGTACTCTCGTTGTCAGGAAGACATTGGCAGGGATACACAGCATTGCTACATGGGTCTTCAACTCCACTACAGCCCAGTCAACAGGAACAGAGGAGGATGCTACCACCTTTTTAGGGCCATCAACACCCCTCCCCCCAGCTGAAGTTAACAACTGCCAAGGGGTGGCACTTAGTCATGTTATCTGCATAGGTAACTTAGTAACTGTGACCAAGTAAGATCTGCCCAGGAGACACCAGCTTTTCCGTCACCACAGTGACACTGGCACCTGTGTCCCTCTATGCCTCAATACAAATAGTCAGGGGGTGTTGCCTGTATTTCCTCATATTAGGAGACAGCCAAAGTGGCAAGGTCAATGCCACCCTCTAATGCTAAGGCAGCCTCAGTGGTTTCACTGACTAGGCCAGAATCCATTGCACTCCCCAAGGTAAACCCAGCTACACCATTGGTTGAAGTACTACCACCAGTGATATTGCTGGGGGCACTGGGAGGAGTGGTACTAGTACTCTTGGTGCTTTCCTTAGGGCAAGTGTTGTCACCTGCCCTTAGGCCTTTTTCCCCACACAAGAAGCACCAATGTTTCTTTTTGGAGGAGGCGGAAGCAGATTTGGAACCACCCCCAGAAAATGTTGTGGGACTGATAAAGAATCTATTTTTTTCAGTATTTTCTCCCCATCTTTCTCCTCGTTTTTAGAAGAACCTTTCTTCTTCTGGTTACCCTCACTGTGAGTTTTCTTACTGAACCTGGTGCAAACCCATTTGTCTGCCTTCTTTCCCAATTCTTGGGGAGAGGTCGGATCTGAGTCCATCAGGTACTGATGCAGTTTCTTAGGCACACAGTTATGAAGGATGTGCTCTCTCATGACAAGGATGTATATCCCTTCATAGTCATGCACATTACTACCATGTGACCAGCCTTCCAGAGCCTTAACTGCACTATCGACAAAATCTACCCAGTCTTGGGATGACTCCTTCTGAGTTTCTCTGAAGTTAATCCTATACTCCTCAGTTGTGAGTCCAAACACATCAATCAGAGCCTCTTTCAAAACCTGGTAGTTAAATGCATTTTCCTCCCTCATTGTCAAAAGATTGTCTCTGCCTTTGTCTGCAAAGGAGAGCCAAAGGATAGCTGTCTACTGCCTATGAGGGACCCTCTGTATCTTACAGGCCCTTTCTAAAGCAGTATTACACTTATGGATGTCATCACCAGCCTTGTAAGGAGGGACTATCATGCTGAGAGTCCTGGAATCAAGGGTGTCTTCCCTCACCCGTGACCCTCTTAACCCCAAATTGTTTATTTCCCTTTCCACCTCCAGGGCAGCTGCTGCTGTTTCAACTTGTGTTTGGCATGTTCATGACTCAGGAAATTGAACACCCTATCTAGGGATTCCTCATTTGAGCTACAGCGGGGGGTACCAACAGCAGATGTTGAGGTAAGGGAAACTGAGGATGAGGCAGATACACTCCTCCTGGGTACTCTCTTAACTAACCCCGGTTGGAGTAAAAGCGGGCCTACTACTATTAACTTCTCTTGTGCTACCAACATAACTCTGCAGTTGCAAGGTTTTCCCAGCATCCTCATTGTCTTGCCCAGTGTGGTCAGAGCAAGTACCTGGTACTTCCCTTTCCAACACTGGGGCGTCAACCTCTTCATCTAATTCCTTCTCTCTGTCAGGATTCTGCATGTCATCCTGCACAAGTATGTTCAAGAGAATAGTTTTGTTAGGGTTACTGCATGTCTTATGTTTCCTAGCTGTACACAGGGCCCTAAGTTCCTTGAAAGTAAGGCCTCCCTACCTAGACTCCTGAGTCTGGTCAGATACCTCAACTACATACATGGTGTTAGAGCAGCGTAAGTCTTACAACCACCTATTCTAATGCCCTCATTACGACTTTGGCTGTCTCTTTGGAAGACCGCCGTGCCTGCAGCTGACAAAAGAACGCCAGTGATGGTGGTACAGTGACTGCCATATTACAAGACACAAACTTTAGACCGCCCAAATACAGCCACAAATGCAAAACCTCCAGGCCGACCGAGGGTGGGAGAGAGACGGTCCCACCACCAGCACCACCATGCCAACAATAACTCGCCCTCCATATTATGACCCACAAATCTGCATGGCGGTCATTGTACTGCGGTAAACAATTGGCAGTGCGAAATCACCCCTGCCAAAACATCACTCCCAGCAGAACCTGATACCACATTCGATAGTCTGAATACCCCACAAATGACACAGTCCTGCAAACTGCACCATATAACACACCCTCACAAACCTTTGCAACCACAACTACCAACAGAGAAACCGAGGAGCACACCAACGGAGGACACTGCACGTCCAAACCATAGGCATCAACACACTTCCCAACAATCACACACCACACAACTGCCATCAACACAATACACACATCGCCACAGCACACATACACCATATACCACCAGCACACACAACCAAACCAACCACCCTACATTGCACCCTACACACAAAATACTCCCCCAACACAACCACCATATCCAGTCAGAAACACCCATGTTTTACTGATGATGAGTTGAGGGTCATGCTAGATTAAATCGACAGGGTAGAGCCACAACTGTTCGGAGCCCAGGTCCAGCAAACCTCGATATATAAGAAAATGATGTTATGGTGGAGGATACTTGACAGGGTCAACTCATTGGGCACCCTTCCACGTCCAAGGAAGGACATCAGGAAGAGGTGGAACGACCTACAGGGGAAGGTGCATTCCATGGCATCTAGGCACCAGATTGCCATCCACAAGACAGGCCGTGAACCCCCACCTACTCCCCCTGAGTTCACATCATGGAAGGAGAATGTCTTGGACATCATGCATCCTGAGAGCTTGACTGGAATCATCGGAGGACTTGACTCTGATAAGTCAACAACACTCCCAAGCCACAAACCGCTCATGCCCAGCATGCGTCCCCACCACCCATCACTCCCTAATCTACCCCAACGCACACTTCTGCCCCCATCAACCCATGCCCCTTTCCTGCATGCCACACCACACCACTGTCGCTATCCCCACACAGTCCCTCCCTAATACACAGATAACAATCACAATGCCAAGCACCACAACTCCCACAATGCATCACGCCCTACACAGAAAGAATGCACAGTCCCACTTCACAGTGGAACACCTGCACTGAAAACCATAGCACATGCCACAGCAACTGGATGCTTCGACTGCGTACCAACATATGGCAATGATAGCAATGCAATCCACAATCCCCGACCTTAAATGCCACATTGAAACAATGCCACAACATGTCACATGCAAGCAATGTCTGCAGTGCTGCAACTGACATTGCCATCACTGGGAAGCAAGTCAAGCTACTCAAAACATCAGACGATGATACCAACAAGTACATTTCCACAATCTAACTCACTCCCTTTCCATCCACTGGTGCCGCTGCCACTGCCACCCGGCAGCCGATGCTGGAGACAGACAGCCCTCTCCAAGATGAAGGCCCCAGTGGATGTCTGGATATTGATGACTTGCTTGGGCCACCTGGGACAACTGGTCAGCCACCACCACAAGCCCCACCCTGGACACATCAGAGTCCCCCTCCCATGTGGCTACCTCAGCACAGCCACCCCTAAATCCCCACACCTGTGTGCCAAGGACAGGTCAATCAGCAGTGTGCCCCACAGTACAGGGACCAGAGTCAAGGCCACACCCAAGACAATGAAGGTCCTGGTGCAACTGGGAGTGGGCACACTGTGCCAGGGGCACAGGCACATGGGGCCAGGGGCAGTGGGAGGCCACCTGTGGCCCAAAGGATGGGACACTAACAAGAAACGACTGGCCAGGAGGCCATTTCCCAAGTCCTGGGAGCATACCACCTGTTAAGGACCCTACAGGTAAAATCCTTGCAACAGCCCAAGAGAACCAGAAGCTTCAGAGGGAATACCACTAGGTGGCCATGCAGCAGTGGCAGACCCTCAATGCCACCATGGCCTCCATTGCAGGGGTACTAAAGGAACTGACCACCATTCTGCGTGAGTTATCCACCCACTAGTAGGCCTCTTCCACTAGCCACATTCCAACCGAGCCCTCCGCGTCTGCAGCAGCTAGTGCAATGGAGGCCCTGCCAGAGGACCTGCAGGCCACCAGCACCCCTCCCCCTGTAGGTGAGGAACCCAAATGCAAGTGAGGATGTCCATCAGACATTCTGCGGGACCTGATGCCAAGACAAAGACCACTGCTAGGAAGTGAGTCTCTCCTGATCATTCTCCCTTGTCTGCCACTGACACCCTGTTGACTGTCCACTGTCGTGCCTCCTTTTTCCCATGCCCCCTTGGATACTGGACCTGGACTACCTACAGCTGGGACAACTACTCTGATGGTTACACCCACCATGACCCACTCATCACACATTGCACTTGTGAGCAATATTAAACACCTTTGGGCACAGCTACTGCCTATGTGTCGTTATTGTAATGAGTAAGATACACATTTAAATGACATGTCATCGCAGTCAAACCACTGTCCTGCAAATGTCTGTGGGATAGACAGATGGGGGATCAATATTCAGCAAGATTGATGATAGAGTAGAGATAAACTGGATACATGTGTCAAGGGAGCCAACAGGCAAGGCAGGAGCCAGAGTTGCACCGCACAAATGCCCTGCAAATAGATGAAGACAGGGAAAACTGTTATGATAGGAGACACTGTAGGCCACTCAATACACATGCTGAACAATGTCTCATTCCCTAGTGTGAGTTATCATGTGGAGTCACAAACCACATGTCCATGGCAGGTCGACATTTCCACAACATCCATACCCAATAATCCTTCCCTCACAGCTGACAAATCTCACCTAAAGGCATGTTCCACAGACTGTGCAAGTTGGGTTGCACATTCTCCCATTGTGGGCTGTGAGGAATAATAGCAATACTGATGACTCCACAATCCTTGCAACAACAATTGCAGTTGGCAAATCAGCACAGGGATCATAGCACATGGACAATAAATTGCATGAGTGATGCTACACAACAGCACCGTGGAAATAGCACAGACATTTGAACTGAAACGCCACATCTGATGACCAAAATATCCTCCCTCAACCCAACCAAAGGGTGAGCTGCACTCAATGCCTACACAGATGACAGACATCAGGAGGAGCTATGGCACAATGCAGACAGGAGTATAGGTAACATACATTACACATGACACATACCTGTTTCTCATTGGAAGTATTGTTGAATTAACTCTGCTCTGGGGTCAGCTGCATCCTCATCATCTTCCTCCTCATCACTCACTATGTCCCCTTCATCAGCCACAGGTCCAGCTGCCACCTCCTCTCCATCCAGCAATGGGATGTGATGCCTCAGGGCCAGATTGTACAGCATGCAGCAGACAACAACGATCTGGCAGACTTTAAGTGGTTTGTAGAGTAGGGCACCTCCGGAGACATGTAGGCAGCGGAATCTGGCCTTCAGTAGGCCAAAGGTCCTCTCGATGACACATCTTGTCCTACTGCGGTCCTCTTGGAATGGTGTTTGCCATATGTTGTCGGATACCTCACAGGTTTTAGCAGCCAGGGAATGTTAGGATACCCAGAGGCATTGTGTGCACAAAGTTAGGACACATCTTAATACCGGTGGGGACCCAGGGTAGATTGTGAAGTTACGTGAGATGGCAGGGGTACACATCTTATCAGATGCATAAAGGTGAGCAATGCAGTCCCTCTGTAGTTGTGCCATCATTATGTGGCGCAGGCCATTGTTAGTAGCATGTCAACTATGGGTATAAGCCACCCTGCCAGGATTGGTTCATAGATGTGTACCCATACCATCATGCAAACAGTGACTTATGTGGGAAGTTACTTCCATTTTGGGAATTGTGTGGTGACCCTCAACAAGATGTTAGATCCAAGCTCCTAGCATCAGCATCAGTATACGTGTGGTGGCAGGGCATTGCCATCAGCATCAGCCTACCACTGTGAGCGAGGTAATTAGTGTGTCCTCAATCAGCTCCCATATACTGTATGTGTAGATAGGAACAATGAGGCCAGATGTCACTGTGCTATTTGTCAATGGCTTAGTGTGCATGCTTCCAACCCATGCTGGATTCTGTTGGGTATGGTGTACAGGAAACGTTTCCACACACGAGCATGGGAAGGGGCCAGGTACTGGACAAGTGTGACTAGGTTGTCCCTCATCAAGTACATATGTTCTACTGTTCCACCATTAGCAGTTTCCATCAGCATGGCTGTAGTGTCCCTCATGGTGTCCTACTGTTGTGGCATGTGTAGGTGAGGGCAAGGCCTGCCATGGCATAACAGCAGATATTGATGTATTTACTCTGTGTGAATGTAGAGTTGTTATTGACCCATTTCACCCGGTTTTTCTCTTCCACCCTTTCTCCCTCTCCACCTCTGTTTTTGTGTGCATCAGCATCATCAGGTGAAGGGGAAGTGGGGAAGCTGCAGGCCACAGGCTCCAGGAAGCTTATACCAGCGGAGCCGCGGGGACCAGTGGATCGACAACTAGAACTTCAGATTCCTCAACCGATGGATGCTCCCTGGCGGTGGCGGACCCATTTGGGACAATCCCAGCACTATCCTTCTCCGCCACCCCCCTTACCAGCACCGCTCTCCCAGTAGCTCCCCACCCAGTTGCCCGTGCCTATTCACCCAGGGGGGTGGGCATCTCCTTCGTCGTCTGCCCCCACCACAGTCAGCCGTGCTGCCCTCATTGAGGAGGCTATTGACCTCCTGTGGTCCATCTCTGTGGGGCAGACAACCATCGTGAATGCCATCCAGGGATTGCCATCACAGATGCAGAAGTTGAATGCCTACCTGTGAGGCATTCACAGTGCCCTGGCTGCACCGCAGAGATTGTTTCAGGCTCTGAGACAGTATTTCTTCTTCTTCCGTCCCCCTCAACTGCCTGTTCCCAATCCCACATTTCTCTCCCCTCACCCATCCAAGGCACACCTTCATACCAACATGCTTCCACATCAATAGACCCAGATTGCAAAGTAAAAACACAGGCACCACAGAAGACACCATCGCCATGCACACACACAACATTCAGATGCAGACACAACATCCACTCCCTACATGGATTCCTCCACCAACTCTTCCCTCACATGCACTATACCACCCATACCTGCAGTCACCACCTGTTCACTCCCAGATCCTGCCACAAGTGCACTCACTTCTACCATCACCTCAATAGCAGACCCCCATGCATGCACCCCATACACCACATGTGCACTTAGCACAACTGTCAACATCCCCACATGCAGCACATCCACCATACCTGCAAACACCACCTCAACACACATTCACACATCCCCCCTGCCATCTCCCTGCACCTCCTACTCCCCTCCTCCCACTACACCTAATCGCCCACACTCACACACCCAGCAATCACACATCACACATATGACATCCACGCTCACACCTGCACCCAAGGCACCTCACCATACACACCTCACTACCACTCCCTCTCCCTCTACTCCCAAATGTTACTCCCATTACCAACCTTGTGCCCATAAAAAACGTTTCCTGCATGAGTTTTCCCTGTTCCCTCCCACTGACCCAGTCCCTGTCTCTCCCAAGCGTCCTCTTCCGCTCCCAAAATCCCTGCCTTCCACCTCCTAAGCCTCCCATGGTGCACCTGGAACTGGCCATGCCCCTCCTCCACCTAAGACATCTACCCCCACCAAGGACAAGGTTACCCCTCCCAAAGTAAAAGCCAAGCCCTCGCCCCCAAAATCCAGAACAAAAGTCCCACCCCAATCCATACCAAAGGACCCCCCCTCCAAATCCCCACCTAAGGTCCCCCCTCAAAACCCAATCCCCCACCTCGCAACCCCCCTCACCCCTGAGGTGCCTGCATGCCCCATTGATGCCCCTGCCATGTGGCGGCCACTTTGCAATCAGGAGTTAAGTCGGGTCCATGGATATTTCCCTGTGTGCCTGGGGCACACAATACAGTTGGACTGGCCAATAGGCCTATATTGTATATAGTTATTTAGTCATTGTGATTTTCAAGTTAATATATCTGCACCAGGGAATCCCTTGGTGTTGAGGGTAACAGACGTTCCTTCCACATGTATGTGTTGCATATGTGCAATTTGTTGTGTGTGGTTCATGTGTAGGTGTGTGTATGTGTGTGTGTGTGTGTGCTGCTATATGTGTTTGTTTGCCTATGTGTGTGGCCGTTGCTAGCCGTGCCAGGTGTGTGTGTTGTGTGTGTGTGTGTGTGCACTAATGTCCTTCCCTCCAGTGTGTACTAGGTGGCTGTAATTATAGTTGGTATGTTTGTCGCTGGTTCTGGAGTCGTATGGCCAGCAGAAGCATTGGGAAGACTTCCGGTTTGGGTTCCATGGCAGCTGCAGATGTGCCTGTGTCCCCTTTTATGTGGTTCATTTCTGCCCGCCTTTTCGTGGCGGGGCAACCGCTGCTGAAATCCTGGCGGTGTGCAACCGCATAATATGGTCAGTGGAAACAAGCTCCCCGCCGGCCTGCAGACGCCTACCACTGCCCATGGTCATAATATGGCAGTCTACTCTGCCGAGCCTACAGCAGTGTGGCCGCCAACTCCACCCCAGTGGGGTAGTGTTTTTATTGGGACAAGTTGGGGAACGCTGGGTGGTAAGCAGTTTGTGGATCCCTGCATATTCCTGCAGTTTACGTCACAGAAATGCAGGGAAAAATAATGTTTTTAATCAATGGTTTACTTCTGCAGGGCATTCTGGGGGCAAAAAACTTTGGGAAATCCTCACATGGAATACCTCCCTGGACTCCCCTTGATGTCTACCTTTCCAAAAATATCTGGGTTTGATAGGTTTCCCTAAAAGTGTTTTTTAGACAAATGTTGAGGTTTGCAAAGGATTTTGTTTAACAGAACCTGGTGAGGGCCCCACAAGTCACCTCATTCTGGATTCCCCAAGGTGTCTGGTTTTTAAAAATGTAAAGTTTTGCTAGGTTTCACCAGGTGCCGGCTGAGCTAGAGGCCAAAATCCACAGCTAGACACTTTCCAAAAAACCTGGAAAAATGTGATGGGTCCATGTTGCGTTTTAGGGCGTTTCCTAAATAGTGTTATTGCCAATTGTCTTTCTCTACATGTTTGCCTTCCAAATGTAAGACAGTGTGTAAGAAAGAAGTAATTTTGAGAAATGTCCTGTAATTCACATGATAGTATGGGGTCCACTGAATTTAAAGATGTGCAAATAACCACTGCTTTTAAACTCCTTATCTTGTGCCCATTTTGGAAATACATAGGTTTCCTTGATACCTATTTTTCACTATTCATATTAAACTAAATTAATTGCTGCATACCCGGTACACAATGAAAACCCACTGCAAGGTGCAGCTCATTTATTGGCTCTGGGTACCTTGGGTTCTTGATGAACCTACAAGCCCTATATATCCCTGCAATCAGAAAGGTCCACAGACGTAACGGTATATTGCTTTCAAAAAATTGCAATAGATGTAAAAAGTTACAGTAGAAAGAGTAGACAGATATTGGTTGTTTTTTCAACTCAATGTGAATATTATTTTTATTTCAACTCTTACTTTCTATAGAAAAACCTTGAAGGATCTACACAAATGACCCCTTGCTGAGATCAGAATTTTGTCTACTTTTCAGAAATGTTGAGCTGCCCGGGAACCACAATTGTTTCATACCAATTTCTGTCACTTACTGGAAGGAGTCTGAAAGCACAAAAAATAGTAAAAATGGGGTATGTCCCAGTAAAGTGCCAAAACTGCTGAAAAATGTAGTTTTCTAATTCAAGTCTATCTGTTCATGAAAGCTGGAAAGATGGTGATTTTATCACTACAAGCCCTTTGTTGATCTAATTTGTAGGGAAAAACAGATGCTTTCTTCTGCAGCACTTTTTCCCCATTTTTCCCAAAAGAACCAAATTGTAATTGTATTTTGGCTAATTTCTTGGTCTCCTCCCGGGAAACCCACAAACTCTGGATACCCAGGATGTTGGAAAAAAAGGATGCAAAATTGGTGTGGATAGCTTATGTAGAAAAAAAGTTATGGGGGCCTAAATGCGAACTACCCATAACAGCCAAAAAAGGGCTCAGCACAGGGTTGCAGGAGCTAAGGGGTTAAGTAACCCTAAAAGGGGGTTGGTCACTCTCTTCAGTGAGCCACCTATCAGAGGGTCTAACCAGTCAGATGCTCTCTGGAGTCTCTGCACATCTTTTTTCCAATATAGCAGAATCAAGTGGCCACTGGCAGAGCTCTGTGCACCTCCCTAGGGGTGGTCACTCCCCTGTCCTATGTGTAGTTTCACACCAAAGTGGGAACTGGTGCAAACTGGATTATGCAAGGAGAGCACCAAATGTGCCCTTCAAAGCAGTCTGGTGGCGCTCAGAGGCCACCCCACCCCAGGCCTTCAACACCTAATACACTAGGAGAGGTAGCCCACCTCTCTCCTTTGTAAGAAATTCTTTGTTCTGCTCCTCCGGCCTGAGCCTGGCTCATCAGCAGGATGGCAGAACAGTGTCTGGGGTCAGCAGCAGACCGAGCTGGCAGCTGGACCCCATAAGGCTTCATGGGCAGAACAGAGGGATCCCCTGGGGAACCCCCAGAGTATATGGCTTTATGCAACTAATACTGAAATAGGTTTAGTCACATGATTCCATGTTTGATACCAAACATGCCTAGGTTCGGAGAAGCCATTATGTGGTTGGACCACGCATGTTGACCAGTGTCCCCTACAAACCTTAAGATGGCTTCTCAGCACTGACAGAGTCCAGAAATTGGCCTGGGGTCTTTAGGGGTACCCTGCCGATGAGGGTACCCTCACACATAGAGACATGGACCCTACCCTTGGGCTGAAGGGCCTACCAGAGGGGTGACTTATAATGTCTAAATGGAGAGTAAGGTTTTTCATTGAAAGGGTGCATCCCAGTGAACTACAGTCCACAAACACTGACATCAGGTAAAAAGTATGGGTAATTATGCCAAAAAGATGACGCTTTCCTTCCAAAGTTTTGTTACAGCTGCAACAGGTGCACTGGGAAGCTTGAGCCTGGGCAGTCATATATGGCATGAATTCTCATAACATAACATATAACATCACATAACAACTTAAGAGGTTTCGGTCCTTCCGTTGGGGATTCAAAACTGTCAGGAATGTAAGATTTGTACTTCAATGATTTTGACTCTAAAGAAAACACTCCTTTCATCCATCTTCGGCTGCCCCTCACAGTCAGCATTTTTGGAGGCAGAGCCATATTAAAAAGCCACTATGCCTCCATCTCACTGGGGCCTCATGGTTCTGAGTAACCCAAGCCTCACACTGCATCCGTACTGGCGTCCAGTGTCCCTGCAACTGCACCTCCGCTTTGCACATCCGCCTCAGGCTGCTGCAGTCTTGAACACTCTTTTACCACCCCGGTAAGGGAAGACCCGAGAGCTCTACAAGTGAGGGATAACCTCAGAGTATGGCAAGCTCCACTACCTACTTGTTTTTTTTCATTACAAAAATACATATAATAGGTTCTTTCCATGGTTTAGAGCCTTTTGATTAGTCAACTTAAGAGTTCTAGCACATCCCAAACCTCCACATTTTGTTTTAACTCATAAAAAAGATGCAGGATGCTGCTTTGTCTATCAGTTTTCCTGTGTTAAAGTCAGTCAAAAAAGCTCTAAAGACTTGGATCTGATTATCCCTGATTGATCACTTTATTGTTGATATACATTGTTCTATATCTGCCACAAGTACATGATCACTAAGCAAGTACGAATCAAGGCAAGCAGGTCCATTACCATTTAAACATAAATGTGAATATATTTTAGTATGAATATTCCTACCTAATTCTGTCTTACATAAAATACTACAAAATCCAAAGCACATAAAGTTATCAGCATTGAAAATGTATGTATGTTTGTATGTATGTGATATTTATACAGTGCAAACCTAGCCAAATGGCAAAGAAGCGCTGTACAGAGTCAAAGACATGCATCAAGTCAACAAGTGGTACAGTAGGATGCTGGTTAGTGGCCAGTTATTGTATTGTGATGTAGAGTTCCTTAAAGAGGTGTGTCTCCAACTAATTCCTAAATTGTAGCAGCATTGAGGATGCCTGAATGGATACAGGATGTTGTTCCAGATCCTGGGTGCATAGATTGAATAGGCCTTCTGGTTTGTTTATACTCTTTTTTACACATCTTAGTCTACAATCTGATGGTGTGCTGGCTGTGGGTGTGCCAAGAAAAACTGGAGTTTGTGAGTAAGGTGAACAGACACAGACATATGTGCAAAGGAACATTTTATTCAGAGCGAAGTACTTACAGAATGCAATATAAGTCATAGATGGGCATTTGAAACTAAAGTGCACAGATCAAAGGTGCAATATGTCAGTCCGTGTATTTAAATCTTATAACACAGTCATAACTATTATGCCATAGGTCCACACACACCAGTACACATGATGAAAGCAAAGCCAACAGTATTATAAAAGACAATAACCTGTAAAAACAAAAAAGCTCTGCTTCCTAAATGTGCAACTACAACCAGCACACATTCCTATGTGAAACATCAGGAGAAGAGCCCACACAAAAAAAAATGGTTTGCGTAAATAGAACCTGTCTGTGACCACATTGGAAAGGAAAACTTATAGAGATTTCAACTCACTAAGGTTATCATCAACAACCTTCAATGCCTGATCAAAAAAAATATCACCACCTGAAAATCAAATTATGCCGCACATAATGATAGTCGACTTCCAGCCCTGCCAAATTTCTCAGGTCCATATGTGATGTGCTGCTCCAGTCTGTTTTTTTCTTTGGATTCTGGAAATGGTAGGTTTGTTTATTGTATTACAAATTAGGACTACAAGTCCCAGAATTCAAAGGAAAAAACTGGACTGGAGCAGCACATCACTTATGGACCTGGGAAATGGGGCCGCTATGAACTTGAAGCTTCTATGAGCACTGTGATATATGGCACTGTGATATATGGCACTAGTTCACTCTATAATGTGTGGTTCTTTGCAGGGGTGTTACCCTGCATTCCAGTGGTCAGCATGATCTTTGGCAGGCAAATATGCAGTGCCAGTATGTGTTGCGGGGCAATCCATACAAATGGCTGAATGTCTCTAGTTGTGCTAAACAGTACAATATATGTCTAGGTGGTATTGGCATAGTTGTTCCCTTTGTGTCACTTTGTGATTTACTTCCAAGCTAACTGTTTATGGGTGTTTCAACTGACAACCTGTTCAGATTGATTCTGAATGTAGACCCATGTCCACACAAGAGGAAAAGGGGATTGCATGGGAGAGGGGTTCACTTTGTGTAAGTATAGCACTGTGTGTGTGGCATCATTTTGGTATTGTCAGTTTCAGTGAACAGAGTTTGTATTTTTGAGCCTATATATTGTTTTCACGTATGCCTTTTGAATGTTGTAGGCTAATGTTTTACCAAAAAAATCATGCACAATATACGTATACATAGGAGTGTTTTGTTGGATGTGTTTCATCAATCCGTCTGTAATATCATGAGGCATTCACAATCCAGACTCCAGCCTTTGTACAAAAGGCCGTTTATTAGGACAGCTTTGCATAATTGCTATAACATGCAACAACAACAATTTTAACGTTAACATCTCAAAATTACACCCTTTTTGACCACCCCCAAATCCTTTCCCATAAAGCTTTAAGCTTTCTTTGCCCTTGTTCCACTCAATTCACCCCATTGCGTGTGTCTTTGTCACTTCCTTCACTGAACAAATTCCAAACCCCGTCTCTTTCTCGCACTCCAGGAATCCTACCCAAATCTTTAATCACCTGTCTCTCATCCTTCCTCCCCTGAGGCGTGCCCTGCTCACATCTGACTCTACACCCCTCCAAATACCGAACATCACCATGCAACCCATCCTATCATGGCAAACCTCCAGCCCCCCACACCTCCAGCATGCTGTAGGGTGGATGGGTGGCTCAACAGAGCTCTGCAGCAGCCAGAGATCCGTTGAGGAGTCAGAAAGTACGTCACTTTCCTTTCCGACCTCTTAAATGCCCAGTCAACCAGCCCCTTTCCTCCCCCCACCCACTTCCCCCCAATCCTGTCCTCCCTTTGTTTAACCCCATGGTGAATCCCCCAGGGAAAGATTAGACTGTGTCTAGCTTCACCAGAGGCCCCCCATCGCGAGGGATTCACAATCCAGTCCCCAGTCTTTGTGCAAAAGGCCTTTTATTAGGACAGAATTGCATAATTACTATAACATGCAACAACAGCAATTTTAACATTAACATCTCAAAAATATAACCCTTTTGACCACCCCCCAAATCCTTTCCCATAAGGTTTTATGCTTTCTTTGCTCTTGTTCCACTCAATTCACCTCATTTCATACATCTTTGTCACTTCCTTCTCCGAACAAACTCCAAACGCCATCTCTTTGTTGTACTCCAGCCATTTTACCCACATCTTCAATCACCTGTCTTTCATCATTCCCCTCCCAGAGGGGTGGACCTGCCCACATCTGACTCTCCACCCCTCCAAATACCACCACCTAGATAAACCCTATATGGTGTTTTTCTGCCCCACCCACCTTTCTCCTTGTCCCACAACACTGCTGCAACACATTCACGCCCAAAGACTTCATCAGCACCACACCCTCTTATTCCACAGTTTCCCCACCAGCTCCCTCAACCTGGTCATATAGAAGGAATAACTCAATACCGACAATTGCACCCCATGAGCACAGAAAAGACCTCTCTCTTCTTCCTTGA
The DNA here is from genome assembly GCF_031143425.1 of Pleurodeles waltl. Classification (NCBI taxonomy): domain Eukaryota; kingdom Metazoa; phylum Chordata; class Amphibia; order Caudata; family Salamandridae; genus Pleurodeles; species Pleurodeles waltl. The sequence goes on from NC_090448.1 coordinate 519,546,230, forward strand.
TGTCCCCATGTTTCACCACTGCAATGCCTTTCCCTGAGCAAAAAACACTCATTGCCCTGTTGACTTTCCGCCTTGCTTTATCAATAGCCGCATGTTTCATGGCCCCCCTCCAGTTCCTACGTGGCACAAATTCTGTCCATGCCACGCTTGTCCCAGCCAGATTGTGTTTCAGAATTTCCAAGTTCCTCTGCATGTGTTACAGTAGTGTCAAACCAGACAATTGCACCAAGTCATTCTCACCCAAATAGACCACCAGTAAGTCCGTGCATCCCCATTTTGGCACCATGGTGACCAGGAATGGCAGCAGACCCCCCCATGCATCCTACCTTTCTACCACCTTGTGTCTGCTGCTCAGCAGTCCAAGATTCCATCCACAGTTCTGTCTTTCTGCAAATTTGGCCACCCCATGGATTAACGAATGCCCCACTATCCAAGTGACCACTTTATGATTCCATGGTCCTCCCACGTATCCCAGGGAAGAAAATGTTGTTAGCCATCTGTTGTCAGACGAACCCCAAAACTCTCACTCACCACCCCTTTGTGATCATCCAACCCCTCCAATTCACACCCCCCCCCATTCATTTGCGTACATAACGCTCCACAGTATTTGGACTTCCATCTCCCAATGGCCCAAATCTGCGGCATCTATCACCCCCAAATATGCAACCAACATTGCAACCCCTAATCTAAACAAGTGTGTCCCAAAGTTAGCAGGGTCCTTCCGAAGTTGCCCTAGGGCCCTACGTAAAACTGACAACAGCTGAAAAGCTGTCAACTTGACTTCGTTGGAATGGAAAACATTGCCTTCTGACTTTTTCCCAGCCACACCTGAAACTTCCGCCACTCCTTCACCAGGCAGATTGACTCATCCCCTCCCTCCAGCAGCCCGACCCACTTCTCCCTCCCAAACTTGTCTGTTTTCGATTTTTTCAACCAATACCCTGGTCTCCCAAACTCAAGACATATGTCCATCCTCGTCAACATTTCACTGCCTGCCAGGTCAAAACCCCCAAACAGTTTTCCATAAAAAGACAACCCTGAAAGTTTTCCTGCAATTGTGGTATGACACAACCCCTTGTCCATTAGAGACAGAACAAAACAGACCACCTATTCTTCCCTGTCATATTGTTCCTGCCTTGTGGGTCTATTCTCCTTCCTGCAAACGCCCAGAAATTCTTCCATGCTAGCTGATAACACTTCTTGGTAGATTCCGCTAAGGACAACTTCACCAGCCAAGTACTCTCATGCTCCCCACTCCTAGACTTACATAATGATCGGAGGCTGCTTGGCCTCTGCTCCCGGTGCCAGGCAGAGAAATCGATGCCACTGTGAAGGAGGCAACAAATCAGCAATCGCGTTGTTCACTCCAGGCATGTGTTTAGCGGTAAAAACAATGTTGTGTCTCAAGCATGTTAACATGAAATGGCACAGCAACCTCAACACCCTCACATCTCTTGTCCTCTTCCGATTCACGAGCTCCACAACAGGCATGTTGTCCATGTGAAACTGCACAGTTCTGTTCGTCAACTTGCCACCCCACACAGCCAGGGCCACCAGCAAGGGTAAAACTCCAAAAAGGCTTAGCTTCCCCCCTTGCTGAATCCAGTGCTGCGGCCAACACTCCACACACCACCTTCTGTCTCAAAAAAGTCCAAATCCATGCGCATCAGTAGCATCCAAAACAATGTGCACTTGCCACACCATTCTGTCCTCCTGGAACCACATTGCAACACCGTTGAAGTCATCCAAAAAAGAGTGCCACACAACAAAGTCAGCCCTGACTGCCACAGTCACTCGCATTCTATGATGGGGTAGGGTTGCTCCAGATATGGCCATGCCCAGACGTCTACAAAGGTCTGTACCCCCCACAGAACTCTGCAGGCAAAATTCAGCAGGCCCAACAGTTTCTGTACTGTTCGGAGTTCCAAGTGTCTCTCCCTCACTACCTCTTGCAGAAAGAGCTGCATCTCTTTTGCTTTCTTCTCCGGTAACTGTGCCACCATATTGACTGTATCCAGTTCTATAACCAAGAGTGTCAACACTTCACTAAGGCCCTCAGTTTTCTCAGGTGCCAAAGCCACTCCAAACCCCGCTGTCATGGCTTTAAAGAGCTCCGGGGCCCATAGACACTCCTCTGCCCCTGCTCTCCCCATGAACACAAAGTAGTGTGTGACCTCCTTGTGACAACTGCCCCTGGTGAATACCCACTGCAAAAAGGAGCTGAATGCCTTGAAGAGAGCACAAGAGATCGCGCCGCCCATTGGTAAGACCCAGTCAACATAAATGGCACCCCCAAACCACATTCCCAGTAAGGGGAAATCCTCTGAGTGAATCGATAACAAGCAGAAAGCTAACTTGATGTCACATTTCGCCAGCCTCACCACCTCCCCACACAACCTCACCAGTCAGACAGCATCGTCCGCTGATGCATTAGGCACCTTGGTATCTTCTGTGGCTCTTGGTATCTTCTGTGGCTCTGAAATCACTGACTGAGGCCCCTTCGGGCCAAGATAGATGGTGGATCAACCTGTACTGCCCCTGCTGTTTTTTGGGAACCACACTTAAGGGAGAGATTATCAAGTTAGATAAGGGCCAATCATAGAATGGGCCTGCGATCCTGCCTTCTCCAACCTCCTTCTGCATCTTTGCTTCAACTACCCCGAACAAATCTTTAGCTGACTGCAAATTAGCAGCCCACCTTCACACTCTCTGTCCTTGGCAGCCTACCCTGAGATCCTCTCTAAAACCCTGTTCCAACTTCAAAGTCATCTCCCTCTCTGGGTCGTATCTCAACCAAGGCAACAACGCATCAACCCTACCTGGAGTATATGCCCTTTGGACCAACAGGGCCCTGCTGTCCTCTGTCCCTGCCTACCCTCTATTGTTCCGACGGTTGGCCAATGTAAACACTGCGTGATCACAACTCCTCCCACCTTTAGAACATTCATCTTTAAAACTGCAGTTGTTCCTGTTGCAGAAACCCTTGTTGAAGTTCCAGCATGCTCCTGAGTTATATCCTGTAAGAAGGTTACTGACTCTGTGCCCACCCCTTGCTGGGCGGGATGCGGCTGAAAAGGCTTATATGTAATGGGTAGCCCACTCGCCGTATGAGTCGATGCCGTGAACTGTGCAGAAGAAATCCATTGCATCCATAACCCTGCATTCACCTCACTCCAGGGCTTCTCTAGGTTCAGGCTTACACTGGCTCTGAATTCCTCATCATAGCTTAGCCAAGCGAAGCCCCCAAAATGCATTTGGGCTTTCCATATAATGTCCATATATTTAAACAGCACTATTGCCCTGTCTGGATATTTACTGGAGTACACACTGGCGTAAGTTAAAAATGCCGATGTCCAGTTCTTCATCATAATGTGGACATGCAGCCGCCATGCGAATTCCCACTTTTCCTCCTTGGACCCCTCTTTAGCCTGTATTTCTCTATGTAACAACTTGAAGACATCTACCTGCTAGTTTTTCCATATTCTGCCCTTAGTCTTCTCTGATAGATGAGAACCCAATGGCATTGCTAATCCCATATATGGCAAACTCAGTTTGTGTCCGCTGCCATCTTTTGCTTCCACTGTGTCCTCCCCACTTGCCTAAGAAGAATCCGTCTGAAACCCTGCTTTGCACATGCCGAGATGTCATTCGCATCCTTAGACAACGCTTTTGCCTCGTCCACCACATCGTCTCCCACTCCCACTGATTTGTATGGCTTGTCCCCAATGTTCCCCAGCTGCAGATCTCACACCGTCCACCAATCTTTCTTATCTACGAGCTTGCCAGCAACCTTCATCTGCTGCCTCCCTTTGCCTGCTCGAGGTTTATGAATCCTTCGGTGGTGTCACCATCGTTCACACCTGACTCCTGCAGAACACCAACTCCATTGCCCGTTACATTTGCACCCCCTTTTCTACCCACCACTCTCGTGGTGCCCGCACTTCCTCACACACTTTGTCATCCTTCCATTCATCCTTCATATCATCCAATTCCAACACTTCCTCACCCTGATCCATTCACATCTGGCAGTCTACAGACTTCTTTAGTGGATTTGACTCTAGCTGTGCCCTGTACTGGACAGGATGCAGTTACGCCTGTGTACTGTGTGGACGTTCCTTTGATATAGAGAAGGCTGCCGAGGACCCCCCTAGTTCTTCGGACCAGCACCCTGGAGCCGCTATCGACTCCGCCAGTAAACTTTTTCACTTGCCAGCCTCACCTGCTGGCTTCGTGGCTCCACCCACATGGCTGTACCAGCCACGCGCCTCTGTCACAGTAGCACCATGCATCTGCCCCTGGCCAGTAACCTTTCTGAGGGCTCATGCTAGGGACCCACTGCCCACATGGCTCGATCTGTCAGCCTCATCACTGGGCCTCTCACTGGCCAGACCCCTTTAACCTTCTTTGCTGGCCTTGCCTGATCCTCACTTTTTCCCTGTCCCTACACAATCACTCCCAGAGGGCTCTGTTTCCTCCGCTGCCCTGCACTGTACCTTGAGCCTCAGTTCCAGCTCTGCTTCCTGCAGTTTGGAGACAAGGGGATACCCCTTCCTCCCCACTGCCCGTGTCGTCCTGCCTGTAACCTGCAGGCCCTGAGATTGCCCTCCCAAGCTGGCCTCCTGGGCCTGTGGGCCCTGCTTGTGTACCTCCGTCTGCTCTCATGCCCCCTTCCCTCTCCCTTGCTTGTTTACTTTTGTCTCCCACATTGTGGCCCAGCGCTTCTGTCCCTTGACCCGAGCCCCCTGCCGGCCAAATTGGCAAGTCGGGGGCCCCTCACTACTGACCTCACTCCCTCCCCTCTACTGGGGAATGAGGTATGCCCCCCATCTGTGCCCTCGGTGGCTCTGCCCCTGGGTGGAACTAAGGTCCCGCCCCATGTGTATCCTGTGTCCCTGTTGCAGTGGTAGGGAGGCTCGTGTGTCTCCCAGCCATATTACCAGTTCTTTGCGGGGCGAGTAGCTTCTGCCCCTTCCCAAACTACCCTTCCCTACACTTTGCCCTTTGGGGATACACATGCAGCCACAGCTTCTGCTACCCCTGAGATGCTGTCCTAGGCTGGCACTCCATCCCTATCCAGGCCTAGCCAAGCACTCCAGGCCTGAGGAGGTCGGCACACCCTGACTCCCCCAGCACACGCAGGGCTGCCCGCACAGCCTCTCCTGGGTCACCTTGTGCCATATCCCCCCTTTCTGGGTGCCCCTCCTTACTGGCTGTGTGCTAAGGCCCAGCGCGTATTCAGCGCATCATATGGACCTCCCAAGAATTTGAGAACAATTGGCACGTGGCTACAGCCGCGAGCCCGCTGGACTGCCACTAGTCAACCATGCAACCCATCCTATCATGGCAAACCTCCAGCCCCCCACACCTCCAGCATGCTGCAGGGTGGATGGGTGGCTCAACAGAGCTCTGCAGCAGCCAGAGATACGTCGAGGAGTCAGAAAGCACATCACTTTCCTTTCCGACCTCTTAAATGCCCAGTCAACCAGCCCCTTTCCTCCCCCCACCCACTTCCCCCCAATCCTGTCCTCCCCTTGTTTAACCCCACAGTGAATCCCCCAGGGAAAGATTAGACTGCGTCTAGCTTCACCAGAGGCCCTCCATCGCGAGGGATTCACAATCCAGTCCCCAGTCTTTGTGCAAATGGCCTTTTATTAGGACAGTATTGCATAATTACTATGACATGCAACAATGGCAATTTTAACATTAACATCTCAAAACTGTAAGCATTTTGACCACCCCCCAAATCCTTTCCCATAAGGTTTTGCGCTTTCTTTGCTCTTGTTCCACTCAAATCACCTCATTCCATACATCTTTGTCACTTCCTTCACCGAACAAACTGTAAACGCCATCTCTTTCTTCTACTCCAGCCATTCTACCCACATCTTCAATCACCTGTCTTTCATGATTCCCCTCCCTGAGGGGTGGACCTGCCCACATCTGACTCTCCACCCCTCCAAATACCACCACCTAGATAAACCCTATATGGTGTTTTTCTGCCCCACCCACCTTTCTCCTTGTCCCACAACACTGTTGCAACACATTCACGCCCAAAGACTTCATCAGCACCACACCCTCTTATTCCACAGTTTCCCCACCAGCTCCCTCAACCTGATCATATAGAAGGAATAACTCAATACCGACAATTGCACCCCATGAGCACAGAAAAGACCTCTCTCTTCTTCCTTGATGTCCCCATGTTTCACCACTGCAATGCCTTTCCCTGAGCAAAAAACACTCATTGCCCTGTTGACTTTCCGCCTTGCTTTATCAATAGCCACATGTTTCATGGCCCCCCTCCAGTTCCTACGTGGCACAAATTCTGTCCATGCCAAGCTTGTCCCAGCCAGATTGTGTTTCAGAATTTCCAAGTTCCTCTGCATGTGTGACAGCAGTGTCAAACCAGACAATTGCACCAAGTCATTCTCACCCAAATGGACCACCAGTAAGTCCGTGCATCCCCATTTTGGCACCATGGTGACCAGGAACGGCAGCAGACCCCCCCATGCATCCTACCTATCTACCACCTAGTGTCTGCTCCTCAGCAGTCCAAGATTCCATCCAGAGTTCTGTCTTTCCGCAAATTTGGCCACCCCATGGATTAACAAATGCCCCACTATCCAAGTGACCACTTTATGATTCCATGGGCCTCCCACGTATCCCAGAGAAAAAAAAGTTGTTAGCCATCTGTTGTCAGACAAAACACAAAACTCTCACTCACCACCCCTTTGTGACCATCCAACCCCTCCAATTCACCCCCCCAATCATTTGTGTACATACCGCTCCACAGTATTTGGACTTCCATCTCCCAATGGCCCAAATCTGCGGCATCTATCACCCCCAAATATGCAGCCGACATTGCGACCCCTAATCTAAATGAGTGTGTCCCAAAGTTAGCAGGGTCATTCCGAAGTTGTCCTAGGGCCCTACGTAAAACTGACAATAGCTGAAAAGCTGCCAAATTGACCTCGTTGGAATGGAAAACATTGCCTTCTGCCTTTTTCCCAGCCACATCTGAAACTTCCGCCACTCCTTCACCAGGCAGATTGACTCATCCCCTCCCTCCAGCAGCCCGACCCACTTCTTCCTCCCCACCTGGTCTGTTTTCGATTGTTGCAACCAATACCCTGGTCTCCCAAACCTAAGACATATGTCCATCCTCGTCAACATTTCACTGCCTGGCAGGTAAAACCCCAAAACAGTTTGCCATAAAAAGACAACCCTGCCAGTGTTCCTGCAATTGTGGTATGACATAACCCCTTGTCCATTAGAGACAGAACAAAACAGACCACCCATTCTTCCCTGTCACATTGTTCCTGCCTTGTGGGTCTATTCTCCTTCCTGCAAAACACCTGGAAATTCTCCCATGCTAGCTGATAACACTTCTTGGTAGATTCCGCTAAGGACAACTTCACCAGCCAAGTACTCTCATGCTCCCCACTCCTAGACTTACATAGTGATCGGAGGCTGCTTGGCCCCTGCTCCTGGTGCCAGGCAGAGAAATCGATGCCACTGTGAATGAGGCAACAAATCAGCAATCGCGTTGTTCACTCCAGGCATGTGTTTGGCCGTAAAAACAATGTTGTGTCTCAAGCATGTTAACATGAAATCGCACAGCAACCTCAACACCCTCACATCTCTTGTCCTCTTCCGATTCACGAGCTCCACAACAGGTATTTTGTCCATGTGAAACTGCACAGTTCTGTTTGTCAACTTTCCACCCCACACAGCCAGGGCCACCACCAAGGGTAAAACTCCAAAAAGGCTAAGCTTCCCCGCTGCTGAATCCAGTGCTGGGGCCAACACTCCACACACCACCTTCTGTCTCAAAAAAGTCCAAATCCATGCGCATCAGTAGCATCCAAAAAAATGTGCACTTGACACACCATTCTGTCCTCCTGGAACCACATTGCAACACTGTTGAAGTCATCCAAAAAAGAGTGCCACACAACAAAGTCAGCCCTGACTGCCATAGTCACTCACATCCCATGATGGGGTAGGGTTGCTCCAGATATGGCCATGCCCAGATGCCTACAAAAGGTCTGTACCCCCCACAGAACTCTGCAGGCAAAATTCAGCAGGCCCAACAGTTTCTGTACTGTTCGGAGTTCCAAGTGTCTCTCCCTCGCTACCTCTTGCAGAAAGAGCTGCATCTCTTTTGCTTTCTTCTCCGGTAACTGTGCCACCATATTGACTGTATCCAGTTCTATAACCAAGAGTGTCAACACTTCACTAAGGCCCTCAGTTTTCTCAGGTGCCAAAGCCACTCCACACCCCGCTGTCATGGCTTTAAAGAGCTCAAGGGCCCATAGACACTCCTCTGCCCCCGCTCTCCCCATGAACAAAAAGTAGTGTGTGACCTCCTTATGACCACTGCCCCTGGTGAATGCCCACTGCAAAAAGGAGCTGAATGCCTTGAAGAGAGCACAAGAGATTGCGCCGCCCATTGGCAAGACCCTGTCAACAAAAATGGCACCCCCAAACCATATTCCCAGTAAGGGGAAATCCTCTGAGTGAATCGATAACAAGCAGAAAGCTAACTTGATGTCACATTTCGCCAGCCTCACCCCCTCCCCACACAACCTCACCAGTCAGATCGCATCGTCCGCTGATGCGTAAGGCACCTTGGTATCTTCCGTGGCTCTGAAGTCATTGACTGAGGCCCCTTAGGGCCAATATAGATGGTGGATCAACCTGTACTCCCCCTGCTGTTTTTTGGGAACCACACCTAAGGGAGAGATTATCAAGTCTGATAAGGGCCAATCATAGAATGGGCCTGCGATTCTGCCTTCCCCAACCTCCTTCTGCATCTTTGCTTCAACTACCCGAGCAAATCTTTAGCTGACTGCAAATTAGCAGCCCACCTTCACACTCTCTGTCCTTGACAGCCAACCCTGAGATCCTCTCTAAAACCCTGTTCCAACTTCAAAGTCACCTCCCTCTCTGGGTAGTATCTCAACCAAGTCAACAACGCTTCAACCCTAACTGGAGTATATGCCTTTTGGACCAACAGGGCCCTGCTGTCCTCTGTCCCTGCCTACCCTCTATTGTTCAGACGGTTGGCCAATGTAAAACACTGCGTGATCACAACTCATCCCCCACCTTTAGAACATTCATCTTTAAAACTGCAGTTGTTCCTGTTGCAGAAACCCTTGTTGAAGTTCCAGCATGCTCCTGAGTTATATCCTGTAGGAAGGTTCCTGACCCCTGTGCCCACCCCTTGCTGGGCGGGATTATATATAATGGGCAGCCCACTCGCCATATGAGTCGATGCTGTGAACAGTGCAGAAGAAATCCATTGCATCCATAACACTGCATTAACCTCGCTCCAGGGCTTCTCTAGGTTCAGACTAACACTGGCTCTAAATTCCTCATCATAGCTTAGCCAAGCGAAGCCCCCAAAATGCATTTGGGCTTTCTATATAATGTCCATATATTTAAACAGCACTATTGCCCTGTCTGGATATTAACTGGAGTACACACTGGCGTAAGTTAAAAATGCCGATGTCCAGTTCTTCATCGTAATGTGGACATGCAGCCACCATGCAAATTCCCATTTTTCCTCCTTGGACCCCTCTTTAGCCTTTATTTCTCTATGTAACAACTTGAAGAGATCTACATGCTAGTGTTTCCATATTCTGCCCTTAGTCTTCTCTGATAGATGAGAACCCAATGGCATTGCTAATCCCATAAATACAAACTCAGTTTGTGTCCGCTGCCGTCTTTCGTTTCCACTGTGTCCTCCCCGCTTGCCTAAGAAGAATCCGTCTGAAACCCTGATTTGCACACGCCGAGATGCCATTCTCATCCTTAGACAACGCTTTTGCCTCGTCCACCACATCATCTCCCACTCCCACTGATTTGTATGGCTTGTCCCCAATGTTCCCCAGCTGCAGATCTCACACCGTCCACCAATCTTTCTTATCCACGAGCTTGCCAGCAACCTTCCTCTGCTGCCTGCCTTTGCCTGCTCGAGGCTCATGAATCCTTCGGTGGTGTCACCATCGTTCACACCTGACTCCTGCAAAACACCAACTCCATCGCCCGTTACATTTGCACCCCCTTTTCTACCCACCACTCTCGTGGTGCCCGCACTTCCTCACACACTTTGCCATCCTTCCATTCATCCTTCATATCGTCCAATTCCAACACATCCTCACTCTGATCCATTCCCATGTGGCAGTCTACAGACTTCTTTAGTGGATTTGACTCTAGCTGTGCCCTGTACAGGGTAGGATGCAGTTGTACCCATGTACTGTGTGGACGTTCCTTTGATGTAGGGAAGGCTGCCGAGGACCCCCCTAGTTCTTCGGATCAGCACCCTGGGGCCGTTATAGAGTCCGCCAGTAAACTTTTTCGCCTGCCAGCCTCACCTGCTGGCTTCGTGGCTCCACCCACATGGCTGTACCAGCCACGCGCCTCTGTCACAGTAGCGCCACGCATCTGCCCCTGGCCAGTAACCTTTCTCAGGGCTCATGCTAGGGAACCACTGCCCACATGGCTCGACCTGTCAGCCTCATCACTTGGCCTCTCCCTGGCCAGACCCCTTTAACCTTCTTTGCTGGCCTTGTCTGATCCTCATTTTTTCCCTGTCCCTACACAATCGCTCCCAGAGGGATTCCGTTTCCTCCGCTGCCCTGCACTGTACCTTGAGCCTCAGTTCCAGCTGTGCTTCCTGCCGTTTGGAGACAAGGGGATACCCCTTCCTCCCCACTGCCCGTGTCGTGCTGCCTGTAACCTGCAGGCCCTGAGCTTGCCCCCCCCAGCTGGCCTCCTGGGCATGTGGGCCCTGCTTGTGTACCTCCGTCTGCTCTCATGCCCCCTTCCCTCTCCCTTGCTTGTTTACTTTTGTCTCCCACATTGCGGCCCAGCGCTTCTGTCCCTTGACCCGACCCCCCTGCCGGCCAAATTGACAAGTCGGGGGCCCCTCACTCCTGACCTCACTCCCTCCCCTCTACTGGGGAATGAGGTATGCCCCCCATCTGTGCCCTCGGTGGCTCTGCCCCTGGGTGGTACTAAGTTCCCGCCCCATGTGTATCCTGTGTCCCTGCTGCAGTGGTAGGGAGGCTCGTGTGTCTCCCAGCCATATTACCAGTTCTTTGCGGGGCGAGGTGCTTCTGCCCCTTCCCAAAATGCCCTTCCCTGCACTTTGCCCTTTGGGGAAACACATGCAGCCACAGCTGCTGCTACCCCTGAGATGCTGTCCTAGGCTGGCACTCCATCCCTATCCAGGCCTGGCCCAGCACTCCAGGCCTGAGGAGGTCGGCACACCCGACTCCCCCAGCACACGCAGGGCTTCCCACATAGCCTCCCCTGGGTCACCTTGTGCCATATCCCCCCTTTCTGGGTGCCCCCCCTTACTGGCTGTGTGCTGAGGCCCAGCGCGTATTCAGCGCATCCTATGGACCTCCCAAGAATTTGAGAAAAATTGGCACGTGGCTATAGCCGCAGGCCCGCTGGCCAGCCACGAGTCAACCGGTCACTGCGCACCTCGTGCTTGACCGGCCTGCGATCCTGTGCGCAATGAGCACACAACCTTCACTTTTTTTAAAATCACTGCCGTTGAGACTGCAGAGCTGCTCAACAGAGCTCTGCAGCCGCCCGACGTCCATTGAGGAGTCAGAAAGAGCGTCACTTCACTTTCCGACCCCTTAAATGCCTAGTCCCCTATTGCCATTCCTCCCCCCCCCCCCACTCCTCCCCCATCCTGTCCTCCCCTTGTTTAGGCCAGCGAATCCCCTGCGGAAAGACTTGACTGCATCTGGCTTCCCCGGGGGCCTGGCAATGTCATTCACATTTTGCTTCCACGCACCAAAACATACAGCAGTGGAAATGGGGCAGCTCTTTTTGCCCATTGGCTGTCACCATTTTGAATGATGAACAAAGCCTGTGCACATGATTCACAGCTGCCTAAAATTGTTCCTTAATCTTAAGTAGTAATTGTGGTTCAAAATTATTAACTTTAAACTTGGCTATTTATTTTGCCAGCACTCCTTTAAAAAGTCTATGTTGCATAGTGGGAAGGTGAGAAGTAGGAAGCAACATTGACAACGGGAGGGTGGGAAGTGTAAGGGAAGAAGCAGCATAGATATCAAGAGGGTGGGACTATAGAGGGAAGAAGCAAAACAACAACGGGAGGGTGGGAGGTCAGAGGATAGAAGCAATGAGGACAAGGGTGGGACAGCCATAAAAGGAATAGGGACCATGGGGACAAAGAGGAAGAAGAAAGAGACTAGTGCCTAAATCAAAGTGCAAGCAACACGAAAGACTTTAAAATGAAGCATTCAGTACTTGGTTCATTCTCCACATGAAAGAAGAGGAAGTGAAACTGGCACACGATGGCCACTTAGGAGGCAGCAAATAAGAGTGACAGTGAAGCCAACTAATGGTAAGTAAAATGTGGGCTCCAAGCCCCTTGTTGCAAACAATATATTTTGCAAGACCTAAAAAAACAGTGGTAAGTCCAGCATCACACATGACCAACCACTGGTACTGCAACACCCTCCTATAGCAATCACTTAAAATAAACCTTAAGGGAAGTAATGTTAAATCGAATTAAATTATTTAAAATAGTTCAAATATAATGTATAAATAATAATATATAAATAATATTAAAAATATTAAAATAGTATTTAATATTTTAATAACGTTTTAAAATAAAAAATGAATGCAACAGTAAAATGTATTAAGTATAATTACATTACTTTTAATTAATTCTATACTTCACGTTTGATCATTATTAATGCATAATATATTATTTTGTTGCTTCAGGTGGAAATTTAGTTTTGAATTTAAACGTGAGAAAAATAATATTAATTAAATTAATTACATTTAAATTCTTTACATTTTTAGTTCAAAATTAAATATAGTTCTGGACCATTGTTCCCTATATTTTAAAAAAGCATATGAAATGTATTTACATCATTATTTAACGTAAAACTATTTTAACACATTTTTTCCAAGTTTAGTAAACTTTTTTACTTTATCCTATACTTCTCCATAGGGAGACTCTGCATTTGGTATGGATATCTTCATATGGTAAAGTTTATGAAAATGTTCCCTACAGTTTACCATAGGGAGATTTCCACATACCAGTTGGAGGTCGCCTATTGTGGGTCCCTTTTTGGCTGTAGTAACTTTAGAAGGGTAGTACATGAATAGCAATGGGCTTCCTATTTTGAGAGTGGGTATATGTCCCTCCCTCATTCCTCTCTAACCCTACCATAACCCCTCCTTATGCCTACCTAAGCCCCTTAGCTTAAGTAGTAAGGTTTCCCCATTTTCCAGCCACTCCTTCCTGTTCCTCCCACATTTACTAAACAAGTATTTGCAATGCAAAGGGTCTCGCATTTGCTCGAGTTAGAGCTATTAGCATTGTAAACTCCTAACTGGACTTTTCTTGCCACATAGATTGAAAACGAAAAGTAATACAGTTTCACATAAGCGAGCCGATTCAAAGTGCCACTGCATCAGCATGAAGCAGCACACAAAAAGAAAAAGAAGTTTGCTCTCAGTCAAACGTATTGGCAAAAGCGCAATTAGCCATGTAACAGGAGCGATATCCAAGGCGGTAAAGAAACTGCCCCAAGGAGGGACAAACATAGAGCATTTACCAACTAAAATAAAGGATTTTTGAAGGGCGAGTCCATGAACGAGTGATAGAGATGGGCGTGCATTGGGTGTGGTTAAAAGCCCAGCTACATACCAACATGTCAGAAAAGCAGCGCTTGCGCGCTGCTATGGTCAACCTAAGAACGTATACTTACATGTGTGGAGACTCTGCAGCTGGGGCGGAGATCTCAGCACAGAAAAGTAAAACAACGAATGGTGCACTAATAATATCAGTTATTTTATTGGGATTCAAGCTCCAGGACTGCAGGAGCAGGTGATATATAAAAGGATTTTATTATTATAAAGTGGTATTTAAATTACTTTCATTTGCACTAAATAATCATGCTATAGTCTTAGATGTGCAATCACTATACCTATAAGGAATTAATTGGCCAGACCACCCTTAGAACCAGGCAGGGCATGTTTTTCCCAATTGAAAACCACGTTATTTTGAATAGCACCCACTAAAAGTGGCTCAACACCATACTTTGCAATTATTCCGTCATTCGCGTTTTACTACATTGACCGGTAACTGGAATTACAAATTGAACCATTTTTTTTTTAAATATGTTTTCTCCCATAATCAAAGAGGATATGTATAAGAAAGCTAACAATGCATCTGTTTTTGTTTTAAAAGGACAATATGTCTATTTTTTGTGTGAAAGAGACGAGGCCAGGCGCTTTAACAGATGTTCAGTAAAAGGAACATATCACTTTATTAACGCTATTGGTTGATACGCGGTAGATGTCTGCTTAATTGTGTATAAGAAGTGCATGCATCTAGCGTCTCTTTAACAGAATGAAGGCCTGTGAATGCCGCCACAATGAATGCCCATGACTTTTGAACCAACATTTTTTATGAGAGGAAATTATGCATAGCTTCTCAGCCGCACAAAGGGCTATAGAAAATCACTTGCTTTTGCATTAAGGCATTTCGCATTATTCAGGTACTTTGTGACTCAAAGGTGCGGGCAAGTGATATAATCCGTTTATCAGTCTAAAGCCAATTATCCATTTGCTCATTTTTGTGATGCACTCAGGTACACGTTAATGCATAACCTTGCAGGAAAAACAATATGCGAGTTCGAGTTCAAACATGTGATATGTATAAATGTGTGCCTAATGGGTACAATTTAATGAACATGTATAAGCACAGTTATCAAGGTTTTGGATTTGTAAAGCCAGAGCACTGCACACAAAAGGCTATTTGTTCCACCTCAGACGACGAACTTCATTTATGGCACTTTAATTGTGGTAAACAGCTGCTTTGCGTTGACTGCTGTCAGCCAATGAAGAACAATAAACTGAAAATGAGGACAGAGAGTTTGGAATCTTTCAGCACAGATTTTTCAAAGCGAGAAATGGCTTGAGATCTCTCGGTGGCATAGTTTTTTAGAAACATATTACATAGTGCAGTGAGTCTACAAAGCAAAAACTGCGTACTTGGCAGCAGACTAGGTAAAATACGTACTGCAAGAATACATCTTCAATGTGTTTGTTAGAGATGTATTGAACAATCAATTAATAAATCGTATATAAATGTATGCAATATCCTGACTATGCACTGCGATCCAACCAGGACATGCAGCGCTAAGACGCCATGATGCAAAGAAACACAGATAACCTACCAGGCCTGGTCCTAAGAAGTATATTTGCCAGAATCTGGCCAGACCTATGCCAGACCAAAGCATATAGAAAAAATATGATTTCTGGCCTATAAACTTACCCTGAAAGACATGAATATTAGGTAGGGGTAGGTCCATCCATTTAAAAAAATAAAAACTGTAAAAACGCTAAATTTGAGAAACTCACCAAAGAAGATCTTCAGAAGGGACAAAGTAAAATCAAGAATATATCACATGCTATGGATAATCATTTTATTTAGAAACTGTTCGTCCTGCTTGAGTATTTGTGCATGTACAACTTACTATATTGGTGTTTGGATTTTTTTTTGCTGCTACTAAATTTAATTAAGCAACCGCTGACCCACACGTGCTCTCTAAAATGTTTCATTATGCTGAAGTTGATGTTAGTTACTAAGGGCCTCATTTACTATGAAATGAGGCAGCGTGGCACTGCAAGCCGGCTTGCTGCACTGCGCTGCTTCATTTAGAAAGTGCAGGGATGTTTCGTATTTAAAGAAATACGACGCATCCCAGTGCTTTCCTCTGCACTGGTGCAAAAACTGCTGCCTAGCGCCAATGCAGGCACACTTGAGTCATGGTGCAAGGGTACCTGTGTTGCAGAGATGATTATTTATGATGCAGTAAGGGACACCTTTGTGCACATAAACAATATTTGATTACGTTTTTCTCTTTCTATCTGTGCTGCAGAATGCAGGGGAGAAACAATGTTATTTCTCCCCGTCGCACCACTTTAACACCACACCTGAGGTGGCGTAGAAATCTGATGCATTCCCAGCCTTGTAAATCTGGGAATGCATCAGATTCTGACAGGTTCCATCAGTGTTGCATGGAATGCCCCTTTCACGAAGAGTTATGCTTAAAAGGGGGCTATATTTACAATATGGGCCGGCAAACTGCACCACCAGAGTGTAAAAAAAAATGACACTCCGCTGGCACTAGGGCCAGGTAAATGAGGCCCTAAGAGTATACTAATGTGATCCTGTGCCCATGGACCATTCCAAAATCTTTTCCGTTTTGTTTTTCAGATATTTCTTTCCCTTTTCTTTACCTTTCATACATTTTGGCAGTCTTGTTTATGCAATACTTTTGTTGAAGGGGATGTTATGATATTCACCATTGATAGGGTGATGCTTATCCTGTTTTGGAGCAAACAAGTTAAGAGCCTTACAAATGCATTCATTTTTACATTCTCAATTTTCTTGCACAACAGCCATGCAAACCTTAATTCCCAAACCATATTGATGTCCATGACTTAGGGCCTGTTTTAGATCTCGGCAGATGGAATACTATGTCGCAGACGTGACAGATATCCAGTCTGCGGTATTATGATCTCCATTGGATATAATAAGATCACAATACGGCGGATGGGATATCCGTCACATTTGTGATGGAGTATTACCTTCCGCCAAGATCGAAATCAGGCCCTATATTCTTGATGTGACACATGCAAGTAAAAATGACTTAAACAATATTGAAATGCAATTATGTACCACATTACTATTCACACTATTAATAAAATATAGTAATATTCCTTAGTTTCATTGTGTTTTCATATTTAACAGCGCTATACTTTTAGGTTTGATTATTAACTGATATAAATATAATGAGATAAATAATATTTCATTTGATGGGTTATGTTTCTGTTGGAATTACGGCTGATGTACATAACATTCGTATTGAATCATAATGTTTGACTGAAATTGGTAAGCATACTGCATGGCAAGATCATGAAAACAATCCGTAACTTCCTCCGCTCCTCGTGCTCCTGCGTAATGTGTCTCAATCAGTAACATACAGTAAGTCTGATCTAGGACAGATTCAACATCCATATATGTGATTATATTGTATACAAAGGTTGATTTCACAATCTCAACTCACCCAGCTGAATCCCCAGATGGCCCAACCGCAGTTGGATCCTTCGAGGCAGATAGTATAGCTGCCCAGGCTTCCAAATCATCTTCAAGCTTGTCGTCCATACAGGCATGCCTCATCTGGATTTCCTCCACCGTAGCCCAATCAGAAACATCCCTGTGCCAATCTACATATTTAGGGGGAGCCACACCCAACCACTTTATAGCTATTCAGCATTTTGCCAACAGCAGGCCTAAGAAGACACATTTCCTGCTACGTTTCCTGGTGGGGGATCAGACTCAGGAGTAACTGCTGTATGTTGAGGGGTATGTGCGAACTAGCAGTTCTGTTCAAATTGGCTATTGCTTCCTGCCAATAGGAGGTGAGTGCCTTGCAGGACCACACCATATATATGAAATCTGCAGCCGGGTTCCCACAGTGGGGACACGTATCTGAACAGGCTGGGATTATAGTGTGTAAGATATGTTTGGTGGATATAATTATACTGAATTAATTTAAATCGGGAGCCCTTTATGTATCCACGCCCACTCCGTCTCCGACACAGGCTCGTCCAGCAGCTCCTCCAAGTTAGTCTGTATGGGAGTGGGGCACCTGGGAAGTCACTTCTTAGTGCCTCATAGACGTAGGAGACCAGTCGGTGACCTCCGCCATAACTAGCAGAGCAACAAAGGTGGAGGAATCTGCAGGGGTGTATGGTAAAGAGGGCCAGAGTTTATGTGCTGTAGCAGATATCTTGGCATACATATTGGAGACATTGCCCCCCACCCCCCAAGGTGAAGGTCTCAACAGCATCACTCTGGGGGGGATTAATTGCCTCTGAGGGTATAGGTCGCCCGGAGCGTTACATCATCCATCCTTCCAGTTGTGCATGGTCATGGATTCTGCAATTGTTCTGAATTGCTCTGGGGCATAAGGGCCATACAGGAGGAATCTTCTGACCACTCCCTTCCACGCCACAGAGACCTGGCGTATAAGGTAAGGCATGTTCAACGAAACCTGGGTTGGGTAATGTATACTCATCCTGGGAACCTTTCAGGAGGGTTTCTCCCACCTTTCCACGTGGTCCAATCAGTGAACCAAATGCTGTAGCTATGTTGCCATATAATACAGTTCTATATTAGCGACTTCCTGACCTTCAAGGGTAAGCAGTCAGATGCATTTTTGCCTGTTGGCCCAAAGAAGATCAACAATAGGGCTGTTGATTGTTTTAAAGTAGCATTTGGGGATCGCATAAGGGGTGTCTTAGAGCATATATAGACATACAGGGAGCAACACTATCTTTACAATGGCAATTTTGCCCATGAAGGAAAGCAGAAGGTCCCTCCAAAATCTCACAGACTTGCAAAGGCCTTCCACCACTCACTGGATATTAAGCTCCAGAAATGATTGTTCAGTACGCACCAGTTGGATCCCCAAGTAGCGGACGTCATTCCATTCTCAAGGAAGTCCTACAGCTGGGAGCAGCTCATGCGGACCCCTGCACAGGGATCTCAGTGAGAACAATTTAGATTTAGTCAGGTTGTCGCGGAGGCCAGAAATCTCTCCAAACTCCTGCATCACATTCAGGAGTATGGGCACGGAGTACAGTGGCTGTCATAAGTAAATCAAAGCGCCATCCACATGAGTGGTCCACCCCGACCGTTATCTCCCAGAGGCCCATTAGTCTGCATAATCTCTCTGCCATTGGCTCCATCACAAACAAGACCAGCGATAAAGGGCGGCACTGCCTTGTCCCCCTCTGTAAGTTGAGTCAGAAAACACCCTCCCCCCGGGCTCACTCTAACACAAGGAGCCACATTAAGCAGCTGGACCCACCATATGAATGTGGGGCCTATCACCACTTTCTTCCTTGTATGCCATAGGTACATCTAGTCCAGAGAGTCGAACGCCTTTTCAATATCCATTATCCATCAGTACCAGGGCATATGCATCATTGTGCAGGTGCTGGGCGTGATAGATGTGGGAGAGCCTCCGTATGTTAATCAGGGTACTCCTCTTCAGGATCAATCCCAATTGGTCTGTATAGATGAGGGTAGGTAGGCAATGGAGAAGCTGAGCCACCTGCGTGCAGCTAATCATCGTAACATTTGCATTTAAGAGAGATGGGTCGGCAAGTGGAGGCCATGGAAGGGTCTTTGCCAGGCTTGTATATCATCACCATTAGGGCTTCACAAATCGTGGCTGTGAGTAAACCCCCTCTGAAGGCATCCTTATAGACCTGCTGGAGTTTATGAGCCACTACGTCTGCATATTTACGGTAAAACGCAGTGGGGAGGCTGTCTTAGCCATCCTTAGTCCTCAGATCGCTGAGAGAATCTCCGCACGTATGATGGACCTATCTAGTGTAATGCGGTCGTCAAGGTTAGGCCACGGGAGCAGGATACTTGTCAGGTATTCTTTGGCTTGACCCAGTGGGATTACCTCTCCACTAGTTTAGAGTTTACTCAGGTGGGATTGGAATAGCCTATTAATGGCCTGCTGTGTACAGACTGTGGGGCCCATATGATACTGTAGACATAGGATCAGAACCTGAGGAATCTCCTGTCTAATTAATTGGACCAGCACTGCCCCTGTTTTATCTCCTTCCATGGAGGATGTCTTATTGGAATTTGTGGAGGGTTTACAAAGGAATGAGTTTAATCTGAAATTTACATATAAAATGGATAGACAGATGATGGAGTTTTTAGATGTTTTAGTTACAGTAGAGGTTGACAAAGTACAGACAAGTTTATATAGGAAGAGTACAGCAGGTAATAGCATTTTGCATGCTAGGAGTGCCCATCCCGCCAGACTTAAATGGAGTATACCCTATGGGGAACTGTTAAGGGCAAGATTGCAGTACGAATATTGGATTTGAGAAAAAACAAAGGAATATGATTGCCAGGTTCAGAGCTAGAGATTATCCTGACAGTGTTATTAGGGATGCTTTTAGGAAGGTAGCAAATATTAATCGGGAGAGCATCCTGTGTCCGAGAAAACGAGATAGTGATGAGAAGGTGATAAGATGTATCACTACCTTTAATGCCGGCTCTAAAGCAATGGCGAATATTTTAAAGCAATATTGGCATCTAATTAAAACGGACAAGGTTATAGGCTCGTTAGTTGGCCCTTATCCGAGGATAACATATAGGAAGCGCAGATATCTGCGGGATATTTTAGTACATAGCTATGCAGATAGAAGCAAGAATGATAATGTGGGATTTATGAAGCAGACAGGTTTTTATAAATGCATGCGATGTAAGGCATGCAAGCATAGTAAGAACTGTAAAACATATACGTTGCCCACAGGGGAGGAGAAGAAGATTAACAAGTTTATAAATTGTAACTTGGATTATACTGTATGTTATTAAGTGTCCGTGTAACCTCTGGTATGTGGGCAGCACAATCTTCCCTGTCAAGAAACGGATATTGGAACATTTGAGGGCGATTAAGAACAATGATGTCAATTATCCCATAGATCGACACTGTAGACAAACCCATGAAGGGAGAGCTGATGATATGTTAATTTTTGGAATTGACAGAGCCATGCTATCCCCACGAGGAGGGGACAGGGAACGGATGATGAGAAAAATTTAATCCGAGTATATTATCAGACTTAATAGCAGAGCCCCATGGGGTTTGAACCAGGATGAAGAACTGTATGTACATGTGGGTTAATGGGATATTTCTGACAACTAGGCGCTGTTTGAATTGATTAGCTGACACCATCACCCCGGATTGTGAAATTAACTGAAATAATTATATATTATAAAAGTGTTTCTTTGTTACCAGTATTAATTAATTTTCTGAGTATCAATTGATTTAGATATAGTAGTGAGTAAGAAGTTTTGTAATTGTTATGAGCAGGGATAAAATTATGAAATGGATTCCTTATTAGAGATATTAGCATGATGGGACATAGAGTGACTTTTGGGTTATTTATTTGGTAAAAATTGTAAAAATGATGACAAATTGGCTTTATTGTGAAATTTATTTTGGGTGAAGCAATGAGATAATGAATTAACAATGAAGATAATACTTTAATTATTATAGCTGATTTATTGTTGTTTCTTGATGTTTAGGACTGTCAAATGGTAGGATTTTTTCATTGTCAAATGGGAAACAGGATATAAAATAAGGAGGGGGAGGGGGTGCAGCTTGTATATTTGTCTTTTTGAAATAAGGTGGGCTATGAAGAAGACCGTTCAGGTTGAAACGCGTTGACCGGGGCCTTAGGATGTATTTCAGTTTCGTGTTATCGGTATGAAATAAATTAATTATTGTGCAGCAGTACAGAGTGCCGGCTCTCTCCTTTAGGATTGTGGACTGGGAGGAAATCCTTGAATATATATATATATATATATATATATATGTATATATGTTTTTCTAGCCTACACTAGCCATCCAGCAAAGCTTTGAGGGTTTCCCGTCAGTACATCAGGTTTGTATGGCTGGTGTGCGAGTTATGGTTTGCAGAGCTAACCATGGCTGATGTGTTTTAGTGGTTTGTAGGGTGAATTCATAACCATAACTTCACTTTAGCTGTAGTTTCTTGAGGGGAAATTAGAGGTTTATAAAATATATGTTAAGGTGTTATAACCAATTTCAATGCTAACAGTATGTTTCTGTTTTTTATGATATACTACATCCAACTTCTATGAAAGCATTTGGTAACATGCTACAAATGAACTTTGTCTGTGTGCAGTGGTGGTTGGCCACAGGGCCTGGACATACACTAGGCTCTGTGCCCAACCCAACAAGGAGGCTAAACCCTGCTGCACCCAGCCTTTGGGATGATGCAGTTGAGACTGGCCACAGGGCCTGGCTTTTATTCAGGGTCACTTCAGGGTCAATGCACAAAGTCATCAGGCTGACTGCAGGGCCTTGCATTTTCGAAGTTTATAGAGACAAGCATATTTGTTCACTTTTACAGTGGTTAAAAAAATAAACATTTTTTAGGGAAGGTTAGGATTTTTTTTTCATTCTGTTTTTGGTTAACTTACTGATTTTTTTCACCTTTGGTGCTAAACAATCACTTATAAACATTATAACATTCTTTCTTTATTGGTGGAATTCGTGAAAAAGGTCATCTATTTGTTCATTTCTAGTCTTTGGACATTAGTTTTGCACTCCATGCAGCTGAGTGTAGAGATGCTGAGGGGAAAGTTGGTTCCCTTCATGTGGAACATGTAATGGTCTCTCTGATTCCTTGCAGGCAGGTGTTTCTTTTTTATTATTTTCTTCCAGGACACTGGCTGCCTTGACTTGAGGTGGTGATGCAGTGTCAAAGTTCCAAAGGAGAAGAGTCAGCTCAGCCCCCTGCTTTTGGTCACATAGGCCCAGATTTAGGAGGGCCTAGTGCCATTTCAACGCAACATTAGCGTAATTTATTTATGCTAATGTGGCATTGGAAGGCTAAAAACGATGCGCCATATTTAAAAAGTGACGCAATGCTTGCATTGCCACACTTTGTAACCCCTTGTGCCACATTATGGCTGAACCAGGCATAATATATGCAAGGGTGGATGTTCCGGCGTTTGGGGGCTGAAAAAATGGCGCAAATAAATCTAAGAGATTTCTTTGCGTCATTTTTATCTGCTGAGAGCAGGCGTTAAAGAGAAGCTCCCATTGCTTTCAAAGGGCCTCTGAGTGCTTTGCAGGATTAGTGTCAAACTTTTTGATGCAAATCCTGCAAAGCGGCAGACTAGCGTAATAAATTATGAGGCTAGTACCCCTGACCACCGCCATTGTGTGCAGTATTTTAAATACGACGCACACATGGTGGCGCTGGAGGGGGGCACTAAGGGATGCAAGAAAAGGGGTGCTGCAATAGGTGCAACAACACTTTTCATAAGTCTGCCCCGTAGTATCCAATTGACCCTCCCTGCAATCAGATTCTTCCCAGAAGATGAGTAAAAAACACCCAACAACTGAATCCTTGCTGTGTTTCTCCACTTCCTTTCTGATGCATCTCTTGTTCTTCTGGACTAACAGAGGAAACTCCAGAAACTCTTCTTTGCATGTCTCTGCATGGTAGTTTTGCAACTGTGGCTGTGAATAACATTTACACCTGTTATGACCTCCTGCTCTTCACAAAATATTGGATGTGCCACCTGTTGCCAAGAAAGGGGGGTAACATGAACTTTCAGCCAATGAAAGTTCAGAATGCTCTTCGATTAAATCCCCCCAGGTTTATTAAGAACTCCCCCTAACATTTAATTTGATGCCCGCCCACACAAAATAGGACAATTTTATGAAAACATAAACTACTATTTAAATTTAAAATAGCTCCTAAAAGTGGTGGTAGTTTGCAGACTTCAAATTGTAGTCCAGTGACTCAACACACCCAATGTATCACCCATAGTCCTCAAACTTGACTTTGGAATGATACCCACATGGGTCCTTGAGTTTCATAGTCTGTTATCTCAGTAGTGAGATCCTGGATAATTGAAGGGCCCTCAAGATGGGCCCCTTGATTTTCATAGTCCACAGTTATGGTATGGAGACCGCCATTTTTTTAAAAATGTAACTGTGTGGGGAGTATGTGTCTGTCATGGTTTGCAAACCAAATTAAATTTTTTATTTTAAACTTTAGAGGACACTATGGGATCTGCCTATCATGGCCTAGTGAGCTGGGCATATTCTTACTTTAGCCATTTGGTGGCTGCTTCCTGTCTCTGCTCACATGGCGAACAGTGGATGACAGCTGGGCTTTGTGTATTAATCCTAGACAGCCACATACAGTGTACCTTCATGGGCAATCCAGGGCGGAGGGGAGGTAAGAGCTGGGCACAGCCTTACTTACACCTTAATAGGCTGTGTCCTGTCCCCCAACAAAGGGATGCATAACCCCATGTAGTCAGTCTGGAGCCAAGACAGGAAGAACAACACCTCTGTACACTTCAAAGACCCTTCTTTGAAGTCACCCCCACTTCAAAGGCACAACTGGGTAACAGTAATGGACCTCTGACCCTACCAACTCAGTACACTGCTGAACCTGTGAAGAACTCTGACAGAAAGAAGGACTGCTGTGCTGCTCTGGAAGAATTGCTTTTATGTTGTGCTGCCCTGCTGCCTGCTGTCCTTTGCCCTGCTGAGGAAGGACTGGATCCATCTCACTTGAACCCAGAGTGACTACAAGGGATTGCTGGCTTGCCTCCTGTATGTCTGAAGTCTCAGGGACACAAAAAACTTCCAACTCATCACCTACAGCATCTGGACTTTGCTTCCTGCAAGTTGTGCCCTGCCAAGTGGTGTCAATCTGGTCCTGGGACCTTGGAAGTAGGCATAAAGGGCTGCAGCTGCCAGAACCTGCACATCGGCGCCATGGTGAATATTGGAACTGGCACATCAATGCTGATGCATCGCCGCTGCTGGCGATGATGGAATATCATTGCTACTGCGAGCATCAGAAGCACCGCACTGACAGATGTGCGACGCATCGTCTCCATTCCCGATGCATCTATGACTTTGCGCTACTCAGAGTTGACTCATCACCTACATCTTCGGGATTGATGCCAACACATTGCCTCCCTATGCTCCTAGCATCTTGTTTTTGGAAACAAGTTTATTCTTTCAAAATTCATATTTCGACTTCTACTGATTGGAGTTTTTCATTTTGGTCTTGTTTTGTTCTTTAAATTAAGATCTATTTTTCTAACATGATGTGGAATAGTTTCGTGGCGTTTACACTGTGTTACTGTTTGAAGTGTTGCACAAATACTTTACACCTTGCCTCTTAAGTCACACCTACCTGATCTGTGCCAAGCTACCAGAGGGTGAGCACAGCTTAATTTGCGGGGTTACCCTGACTAGGATTGTGGCTTCTGCTTGGACAGGGTGTATTCCTCAGACAACCAGAAACCCAATTTGTAACAGGGAGTTTTTCACTACCAGGACATGTAAAACTTAAATACTTTGCATCCTGCCCTGTGGGTTGTTTTGGGCCTACCCTAGGGGTGACATATGTACAAGAAGCATTTGCAATGCAATGGGTCTTGGGTTTGCTAGAGTTAGATCTATTAGCATTGTAAATTCCTAACTGGGCTTTTCTTGCCACATTAGTTCAAAAAGAAAGTAAAATAGTTGACCTAAGAAAGCCGATTCAAAGCACCATGGCCGCCATGAGCATGAGTGCAAAGGAGAGACACAAAAGGAAAAATATGTTTGCTCGCAGTTAAACATATCTGCAAATGTGCAATTATCCATGTAACAGGGTTGATGGCCAAGGTGGTTACAAAACTGCCCCAATGAGGGACAAACATAAAGCATTTACCAATGATAACAAAGGAATTTGGAAAGGCAAGCCCATGAACAAGTGATAGTGATGGGTGTGCGGTGGGCGTGGTTAAAAGCCCACAGATAGATTACAAAATTTAAGAGAGTGCTTGCGCCTGACGTAAAAAAAATATATAAATGAAGGATCCTATACTGTTTGTGAGGCTGCAAACAGAGATAAAATGGTCCTGGTAGAATTGGTTTGAATTCTCCTTGTTGCAGATGGATGAGTCCCAGTTAACTTACTAACATAAACTTCTCTATCCCTTATTTATGGTACATAAGCAATTATAACAGGCTGTTGAAGTGCGCTTTTTTGATGTAACATGTGGAATGATATACCAAAGCCAAGGGAATAAGATGAGAGATTACTGCTCCTCTGGGCGAAGCCAATGTCCAACTCAATGCACATCCCAAAGAATTGGTAACAATAGGTAATGCAGACAGCGGTAAGTCAAACCTGAAAACATGGACTTGAAAATGTGGTGAAAAGCCTTTTAATCTACAAGCTGCTACCTGACCACCCATTCGTTCTTGCACTTTAGGCCACATAGGCACTTAGTTATTCAATGTGTTGAAATGGCTATAAAAGGCACCCTACAGATTCCTGGGCCTTTGCTACATTATTGTATGCCTGAGAGCCTCTGGTTTTTACCCGAGACCATCCCCATTTCAAAACTACTCAGTTCTTCACCTCAATAGGACTCCATTTATTTTTGCTCATAAATCCGCTTTAAGCCCTACCAGCATTGATGCACCAGTAGAAAACTCAAGAGTTCTCATGACAATCTAATAAATAACCATAATACTACCAGGGACCTATTACAAGGAATAGCACACAAGTAATTCTGCTCTATTACAACTTTTCCTCTGAGGGACGGAGATTACTGCAGAAATCTGTGTTTTTCCTTTATATTGCTATGATATCTACTGGTATAGTAACACCATGTTTTATTTGGCCAAACGTATCCACGGAAAACCCATCGCGTGCATTATCACATTTATGGTAGTGCTAATTCACATAGAAACTCCAGTTTTCAGCCAAATAGTTAGCACAACCAATGCTGCAATGAGTATCACAGGCTCTTATCTCAACACAGCCCATATTAGTACAGTATGACACAGGACAACTCTTGAATGGGCAGGAAAGCCGGAGGTTGTCACATAGTTCAGCTTTACAGTACGTCTCAATAAAAAAACAAAGCTCTAATGAAGTTAACAATAGCAGAGCAGCCTGAGAAGATTTATGGCCCCAACAAAGGAGATAAGCAATGCCCTGTGTGCATATGTCTCTGAAGGTTGGCAGGGAGGGGGATTAGAGAGAGAGAGAAACTCCAGATTAGGCCCTGCAAGTTTCACATCACTGCTTCGAGGTTTAGCTACATTCTACCAGAAAGGGCATATTGGTGATTTTGTGAGCAGTCAGCAAAATGTTTAGGCACTGAGTGTTTCTTTTGTATAATAAGCTTGTTTTAGGAGCCAGAGATAAGAGGAGAGCACAAGAATAAAGCCAAAACAAATGTTAGCGACATGGGAGGAGATGGGAGGAACAGAATGCTGCAATACATAAAGCCTAAAACACCCACAGTGAAAGGTGAGAAACAAAGAAATGACAAAAGTAGTCCGTCACAGCAACAGATGAAGAAACCAAAGTAGAATAATACAGTAGTTGGTCACTGCTCTGAAACAGAAAAAGGAGGGAGGCAAATGCAGAACTAACCATTTTTTAAGGACATTGAAACCAATAAATGAAATTGCTTTAAGCCAGAGGAGGTAAAGTAAAGTATACACGAGGTCAACCGTTTCTGCTCGACCTAATAAAGTATACACAAAGTCAAACGCTTATGCTCACCCTAAAAAGTGAAGGTTTAGGCCTGTCAAAGAGGTTATTTTGCAAGGTCAACATGGTGGTGTAAAACTGCAGACACCGGATCTGCAATGGCAGACCTAAGGACTGGTTAAAGGGCTACTTTAGTGGGTGGCGCAATCAGTGCTGCAGGTCCACAAGTAGCATTTAAGTAGCAGACCCTGGACAACTGTAATGCCTTTTACTAGGGACTTATAAGTACATTAAATATGCAAGTGGGGATAAGCCAATATTATCATATTTAGGGGAGAGAGCACAAGAACTTTAGCACTGGTTAGCAAGTCCCAATACCAGCAGAAACGAGATCAGAAAAATGGAGGAGGTAGGCAAAAAGTTGGGGGGAAGGCCACCCTAAGGCTATCAGGTCTAACAGTATCAGAGAGGCATGCTATCAGTTTTATTAATATGAGAGATATGAATCTCCTAGGTGGGACCAATTTAAACAGGGTATGATTTTCTTTCATTTACCATTAAACAAAAAAATGTACACATAACTTTTTTTTATGTAACTATCCCATTTATAGATATACATCTACCCGGAAGAGACATTTTCGAAGCAATACACTTCTTGACTAGGGTATTTTCTTTAAAACTAGTGCATCTCTTTTCCCGCCGAGTTTTTGTCTACAACCACTATAACGAGAGAGCTTGATAAAGGATGCTCATGAGGTGCTGTGGTGTCCTTCATGGCTGACTCTCACTGTTGGAGTAGCAGTAGTATAGGAACATAGCACATATACAAAGAGTGCCTGCTTTGCAACCCAGTCAGCACTGACTCTTGTAGCTGGTATGATGGTGGATACAGCTAGGGATGGGAGTTGGTTGCCCCTCCTGTCTCAAATAAAACATCCATGAAATATCCATTTGAGCAACTCCATCATGTAAAACCGGTCAGCACCATGAGTCAGTAACAATGCCAAAAAGCCTCAAAAACAAATGAGGAAGACAGGAGTGGCCATTCATTATCGGAAGTGTCCAAAACTTCTCAGACATATACTGCAGGTAAACAGATGCTGAATATTCAGGTTAAACCCTTTATAAGAGCAGTATCCCTATGGCAGTCGTAGAGGAGAAGCTGAACTGACTGGGAGGATTATGACTTGCCCTTCTGTATCCACTAACAAATAGGGAAACATGGAGAAGTAGGTGGGGAGGGAAGGGCTGTCTTGGAATAGAAGATGGACTAACAGGGAGGATGCCAAACTGCCCTTCTCTTTCCAAGGTGAGGAGGCGATCCTAATTCCTTACTATAATTACCGGCAGTAACAGTGCAACGAACAGGAAGGACTCATGCATAAAGGAACTCTAATAGAGACTTTACTGTTTCAGAGAACATTTGATGCGTGTAATCCAGCCATGATGTTTATTTTTCCAGAGATTTTGCTCAACCCAATTACTGACATTGTATGATGCAATCTTATTAATAGGTACAATCCATTTGTAAATAAACCTTTACAGTTCAGAAAAACACTTGTCTTGCAAAATCTAGTCTCAATGAAAGTTTACAGGTATATTAAATGCACTGAGGTTAAAAATGTAGTATATGTTGGAAGAAGATGGGGTGATACACTGTGCTCCTCCCGCTGATCCACAAGGAACTCCAATCCTGAGTTTTGTATCATCCATCTCACTCCATTGCAACATGGTGCTCCCCGTAGCTCTTTCACAACACTGTTGGGCATGGTGTCCGCTCTTTCCAATCTTCCCTGCAGGACTGTACCACACCATCATGCTATGCTACTAATTGAGGAGTAGGGGTGCACTAAATGACCACTGCAAGTACTTGTGTATAAAAGGCTGCTTTATTGACTTAGGTGCACAATCACAAAAACACAACCTGGCCATTTGCCTCACAAAACTAGACCCTCACTGAACAAGAACTTATCCTATCTCCTTCACCCACGTCCCCTAAAGTACCCTTTCTCTCCCAATTGTTTGCAATGCAAAACTCCCACAGTTGCTCTAAACACATTTCAAACATAACAGTGCTTTGAGACTGTAAACCATTGAATGCATACCATTTGAAACGAGCCTTGAAAGCCTGTCCCGTCCGGGTTTGGTCCTATGTACCCATGTCTCTCCTGCATGCCCTGCCGCATCCCAACCTGATCAAAATGAGGATAACCTGTCCTACACCCACCGTACAACTGTCTCAAGTGACAACCCCATACAATGCATCCCTCCCGTGCATATCTAAAACAGCCTAAAAGGTATTGTTCTCTGAAATAGGAAACAACAAATGCAAAGGCCTCCAACCCTTCCATACCAAAACTCTATAGCTAAAAGCGGTGAGGGAGGGAATTAACCCGCTAAAGCCTATAGCCCAGACACCGGGACGCCAATTCTAAAATGGTGACCCACTTTAAAATGGCACGCAATTTACCAAAGCCCTCTTGTAGCCCAAGTAGCCCAAAGAAAGCCCTGTGCAGCCCATGGACTGCACCATTCATAAATTAACCTGGATGGGGATCCTCCCTATGGTCCGTTCCCCCCCAAGTCTCCAGCTGGGGAATAAGGGTGCACTCAATGACCACTTCAAGTACTTGCGTGTAAAAGGCCACTTTATTGGCTTAGGTGCACAACCACAAAAACAAAACCTGGCCTTTGCCTCACAAAACTAGAACCTCACTAAACAAGAACTTATCTTATCTCCTCAACCCCTTGACTAAAGTAGCCTCCCTCTACCAATTGTTTGCAATGCAAAATTTCCCCCAATTGTTCTAAACTTGTTTGAAAACATAATAACACTTTGAGATTGTAAACCTGCAAACTGCTGAATGCACAACATGTGAAACCAACCTTGATAGCCTATCTCATCTGTGTTCAGTCATATGTACCCCTGTCTCTCCAGCCTGGCCTGCCCCAAGCCCATCCATGAACTGAGCAACATGAGGATAACCTGTCCTCCACCCGCCACCCAGGAAAAGTCCCCAGTGGACTTTCTTGGCCCCCCACCACGGGCCTTGAATTTATTCTACCTTCAATGTTGCATTTAGTGTCTCTCTCACCTGCAGCATGCCCTTGAAGGACAAATTCCATCATTCCTGAAGAATTCTTTATCATTAAATCTAATGTCCCCATGCTCTTTTATCCCAATCCGCCTAACCCTGCAAAACATGTGCATCTCTTTGTTCAACTTTCTTCTCGCCTTTTCAATAGCGTTGGGAGAATGGCCCCACGCCATGATCTCTTGGGCATTAACGCTGTCCATATAATGTAACAGCCATGCTATAGGGCAAAAATGTCCTTAAGGTCATGTTTCATCTGTTTGATAACCACCAGGCCTTTTGTCATCATTAAATCATTTTCACCTAAATGGAGCAATAAGACGTCAGGTCATGTCCCCCTTCACATTAACCTTTGTAAGTGGGGAATCAGTTACTTTCATAACATGTCCCCTTTTTCGTGCCAGTGTAGCAGTATAAATTGCTATCCAGACCCATTTGCACACTGAAGTGTGTCTGTTGTGCCTGGCTCTCAGCCCTTCTGATAAAAGAATACCCCACAATCCAAATATCCAGGGCCTCTGTGCCCGGGCCTGCCACCGAACCAGTAAAACAAGCAGATAACAATCTCTTGGTGGGGCAACCAGTTCAACACTCAATACCCGACCCCTGACATATCTATGAAAGCCATCCGATGCCCATCTGTCCAACTGCATGATTTTGTCCCTTTCCCATCCCCACCAACTTGCTTCCGTGGCCATGACTATACGAAAAGAGTGTGTACTAAATTGCGACCCTTCCTTCCCAATTTTCTTCAGAGCTTTGTGCAATACCTCCAAAAATTGCAATGCCTTGACTGGGTTCCCTTGCCTATGTACAAACACCCTCAAGTCAACCCCATACCTGGCAGCCTGAAGTTGTCGACCCAACTGAACTGAGCATACTCTGCTCTCCGAGTAGGGACACAAACACACCCAAATGCCCTTGGTTTGTTGGTCAGTTTTTGATCTGTGCAAGGTCAACCACAAACCCTGCCCCGTAAATTGAATGTCCTGCCAAGTCATGCCTGTGTTAGTATTAGTTCCCAGCAACTCAAACACCCTAAATGTCCCCCAAAACATCCATGACATGAGTGTACTGAATATTACTGTTTTAGCTGTATCTATGCACACCTCTGTAAGAACTCTAATGACATGGCCCAGGAGGGCCAGAGATATAGGTTCCCTCTTCCGCTCCTTCTCCCCTGACTCTCTAGCCCAACCCTCCAGTATTCCCCTACCCAAATCCCACACCGAGGGGGAGTATTCCCAAAACAGTTTCCTCATGAATGATATACCTGCCAAATTCCCAGAAATAGTGACCCTGGACTGTCCCTTTCCAAAAGGAATAAGTACGGTAGGTATCCTCCGCCCTTGCCCATGCCTGCCCCCTACGATGCACTCCACACTCGAGAAATTCCGCCCATGCCCGTACACATGCTGACCTGGTAGACCCCGCTAGTGAATTCAAAACCAGTTGTAATATCCACTATCTCCTATCTTCCATACCTCTAATGGCATCCATGTCCTGACGGGATCTGCATCCATGGCCAGACCATGGAGCTCCTCCACTGCGAATGAGACAAAGCATCTGCAATGTCTTTGTCCACACCTGGCACGTGAAAATCATGAAAAGCAATGTTGTGCCTGAGACAACCCAGAACAAAAATCCTCAACAACTTCAGAACTTGCCGATCCCTTCGGATTGGCAGTTGATAACCTGTACCACTGCCATATTGTCAACACGAAAGATGACTTAAAGATGACTATTTTATGTGACAAGTTTGCTCCCTACTGAATCAATGCCACTACCACAGTGAAATGTTCCAGAAAGGCTATGCTGCTGCTGCCATTTGCCCATTCTGGGGGCCAGTCCTTGGCACACCACTTCCCCTACCAGTAAATGCCAAAACTGCATCTTGCAGCTGCGTCTGAGAAAATCTGTGCCTCCCATTGTAATTCTTGCCACGTGCACAGAGGGATGCCGTTAAAGGATTCCACAAAGAAACGCCACATCGTCAGATCTTCCTTCACCCCAGCCAACAAGCGAACATGGTGGAGAGGTAAGTATCTTCCTTGTACGGAAAGCCCTAGTCTTCCACAAAAAACTCTGCCGACCCGAACCACCCGGCAAGCAAAATTGAGGTGGCCACGCAAAATCTGTACCTCTTTTACAGTAACTTTCTATTTCCGCAGCATGTCATCAATTAGTAAGAGCATCGCTGTTTTCTTATCCTTGGACAGCTGTGCTGACATGGCTGCAGAGTATATCAGAGTATATCTCAATGCCAAGAAATATCAGTTGTTGTAAGGGGCCCACTGTTTTTTCAGATACCAGAGGCACCCCAAAATCAGCCATAATTGCTTGGAAACTCTTGAGCATCTCATGGCATTCCTGAGACCCTGACTTACCAACAACAAAGAAGTTGTCTAAGTAATGCATGATCTGTGAATGACCTGTGATGTAAGTGAACTGCCACTGTAAGAAATAATGCACTATAAATAGAACAACCCATTGGAAGGGCCTTCTTCACATGCCAACATCTTTCAAACTGTAGCCCGAGTAGTTGAAAGTCAGTAGGGTGTACTGGCAACAATCGGAAGGCTGACTTTACGTCACTTTTCACCATGAATTCCTCCTAACCGACCCACCTGACTTTTTGCATTGCAACGTCCACTGAGGAGTAGGAAACTGTCACCAGTTCAACTGGAATGAAGTCATTCAACAAAGAGCCCTCTGGCCAAGACAAATGCTGGATTAACTACAATTGGACTTTCTATTTTTTAGGAACACCAATCAGTCATACAGTCAAATCGTCCAGGGGCCAGTCCATTAAAGGACCTGCCATTCGTCTTTCACGTCCTTCTTTAGCCAACTTCTCACGCACTATGAATCTGTGTTGTCTCACAGATTTCAGATTTGTCACCCATTTACCCTCCTGGGACCTTGATATCCCAATTTGAAACCCCACATGAAACTGTCCCGCAGAAGTCTTGCGTCATCCTTCCTGTCATAGAAATCCAGCCAGAACAGAAGCCTGTCAAAGTCAATTGGCATAGGAGCCCTTCCCCCAGTGCTGTGATCACCCTGTCCCCCCTGAAACCGCCTTCCTGGCCTGATTGATAGTTGTTCCTGCCCTGCGTTGCTTGCCCTTGTCATGACACTCCCCCACTGGGGCTTCATGCCCCAAAGCAATTGATCATTGCATGTTTTCCCCCACATTTTGAACAGTCATGACCGAACTTGCAGTATTCTCTGGAACAGGCTCTTTTACAGAGGTTCCAGCAAGCCCCGATATGAGGTGTGGTTGTGCAGGACGATTGTGACTGTGACTTTGTGGTTGACCCCATTCCTCCTTGATTGCGATGAACCTGTAAGGGCCGGTATGTGATTGGCAAACCGCTGGCTGTGAAGACCATTTTGCCAAACTTCGCTGGTCCCATTTTATGCTTCCACAGGTCAGCATCTATTTCCCCCCATTGCACCTCAGGGTCTGCCGTTATGCGCACCCTAAATTCTTCAGTGTACTGTACTCAGGCGTAAGTGCCATAATTTTTGTACGCCTTATGTATAACATCCATATATTTAAACAATGCGACTGATCGTTCAGGATATCTCTCACAGTAGACGCTGATATAGATAAGAAATGCCACTGTCAAATTTTCTATCATAACTGGCACTTTAGGTACTTTAGCCAGTTAATATTCTTCTTCCCTTGATCCTTCTTTCACTCTCAGTTTCCACATACTCCCCTTTCCAAATCTTCTCCTTCATGGACACCATTGAATGTGCCCCTAAGCACTAGGAAGTACCCATGTAGGGCAGCTTCTTCACCTTAAGTTCTTTACTCTCCAACGGATCTTTATGAACTTGTCCCTCCCCACTTTTTGTTTCAGAGACCATGTCCACTTGACCCTTTGTATCCGCCACCTTGTACATGCCACCCTCCTCCTTATCCCCCCTTTGCTCATCTGTGCCCACGCCAGTGTCCGTTACGTATACCCCTTTCTGTAAGCGGGACTCCCCGCAGTCAGGAGACCCCTTTGCCTCCACACCAATTGACACTTTTTTTACTATGCATCTTTGAACAAAAGGGCTTACCTCACGTCAAGGCCGAAGCTCACTCTTGAGCTTGTTGCCTTGCCGGCTGCCTCTGCCTCGACGTGTCCTCCCCGCAGAACTTTATGGAACGAGCAGGCTTGTGCTGAAAAACATAAAGCAAAACAGCATGAGATGTCCCCCTCCCCGCTCCTGCACCAGTAGACCACTATTGCCCCTCCCTATCGTTCACTTCCACCTCCCTAACTTCCCCTTCTTCTAAGCTCTCTTCATAGTAATCCAAAACCATTTTGTCCTTCACTCCATACTCGCCTGCCCGTGGGGAGCACGCACTCACTTTTACCTCCTCTGTTGACCCCGGGTGCCCCAGCCTGCTGCCTCCTGTGTCACTGTGAGCGGCAGCTTGTAGTGTCTCTTGGCCCTGCTGCTGTGCAGGATGCATCTTCCTGGGTCTGATGACGCCGGGGACGCCCTTTCCCCCGTCATGCGGGCCAACTGTTGCCACATCCCTCACCGCCATCAGGCTGGCTGCCCAGGCTGCACCTTCACATCCCCTCGAGGTCGCAGAGCTGAACAATGCTCCCCAGAGTCTTCCGTGCCCCGAAACGCTTTTATCTGCGTAGATGAGAAATTGGCTGGCGTGGTGGTCAAATCTACCACTTGTCCACTGTTCCTGTCAATCCCATACTGCTGATTACCCCATTCCTAGTGCATCCCCCTGTCAGCTGGTATGCTGATCTCCCACACTGCTGGTCTATTCGCTACTGTGGCACCATCTGCCACTTTGCCACATACCCTTGTCAGCATTTTAGGTTTCCAGAACTGTAACTGTGTATCATCATCACTTAGCGCTTCCTCCTCCTCCACTGCAATTGTGCTAAATCAATAGCCACCATAGGACCGCTAGGAGCCTGTGTCCCAGCTAGCCCTGACGTTGTTGTCTGCATCCGCCCACTGCAACTCCCTTCCCACCAGACATCCCCAGCATCACTTCATCCATTAAATCCTTACCCTTTCCCTGCAGCCTCTCCCACCTCTGATCTATTTATGAATCTGGAGATTTAGACCCCCCTCTCTTGCCCTTATGCTTGTCTGATCTCTTTCCCTGCTCCATGCCCCACCAACATCTCTGCATTCCCTCTCAACCTCGTGTAGTCCCTCTTTACCTGAACTCTGCATTTTATCTACTTCCCCTTTCGCCTTCTTCCACCCCATATTCCTTCATGCCAGTACTCGCTGGCTGACGGCCGCCTTCTGTGGTAATTTTCAAGGCCCTGCCCTTTAGTGCTTGCGGCATGCGCATTAACTGCAGCGCTGCCCCCAGTCTCTGTCTGAGCAGACAAGCTTCCTTGAAGCTGTACGCTCATGCCTCGACGCTCTAGCCGTCAGCTCTTCGGAGGTCACCAGCACCAGACAGCTGACCTTCACAGGTACCGTCCTCTCACGCTCTGACAGCATACCCCATTCCCTTGAGGCACTGAAAGAGAAATTCTCAAGGCCCCTCCCTTCCTTTTGTGTGGCCCGCGCACTTACCGATGCCAGCCTATGATGCACTCCGCATTCAGGCCGGTACGCCCACATTGCTGCTGCTACTCCTCTCTCTGCTCTATGTGGAGGCCACCTGCGCTCCTGTGCAGCAATGCAGGCCACTAAATCCATGGGGCCTGCCTCTTCCAACAATCTCATTGCTTGAATGATCTTATCTTTGGCCATGGTAAGTGTACCTGCCTCAAATGTACAACTTGAAAACACACTGTGTTAATTAGCCCTAATTAACCCACTAAAGCCTATAGACCAGCCACTGGGACGCCAGTTCTAAAATGTTGCCCACTTTAAAATGGCCGGCTATACATCATAATAGCCCTATTGTAGCCCAAGTAGCCGAAAGAAAGCCCTGTGCAGCCCATGGACTGCACCATTCCCCAAATTCCCCCGAAAGGAAAACCTCCCTAAATTCGATTCCCCCCCACCTCCCAAGTCCCCAATCGTCCATATAGCGTCGCCTGGAAGAGTTTTCAAACCTACAACTAAAGACAAATGAGGTTACATAACTCTCCCATTGTATCGCCCTTCAAAAGATTACGTAAAATTGAAGCTATTCACCAAAAATGGCACATATTTTTCACATGAAGTCCTCATTCTCCTTAGTGAATGCATCCAAATATGTGTCCCGAATGATTGTGTTGTATGTGGTTCCATGCATAGTTCTATTCAGAATATTGGATTCTGGTTGCCATTGTCCACTTCTGTCATGTTACCCTTTGAACAACTGAATCTATTTATCCGGGGGTGACTTTATATTTTCTGCAGAGAAAAGGAGAGCTCGAAGGCAGGTGGGGAAATTATCCAGACGCTCGTTTATTTCTGTTGTGGAACATGCATTATCCAAACAGAAAATGTGTGGCAGAAAATGAGGCATTTTTAATGTTATTAACGGCTCTCACTTGACACCTATCCTCGCCCCTTAGTGTCTTGTTTTTGAGAAAAGCTCCGGAAAGGATGAAAAGTATATCGGGAACACATGCATTAATATGAGGTGCACAAAAAAAATAAACTGGTTTTTACCTTTGGGTTTCAAGTAGTACAGTTAAGCGAAGCTTTCTTCTCAGCCGGGCAGTGTAGAGTAGATTGCATGTCTTTCTCTCCTACAAGCATACTAGTAATTTTATATTATATGAGGGATATGAATTGGTGGGATCAATTTGAACTGGGTATGATTTTACTTAATTTAGCATTAAAGAAAAAAAAAACACATTATTGAATGGTTTTATATAACTATCCCATTCAGAGATATACATCTTTCCTAATGAGAAATCTTCTAAGCAATACACCTCTTGATTGGAGTATTTTCTTAGGTAAGATGGCTTTTTCTATTCACCATGAATGGTGCATATTTTTAAGACCTCATTTTCCTTAGAGAATATATATTCAAATATGGGTCCCGAATGACTGTGTGATATGTGGTTCCATCAATAGCCCTACGGAAAACATTGTTTTTTTATTGTCATTGTGAACCTCTGTCATGTTACTCCTTTGAACTACGGAATGGAATTTATCATGGGATGTCTTTAAATTATCTGCAGACGGTGAAGCTTCGTCTCAGCAAGACACTGTAAAATATGATGTGTGTCTGTTTCTCCTTCTCATGCTCTGCATTATTAGGTCTGTCAACATTTTCCTGATAGGATTATAATCTTAAAGTTAAAAATAGCTATTATTTTGAGTTTAGCTAGGCAAGCACTGTACACATTAGCTAAGGAAAGTGCACTTGGAATTTCCAGTACATCATTCCTCTCCAGTGATACTGTCACTGCTGTATTATTATTTTTTAGGTCTCCGTCCGTAGGTGGGTGAATCCAGCCACCACCCCACAAACAATCTGTAAAGACAATCTCACCAGATCTACAGAATTACGAACAAATGGACGACATGTCCTACCCCTCTGCCTTATTTATTGCTAGTGCCCCTCTGCTAAGTTCTGGTGCATATTGCGAGAAAAATCAGTAAACCTAAAAGCATCACTATGTTGGTTTAATTGCAACAGTCCAAAGCTCTAATGGAAAAATACACTATATACAAACGGAACACACACGATATTTATTTCTTGATTGCTTAGCCTATTTACAGACCGAGATATCAGCTTTGGGTACTCATTTGGTGTTTTTCTCCAATTGTTAGTTCAGTACAAAACAGTAAACTTTAATGTATGTCACATTAATTGTAATCTCAGAAATGTACCATGTTACATTCATTTTGAGGACTCATTTTACAAGCTCATGTCACTCTTCGTGCCATATAATACAATATAATATAATATAATATAATATAATATAATATAATATAATATAATATAATATAATATAATATAGTATAATATAACATAAGTATTTGTTGTAGTGTTAACTAATGGTTTGAATGTGTTAGTTGATTTAAGGCTGTGGCTCATTCAGTGTAGGATTTATACGATGAACTGGGCAGTAATGAGAGGCCCATGTGAATGCCACTCTTACAGACCACCTTGGTAGGTTTAACATTCTTGATCCTACCCAGAACGGGTTCCGCGCGGGTCATAGTACGGAGACGGCCCTCCTCTCGATGGTCGAGCATCTGCGCTCCGTGATGGATTCCGGTCGGACGGCGGCACTGTTGTTATTAGATCTTAGTGCCGCCTTCGACACGGTCTCGCACGGAATTCTGATTCGGCGTCTTGAGGAGGTGGGCGTTTCTGGCTCCGCCTTGCACTGGTTTCGTTCCTTCCTTATGGATAGGTCATTCCAGGTGGCGATCCCGCCCGGTAAGTCGTCACTCTACCCGTTAGACCAGGGAGTCCCACAGGGGTCTTCACTGAGTCCCACCCTTTTCAATCTGTATGTGAGACCGTTGGTTGCGGTCGTCAAGCGATGGGGCCTAACCATGGTATCCTACGCAGATGATACGCAGCTGGCGGTCACACTGAGTGGGGACTCAGACCTGGAGGCTCCCAGGTTTTGTGATGGTCTGCGGGAAGTGGCTAACTGGATGAAATCCAACTGTCTCCAGTTAAACACCAAAAAGACGGAGATTATGGTGGTTGGTAAACAGGTGGTTTTGTGGGATGATAAATGGTGGCCTTCGGAGTTGGGTGTGACTCCCCTCCCAGCGGCAGAGATAAAAAACTTGGGGGTATGGTTTGATTCTTCTCTGAGTTTCATCTGTCATACCAAGAAGGTGGCGGCTTCTTGCTATGGCATCATCAGAGGACTTCGACCTATCCTCAAATTCTTTGATGCACCTACAAGACAGCTGGTGGTTCAAGCATCAGTGCTGTCTAGGTTGGACTATGCCAACTCCCTACTGGCGGGGATAAACCAGTCAGAATTTCGGCGGCTCCAGCGGGTTCAAAACGCTGCGGCCCGACTGGTGACTGGTCTCCCCAGGCGATGTTCGGTGTCCAATACTCTGCGCTCTCTCCACTGGCTCCCTGTGCAGCAGAGGATTAGATTTAAGGTTCTCTGTTTTGCATTTAAAATCTTAAAGGGTACTTCCCCGCAAATCATGGAGAAATTGCTGATTCCTTATGTTCCCTCTCGCACTCTTAGATTGTTAGGCCAGAACTTAGCAGTGGTTCCGCGCTTTAAGCTGAGCAGAATTGGGGGCCGCTCTTTTCGAGTCCTGGCAGCGAGTTGGTGGAATTCTCTTCCTCCACAAATCCGGGCCATTGATGAGCTCCTTCAGTTTAGGCGGGCTATTAAGACCTTTTTATTTGTCTAAGCTTATCTGTTGTGTTTTGTCTTCTTTTGCCCGCTTTTAGTGCTGTGTTGTGTTTACCTTCTCAAAGCGCCGGGACGCCCCTTTGCTGGGGCAGCTGTGCGCGGTACAAATAAAAATAACATAACATAACATAACATAATGCCTATGCACAATTACTGACAACATGGGACTGGTCTCATCATGTTCACCTAGCCAACCACAACCAAAGCCAGACCTTGTTCAGAATGCATCCAAGTGTGCAACATGCCACCTGGCACAGTACAAACAGGGTCTGATCAAAAACTGTGTTGTTTGGGGGTGGAGGGTTTAGGGTAAGATTGGTTTTCAAAATGCTAAACGTTGTCATATATGTACGATCCATTGGCATCTCGTAGAGGCTTAGGCATCTGCCTAGGATGACTACATATTTCTATGCCACTCTGCTTTTCTTCCTAAACTTTGTATGTGGGTGGTGATCTTTCAAAATGGTGGGGCATAATACTTGCCTCGAATTCCAGCAAGCAAGCTGAGTCACCCTGACTTTCTTTAGGATGCTTCGGGGGTGTAGAGGACTGGGCTCGAACCCTTAACAGAATTTTTAGAACAATAGGGCCAAACAATGCATTTAAAATCATAATTTTTCCACACATTTACTGAAAAGATATAGGCCCTCATTATGACATTGGCTGTAAATCCCACTTACTGCCAGGCTGACGGCCGCCAAGTTACCGTGCATCGGTGGATATCTGTTCACTATATTATGACACACACCCAATCTGACAGAATGCAGCCACATACACAAATCCGCCAAACCAAAGGTCAGTGATAAACTGGCGGTATCAAAAGCCACACCGTTACGCCAACAGAACAACGCCCACCGCATTATGACCCACAAATCACCACAGCGGACATTCAACGGCGGTAAACCATTGGCAGTACATACCGCCATGCTCACAATGGACACCCACAGACAAAACAACACCACATTGGACAATTCAAACATCACACACTTGACACCCATACACACACCACACCCACACCACTATAAAACACAGACCCACAGTACCCACAACCATTTATGACTACAAAGTATTGCCACCACAGAGACACCAAGACCACTGACACAACCACTGCCACATACTACTCACACCTATACATCACTCACACACTCCACATCACACACCCCAACACATTAACCAACACACCCTCACCAACACACATGACATAACACCCATGGCACCACAAAGACACCCTGGTTTCACAGAGGAGGAGCTAAGGGTCATGGTGGAGAAAATTGTCAGGGTAGAGCCACAGGTATTTGGAGCACAGGTGCAGCAGATATCTATAGCTAGGAAGATGGAGCTATGGCGGAGAATCGTGGACAGGATCAATGCCGTGAGACAGCACCCCAGAACTAGGGATGACATCAGGAATAGGTGGAGCAACCTACAGGGGAAGGTACGTTCCATAGCAGCAAGACACCAGCTCACTATCCAGAGGACTGGTGGTGGACCCCACCTCCTCCCCCACAACTCACAGCATGGGAGGAGCAAGTCTTGGCAATACTGTATCCTGAGGGCCTGGCCGGAGTCAGAGGAGGACTGGACTCTGGTAAGTCAACTCTCTAATATTATCACCCCCCTACCTGCATTCCATCACATACCCTCCCATCACTCCACTCAATCCCACACACTCCACCATCACATCTCACTCATTCCAATGCCAAGCCCTGCCTGCTGTACCAATGCATGGACACCCCTCACAGCCCTGCATGGACACTCAACACTAAAGCATGTACATGTCACGATGTACCTTTCGCTAACCGCCCTGATCAGATAGAGATGACGTGCAGCCTCAGTTATTGTAAGTCCTGCTCTGGCCAAGGTAGGGTTGACCCCTTGCAGTAGCCACGGTGCTGCTGACAATAGCACGCCAGCACAGTCCGTGCCCTCCAGAAGGAGTCCCAGAGGAAAAACCCAGAAGGGAAAAAACCTCTAGACAGGAACTCCTTGGAACAGGTAAATAGGACATGAGAAAATCAGAACTTCAGCACTTGGAAAATATAATTGGAAAGGCAGGGGAAAAAACAGGAGCAAAAACTGGAATCAGAGAGAAAACCAGCCAGAGCGTGACCACCACAGGAAGAAGTGTTGCAATGCAAAGAGAAGAAAAATCTAACCCCTTATATACCCCTTAGCAGGAAGTGACATGCAGGAAGAAGTAGGAACGTCATCTTGGATTGGGAAAGGGGCTATAGAACAACATAGGAAAGGCACAATTTTAGTAAGGAGAACAGATGCATGCAGGGAAGGGGAAGAAACGAGAATGGTATGCTGGGAAAGGAAAATTCATGGCTCCACCAGGAAGAAGAAAGAAGAGGAGAAAGCCCTAGATCAGGGCACCAGGTAAGTGAAAGGGCTGAGGGGGCGTAGGTACTCCGCGCGACCATCCGTGCGGCGCATTGAACATGGCAAGACGCGACGCTCAACCCTGTGCCTCCAGACTCACCGCGGCCAAGAAAACGGGCTGCGGTCAGACAAAAGGGCCACGGCGGGCCCTGTGACCCCACCAGGGGAAGCCGAAGGAGCCTGCAGCATGACAGTAGGTCCCCCCTCCAAAGCCCCAGGTTTGCCGGGAAAAAGATGGAAGAAACAACGGACCGAAAGAGGGGCATGAACCGAAGAGGTGTCTTCCTAAGAACATTCACTAAGAGGATAGCTCCTCCAGTGGATGAGAAACTGGAGACGTCCTCTGGAGAACCGAGAGTCACATATTTCTTGGACCTCGTATTCGGGCACATCATCAACCAACTGAGGAGGAAGACAGGAGAATTGTCTGTGAAAGGGATCAGGAACATAGGGCTTCAACTGAAACACATGAAACACAGGATGTGTCTTCCAAGTCCGAGGTAAACGAAGACAGACTGATACAGGATTGATTTTTTGAAGGATCAGGAATGGTCTATAGTACCAGGATTTAAACTTGTTTTATGACAAACGGACAGTTAAGAATTTGAAAGAAAGCCAGAACTTATCATTGATTTGATAAGACAGGGGATCACAACGTCTTTTATCAGCCATCCTTTTCATTTGTAGTTTAGTAGTTTGAAGATTTGAATGTATAGCATGGTGGATACCGCGTGGTCGTGGAACAAATGTTGTGATGGCAGGGAGTGTAGATGATTCTCTGAGAGTAACAGGAAAGGCTTTTGGATGGAACCCATAAGAGCAATAAAAAGGAGTGTTCTTTGAGGCACTATGTGCTGTGTTGTTCTACGAGAAATCGGCGAGTGGTAAGTACAAAGAGCAGTTGCTTTGCATTCTATATTGTTAAAGACCTTGATTTAGGCATTCCATTTGTTTGTGGAAGGAAACCAGATGACAGGGCCACGTCTATTTTTAGTGTTTTACAAAATTGTTTCCAAAAGCGTGAAATGTCTGGGGAGCCACGGTCTGAGACAATGACTTGAGGGAGGCCATGAAGTCGAAAGATTTCCTGAATAAAGATTTGGCTATATTCTTTTGCAGTGGGTAATTTCTTTGATGCAGTAAAATGCGCCATTTTAGTGAATGAGTCAACCGTCACCATTATAACTAATTTCCCTGCTGAGGGAGGCAGGGAACACATGAAATCTTTGGATACATAATGCCAAGGAGCTGGTGGAACGGGTAAAGGACGAATGTAGGAAGTTGGCTCTGTATATACTATTTCAAAGTAAGAAATAGTGTGCACAGAGTCCAAGGGTTCCCCCTAGAGGTAAGATAGTGGCAAAAGTAGATAATTCTAATGCTCTATTTTGTGGTAGTGTGGTCGAGCAGTAGGCTTATCAGAGGGTAGTGTTAAGCATTTGTTGTACATACACAGACAATAAATGAGGAACACACACTCAAAGACTTACTCCAGGCCAATAGGTTTTTATATTGAAAAATATATTTTCTTAGTTTATTTTAAGAACCACAGGTTCAAGATTTACAGTAAACACTTTAAATGTAAGGTACTTCACTTAGATACTTTAGGAACTTTGAATGGAAACAATATCATGTACAGTCTTTGTAAAAATGGCAATAAGCTATTTTCAAAGTGGACACAGTGCAAAAATCAACAGTTCCTGGGGGAGGTAAGTAAAGGTTAGATTAGGAGGTAAGTAAAACACTTACAAGTCTCAGTTCTGGGGGATAGGCAGCCCACCGTTGGGGGTTCAAGGCAACCCCAAAGTTACCACACCAGCAGCACAGGGCCGGTCAGGTGCAGAGGTCAAAGAGGTGCCCAAAACACAGAGGCACCTATGGAGAACAGGGGTGCTCCAGTTCCAGTCTGCCAGCAGGTAAGTACCTGCGTCCTCGGGGGCAAAGTAGGGGGGTTTTGTAGAGCAGTGGGGGGGACACAGGTAGGCACACAAAACACACCCTCAGCGGCACAGGGGCGGCCGGGTGCAGGGTGCAACGCAGGCATCGGGTTTCAGGTAAGAAACAATGGAGGGACCCGGGGTCACTCTAGCGGTGCAGACAGGCACAGGGGGGCTTCTCAGGACAGCCACCACCCGGGCAAGGCAGAGGGTTGCCTGGGGGTCACTCCTGTGCTGAGATTCGGTTCCTTCAGGTCCTGGGGGCTGCGGGGGCAGTGTTGGTTCCAGGCGTTGCGTCCCTTGTTACAGGCAGTCGCGGTGAGGGGGAGCCTCTGGATTCTCTCTGCAGGTGTCGCTGTGGGGGCTCAGGGGGGTCGTCTCTGGTTACTCACGGGCTCGCAGTCACCGGGGAGTCCTCCCTGAGGTGTTTGTTTTCTGGATCTCGAGCCGGGGACGTCAGGTGCAGAGTGTGAAGTCACGTGCTTCCGGTGGGAAAAGTTCAGTCTTTGAAAGTTGCTTCTTTGTTGCAAAGAAGTAGCTGGTTTTGAAAAGGGCTTCTGTTCACTGGAGTTTCTTGGTCCTTTAGCCCAGGGCAGTCCTCTGAGGCTTCAGAGGTCACTGGTCCCTGTCGCATGCATCGCTGGAGCAAGTTTTCGAAGTTGGAGACAGGCCGGTAGGGCTGGGGCCAGAGCAGTTGTCGTCTTCCTCCTTCTCTGCAGGCTTGTAGGTCAGCAGTCCTTCTTGCTTCTTCAGGTGGCAAGAATCTGATTTCCTGGGTTCTGGGTCGCACCTAAATACTAAATTTAGAGGTGTGTTTAGGTCTGGGGGCAGTAGCCAAT
Source organism: Pleurodeles waltl (assembly GCF_031143425.1). Taxonomy (NCBI): domain Eukaryota; kingdom Metazoa; phylum Chordata; class Amphibia; order Caudata; family Salamandridae; genus Pleurodeles; species Pleurodeles waltl. The sequence continues at coordinate 519,590,935 of NC_090448.1, forward strand.
GGCTACTGTCCTTGAGGGTGGCTGCACGCCCCTTGTGCCTCCTCCCTGACTGGAGGGGGGGCACATCCCTATTCCTATTGGGGGAATCCTCCAAAATCAAGATGGAGGATTTCTAAAGGCAGGGGTCACCTCAGCTCAGGACACCTTAGGTGCTGTCCTGACTAGTGGGTGACTCCTCCTTGGTTTTATCATTATCTCCCCTGGAATTGCCCCAAAAATGGGGGCTGTGTCCACTAGCTGGAGTGCCCTGGGGCATTGTAACATGAAGCTTGAGCCTTTGAGTCTCACTGCTAGGTGTTAGAGTTCCTGCACGGGGGAGGTGTTAAGCATCTCCACTCAGTGCAGGCTTTGTTTCTGGCCTCAGAGAGCACAAAGGCTCTCACCCCAGGGGGTCAGAAACTCATCTCTCAGCAACAGGCTGGCACAGACCAGTCAGTCCTGCACTGAAGGATTTGGGTAAAATACAGGGGGCATCTCTAAGATGCCCTCTGTGTGCATTTTTTAATAAATCCAACACTGGCATCAGTGTGGGTTTATTATTCTGAGAAGTTTGATACCAAACTTCCCAGTATTCAGTGTAGCCATTATGGAGCTGTGGAGTTTGTTTTTGACAAACTCCCAGACCATTTACTTAATATGGCCACACTGTACTTACAATGTCTAAGAATGGACGTAGACACTGTAGGGGCATATTGCTCAGCAGCTATGCCCTCACCTGTTGTATAGTGCACCCTGCCTTATGGCTGTAAGGCCTGCTAGATGGGTGACTTACCTATGCCACTGGCAGTATTTTGTGCGCATGGCACCCTGAGGGGATGCCATGTCGACTTTGCCTTTTTCTCCCCACCAACACACACAATTTGCAACGTCAGTGTGCATGTGTTAAGTGAGGGGTCCTTATGGGTGGCACAACACATGCTGCAGCCCTTAGAGACCTTCCCTGGTCACAGGGCCCTTGGTACCACTGGTACCTTTTACAAGGGACTTATCTGTGTGCCAGGGGTGTGCCAATTGTGGAAACAATGGTACATTTTTAGTAAAAGAAAACTGGTGCTGGGGCCTGGGTAGCAGGGTCCCAGCACACTTCTCAGTCAAGTCAGCATCAGTATCAGGCAAAAAGTGGGGGATAACTGCAACAGGGAGCCATTTTCCTACAACGGAGCAATCCAACTGGTTCGTTATGAGGAATTTTGGTTTGTGCACAGATGGGACAAGAAGCCACAAAGCTTTCAGTGTCCGTTTTAAGCCTGAGCCACCAAAAACAGCGAAGGAGTAGTTCTTGGGTGGCTTTAATACCGCAATGACCAACAATGGGAGAATCGTAACACATCTGTAGGGCTTCTGTTTGGACCGTCTTGGTAGGCAGGAACAATGCTTTCTTGTGATAATTTATCTTTACGTAGAAGTGGACGTAAATTATTCATTTTAGTTTTGTCGAGGATTGAGTACTCAGACTTTACTTTATCACTAAAGGATTGTACTAGTCCAATAATTCTATCTGGTTCAATTAGGTTTTGTGTAGGAGAATCACTGCATTCTGGATAACGTCGTGACAGGGCATCTGCCAAAATATTTTGAGAACCAGGTATGTAAGTTATGTAGAAGTCATACTGACTAAAAAAGAAAGCCCTTCGGGCTTGACGACTATTTTGGCATTGGAAATTACGTAAACACTGTAAATTCTGGTGGTCTGTTCTCACCTCAAAGGGTTCTTTTGATCCCATAAGGAATTGTCTCCATTCAGTACAGGATGTCTTTAAAGCAAGCAATTATCGTTCCAAAAAAGAGTAGTTACATTCTGAGTCAGACAATATCGAGGATAGGTAAAAGACGGGGTGTTCTAAACCATAAAACGCTTTGTCCTTGCAGTAGTACGGCCCCTATTGCTCTTTCCGAAGCATCAGTGACAACTATGAACTTCTTGGTGGTATCCGGATGCCGTAAAATGGGAGCTTGCGTGAAGGCACGTTTATGTCTTGAAATGAGGTTTCCGCATCTTTGTCCAACAGAAGTCTTTCCGTAGATTCTCTTTCTTAAGAGTTTGTTTGATATGACTGGTTTATGACTGGTTTGCTGGGCAAAGTCAGCTATGAATTGACAATAGAAATTGGCCAATCCTAGAAAACACTGGGTTTCTTTGATGGAGGAGGGGAATGGCCAGTCTAGAATGCCTTGAACCTTGTCTGAGTCCATGGCAATACCCACTTGGTTGTTATGGTACCCCAAATACTTCACCTCAGTTTTGTCAAATTCACATTTTCCTGGTTTGCAGAATAGTCAATGTTGCCTAAGCCTTTCTAGTACTTGGAGTACGTGCTTAGTATGATGTTCTGGATGAATGGAATGTATTAGAATATCATCTAAGTAGACAACCACTGTTTGGTGTAAAAGATCAGAAAAGATTGAGTCCATAAATCTCTGAGAAATAGAGGGAGCGTTGGTTAGCCCAAAGGGCATTACACAATACTCATAATGGCCAAAAGGGGTTCTGAAGGCTGTCTTCCATTCATCACCCTTTTTTATTCTTAAAAAATGGTAAGCTCCTCTAAGATCTAACTTGGTGAATTTCTTTGCTCCTCTGACGGCTTCCAGAATATCTTTAATGAGGGGCAGAGGATAGCGGTCCTTTATGGTGATCTTATTTAGCCCCCAAAAGTCTATACAGGGACGTAGATCCATCGTCTTCTTTGGTACGAAAAAGAAGGGAGCCCCCGCCGGTGAAGAGGAAGGAGCAATCAGACCACTCTGTAAGTTTTCCTCTAGATATTCCTTGAGTATCTTCTTCCCATGCTCGGTAAGAGTATACATTCTCCCAAAGGGTACTACAGTATCAGTTTCCAAAGGAATGACACAATCATATTCTCTATGAGGTGGTAGTACTGGTCTTTCAGGTTTCCGAAACACATCTGCATATTCCAGATAATGGCTGGGTACCCCTTGGAGAAGGTTAACAGAACAACCTACTTCTGGTGGTGTCAATAGCATACTCTTCGGGGACCAATATGTTCCTGATAAATAACAGTGCTGTTGACAGAATTGGGAAGAAAGAGAAATAGTTCTGGTTTCCCAATTAATATAGGAATTGTGTTGTGTTAGCCATGGGATACCTAGAATTCTTACGTGATTTGGTGAAGAAATCAGATTGAAGGAGATATATTCCTGATGAAATGTAAACACAAGGTAAGAGTGGTATTAAAGACAGGTCCAGAAGCTAAGAGGGAACTATCAACCGTATGGACCTGCTCTGGTATGTCCTTAGGTATCCAAGGGATTTTCCAGAGCCCATGTCTCATCTAGGTAAATACCACTGGCTCCACAATCCAACAAGGCTAACGCTCTCTCTTCCCGGGAGTCGGATAACTGTAAGGTGATGGGCAAAAGGAAAAGAGCTGTTATTTCTTCTCTGGAGGAACAAATAGAAGGTATCTCTGAACATCCCGTCCTCTCCCTTCTCACAGAGGAGGGGAGTTGGCATGTCCCAAAGGCTTTGAAAGATAAATGGGGCAGGTACGAATTAGGTGACCAGAAGCACTACAATAAAGACACAGTCCTTTCCGTTGTCTGGTTTCACGTTCACTAGCAGATAAGGGTCCACCGGCTGTACCCATTTGCATAGGTTCCTCCTCTGTAGCTCCTCTAGATTCAGAACGAGTCTCATCAGAACGATGTGGAATAGAACGTGAGGTACCTGAATGTGATGGCACACAGTTCTTTTTTCTTCGCCATCCTACGTTCTTTAAGCTGATATTCTATGGAGAGAGCTAAGGGCCAGATGTAGGAAGGCTTTTGCGCCTCACAAACGGCAAAAAACGCCGTTGGCGAGGCGCAAAAGCCCTTACGCGATGCAGAATCACATTTTGCGAGTCGGTACCGACTCGCAAAATGTGATACCGACTCGCAAATAGGAAGGGGTGTTCCCTTCCTATTTGTGACCGCATCGCGATGTAGAGTTGATTTGTGACCGTGAAAGCGGTCGCAAATCAACTCGCAGTTACGATCCACTTGAAGTGGATGGTAACTCATTCGCAAATGAGAAGGGGTCCCCATGGGACCCCTTCCCCTTTGTGAATGCAAAAAAAATAAAAAAATTCAGAGCAGGCAGTGTTCCTATGGACCACTGCCTACTCTGAAAAAAACCGAAACAAAAAGGTTTCGGTATTTTTCCTATTTGCAGCTCGTTTTCCTTTAAGGAAAACGGGCTGCAAAGAGAAAAAAAAAATCTGCTTTATTTAAAAGCAGTCACGGACATGGTGGTCTGCTGTCCACAGCAGGCCACCGTCCCCGTGAGTGCCTAGACTCGCTATGGGGTCGCAAACTGCGACCCACCTCATGAATATTCATGAGGTGGGTCTTTCCGACCCCATAGCGAGTCGCAGAAGGTGTCTGAGACACCTTTCTGCATAACGTTTTGGGAGGTGCAAATTGCGAGTCGCTAGTACTCGCAATTTGCACCTCGCAAAATGTTTTCTTCCTACATCTGACCCTAAGTCCATTAAACCCTTGATGTCCCCCACTCTAGTGGAATGCACTAGTTTGTCTTTTATTACATCCCGAAGACCTCTCCAAAAAAGGGTAACAAGGGTACGTTCTACCTAAGTGGTTTCAGATGCCAATTGCCTGAATCGTGTGATGGATTGTAAGACGTCCTGGCTACCTTGTTGGATTTCACATAAGGCTTCTTCTGACAAGGATTCAAGTCCAGGACGCTTAAACGTTTGCTTCAAGGCAGCAACAAAGGCCAGAAAGTCAGACAGACGGGAATCATTTGTGGTCACCAAAGGAGTCGCCCAGGCTAAGGCCAGACCAGACAGGACACTGTCTCTTGCACAAATTGTGAAGCTCGAAATGCAAAATAAACTGTCAGGGCATCAAGGAATTCTCGCAACTTGTTGGGATCCCCGGAAAAACGAGGTGTGGTTGCAGAGATGGTAGAAACATCGGTGGTGCTGGATACTAAGGCTTGTCGTAAAGCCACATTTTCAGGTTCGTAGCTGTTGCAGTTCCTGGGTTTGTTGTTGAATAGTCAGGAGCAATGTTTGGCTTCTTCCTTCCATATTCGTCGAAGGGTCTTCCAAGATCCTTGACCAAGACTGGAGTTTTGGGCGTTGCAATCTGTCACGATTTACCTTTCGCTTACCGGGCTGATCAGAAAGAGATGACGTGCAGCCTCGGTTCTTGTAAGTCCTGCTCTGGCCGAGGTAGGGGCGACGCCTTCTGGTAGCCACAGTGCTGTTGACATTAGTACGCCACCACAGTCCGTGACCTCCAGAAGGAGTCACAGAGGAAAAACTCAGAAGGGAAAAAACCTCTAGACAGGAACTCCCTGGAACAGGAGAAAAGGACACGAGAAAATCAGAACTTCAACGCCTGGAAAATATCACTTGAAATGCAGGGGAAAAAAACAGGAGCAAAAACTGGATTCAGAGAGAAAACGAGCTGGAGCGTGACCACCACAGGAAGAAGTGTTGCAACACAAAGAGAAGTAGAATCTAACCCCTTATATACCCCTTAGCAGGAAGTGACATGCAGGAAGAAGTAGGAATGCATTCTTGCATTGGGAAAGGAACTATAGAACAAGATAGGAAAGGCACCATTTTAGTAAGGATAACAGATGCATGCAGGGAAGGGGAAGAAACGAGAATGGTGTGCTGGGAAAGGAAAAATCATGGCTCCCCCAGGAAGAAGAAAGAAGAGGAGAAAGCCCTAGATCAGGGCACCAGGTAAGTGAATTGGCTGGGTGGGACGCAGGTACCCCGCGCGAACATCCGTGCCAGGCATTGAATGAGGCGAGACCTGACGTCCAACCCTGGGTCTCCAGCCTCACCACAGCCACGAAAAACAGCCACAGTCAGAAAAAAGGGCCTCTGCGGGCCCCGTGACCAGGAAAACGGACCACGCCCCCCACCGGGGCCTGACCAGAGGAAGCCGCAGGAGCCCGCGGCATGACAGCACAGCATAGAGAACTAAGAATCCCACCATACATTAACATACAAAAGTGAAAGCTGGCAGGGCAAATCCAACCATGGAGGGGAAGCCATGGGTGAACAATATGTCAGAAACATTAACCATAACACATCATTTACATCCCCAATGCCAGCGGAGAGGAGGTGCCAGCAATATCCGGTCCCCAAACAGAAGAGGCCCACAGTGATGATAGTAACTCTGGTCTTCAGGATCTGGATGACCTACCTGGCCCACGAGGGACCACTGGACAGCCAGTTACCCAAGCCCTGTCACACACCACCACAGAGCCTCCCCCATCAGGATCCAACACCACAGCACCCACCCAGCGTACCCACACCTCTGTCCCCAGGACACGTCAATCAGCAGTTTGTCTACCTCTACAGGGACTCCAGGTCACCCCTCGCACACAAGACAATCAGGGACCTGGGGTCAGTGGCAGTGGGCACACGATTCAGGAGACAGAGGCACAGGCCAACAGGCTAACTGGGAGGACTGCTGTGCACCAAGGGGAGTACAGGCCCAGGGAACCGACTCTCCAGGAGGCACTCCCCGAGAACTTGGGAGCCTACCAATGATGGGCCAGATCCTGGACAATGTACAGGAGAACAGGCGGCTGCAGGAAGGACAGTACCAGGGGATCAGGAAGGACTTGCAGGCCATCAACAACACCCTGATCTCCATAGCAGGGGTTCTGGCAGACATTGCCACATTATGTGGGAGGCAGTCTCACACCAGCTGGCCCTGTCACTAGCCAGACATCTGAACAGCCTTTCACCTCTGCTGCTGCTAGTGGCCAGGAGGCCCAGCCACAGGACTCACAGGCCACCAGCATCCCTCCCCCTGCAGAAGGTGAACCACCCCACAAGCATTCCCTGCGATCCAGACAGAAGCCAGTGACACTTGCCAAGACCCCCGCCAGGAAATGAGACTCTCCTGATTGTCACCCTTGTGTCCCGCACAGTCACCATGTCCACCTTGAACTGCCATTGCTCCCCTTCCATGCCCCCTTGGACAACGCACCTGTGCTACAAACAGACTGGAACAATACCCTGGACTTTCCTCCATCATCACCCCATCCCATTGCACTTTCCCCCTATATGTTAGCACTTCAATAAACACCCTTTGAAAAAAATGTATTTGGTGTATGTCATGTATATCAAATATGGATTATTTGAAACAGGTGCAAACATGGCAAATTAACTGTACATAGAATGAGCATAGATCAATGACCTGTAGCTGGCTGTAGTGTTCACACCAGGAGTTTATGTCAAGTCACCAACATCTGCAAAATAAATTGGCAGAGCGATCAGTAAGTGGGCTTAGAAGGGGGAAATATCAGCATGCAATTGCCACACAGATTACAACCAAAGTCATTGAAATGTTATGTTACAGTGCCCTCTCTGTGTGTCATTGGAAGTATTGACAGATAACTGTAGTTCTGTTGTCCTCATCCTCATCCTCTGCCTCCTCATCCTCACTGTCCACAGGGTCTACTGCTGCTACACAGGCATCTACAGTCTCCTCCTCCTGCAGAAAAGGGACATGGTGTCTGAGGGCCAGGTTGTGCAACATGCAGCATGTCATGACTGTCTGGGTGACCTTCTTGGGTGAGTAGCACAGGGATCCACCTGTTAGATGTCAGGAGGCCAAAGGTCCTTTCATTTATCCTTCGTGGTTCACTCATTATAATGTTCTTCTGCCCTTGTCCTGGCATTCCTCGCAGGGGTCAGCAGCAATGATAGGTTTTGGCAACCAGAGTCACCTGCAAATATTGAGGGACAGCATTTAGCCACACACTATCTTATGAGGTTAACACCAGAGGCACACACTAACATACACTGGGTGGGAACCAAGGCTCCTATTAGCCACACCCTGTGCCTCTGTAGTTGGGCCATCACATTTGGAATGCTGCTATTCCTCAGGACAAAGGCATCATGCATCGATCCAGGATACTTAGCTTTGACGTGGGAGATGTACTGGTCCACCAAACACACCATCAGAACATTCATGGAGTGGAAACTTTTACGATTCCTGAACACCTGTTCCTTCTGCTGGAGGGGGGGTTGACAAAGGCAATATGTGTACCACCAATCGCCCCAATTATGTTGGGGATATGTCCCATTGGATAAAACTCGGCCTTTACTGTGGCCAAATCCTCAACCTGGTGGAAAACAATGTAGCTGCACATGTGGTTTATTAGAGCAGTCAATACTCCTGTCAGCACTATTGAAAAAATTGGCTGTGACATTCCTGCTGCCAAGCCCACTGTCACCTGGAAAGAACCAGTTGCCAGGAAATGGAGTACAGATAGCACTTGCACAAGAGGGGGGTTCCCAGTGGGGTGTCAGATAGCAGATATCAGGTCAAGCTCCAATTGGGCACACAGCTCTGTGATTGTGGCACTGTCAAGTCTACAGATGAGGATAATGTTCCTGTCCTCCAGTGTAGCCAAGTCCACCAGGGGTCTGAACACGGGGGTATATCTCCATCTCCTATTCATCTGCGGCGGTAGGTATCTAAGGGACACAAGAGTGAGGAGGCTGTCACAAACTTAACATTGGAGCCACAACAGGAGTTTGCAATCTGTAAACTTGTAATGGGTCAGTGTGATTTGTCCAGTATGTGCCTATTTCTCCTGTGACGCAGCATGAATCCATAGGGCTGACCCCCCAGAAATGGCATCCACCTTTCCTGTGTGGAGGGACAGGTAGAAGTGAGGTAATTCAGCTGACATTGTACGCAGTGGCGGGAGGCGTCGGGAAACGTCATGCAACTCATCATTGGTTAGTATTGGTCCCTATGGGAGCCAGTGGTCATGGTGATCTATGCCAGCGGTGATGGTATGCACCGCTGTGGACATGACCGCCATTTTCTATCATATTCCTCACTTGCTACCTGACCTTCCATAAGAGAGGACCTATACTACATTTGCTGCTGTGACCTGTGCCTGGAACCTACCATGGCCCGTGTGACCGGGGAAAGGGCCCCAGTCTTCACTTCAGAGGAGTTGGAGAGACTGGTGGATGGATTCGTACCCCAGGACGGACTGCTGTATGGGCATCCAGACCAACAGGTGAGTACACTGTGAGCACAATGCATGTGGCATGAATGCATGGAGTTGTGTGTGTGAAGGCCTTGTGTAAGGGGAGTGGATGTCCTCTTTGCATTGTATACACTGTGTGCTGGCTCTGTGTGTGCCAATAGTGCTGGAAACCGTTATGGTGGGCCATTTGTGTAACATGCTGGACTGTTTGTCTAATGGGTTTTCCTGTGTGTATTGCCTCTGCATGTCAGCGCCCATCAAAAGAAGGGTATATGGCGTGCCATCGCCAAAGAGGTGCGGACTCTGTGGGTATATGGCAAGCAGAGCACCCACAGTCGCAAACGGTGGGAGGACCTGAGACGCTGGGCATGGAAGACCACAGAGGCCCAGCTGGGGATGGCCTTCCAAAGAGGAAGGGGTGCCCGTCGAACCCCGACCCTCCTAATGGCCCGCATACTGGCGGTGGCCTATCCAGAGTTGGATGGGCGCTTGAGGGCATCACAGCAGCCACAAGGGGGTGAGTACAGTGGCTATCATTACAACTTATGGCTGGTGGGGTGGTTTCCGGGTGGTGGATGTGTGTCAGTGGGTGCCCATAGGCCAGGCCTGACATAGCAGCATAGGTCCTCTGGTGGCTAGGAGTCTGAAGGGATAATCCTGCCTACCTAGCTTGTTAGCATCCACAACTACCCAGGTCTGCGTGGGTCCCAGGTGTGCTGCAATTGGCGGTGTGTACCCCTCCTCACGCCTTGGTGGCTTGCAATATCAGTGGTGGTGCAATGCATAGTGCATAGGCCTGTTCCCTGTGTGTGAGGGTGCTGTGTACGCCAACGGTGGTGTTGGTGCAGCCACTGACCCAGTGTATCCTTTGTCTCTCTCCCCCTTTCTTGTTTGGTCATCTTGTCCTTATGTGTATTAGCATCATCTGGCAGAGGAGCAGAGGCACCGGCGACGGAGGGAGCTGCATCCCACAGGAGGCAGAGTCCACCAACGCTGAGGGGACCAGTGGGACGGAGGGCGAGCGGAGCACCACAGCGGAGACTGGAGGGGACCATTCAGACACAGATACGTCCTCAGATGGAAGCTCCCTGGTGGTGGCGGACACTTCTGTGACCACCCCAGCTACAGGAACAGCCGCCACCCCCGTATCAGCACGGCCCTCCCAGAAGCCCCTCATTGTGTGGCCGTGCCCACTCATCCAAGAGGGTGGGCATCTCCTTCGCCCCAGGCACCTCAGGCCCTGCCCTAGTGAGCACTGCTGCCCTGAGTGAGGAGGCTATTGACCTCCTGAGATCCATCTCTGTAAGGCAGTCAACCATTGTGAATGCCATCCAGGTGCTGGCAGCCCAGATGCAACAATCTAATACATTCCTGGAGAGCATTCACACTGGATTGGTGGCCCAACAGAGATCGATCCAGGCTCTGGCCTCCTCTCTGATGGCAGCCACTGTCCCTGTTTCTACCGTCCCCCTCCAACTTTCTCTTCCCAGTCCCATTCTCCTCTATCCCAACCCATCCCAAGCACACAGCCAGATGAGCATGCACAAAGGACAACACTCACGAAAAACACCATACAGTTGCAGACATTACAACATCCACTGCTTCCACTGTCTCCCCCTCCACCACCTCCCTCCCAGTCACGTCCACACTCACACCTGCATGCACTACATCAGCATCCACTACCAGCATCATCACCACACCTCACTGGCAGATACATCCACAACATCCATGCATACGTCCCCTGTGTCCTCACCCACTGTGTCTGTCCCCCCTCCTAAAGTACATAAACGCAAGCACTCAGACACCATACAGCCATCCACCTCACAACAGCATACAACCCATGCACCTGCACCCAAATCTAGCAGACAGACACTTCCAACAACTACTCCCTCATCCTCCTCTCCCATTCCTTCTCCCTCTTCCTGCCCCAGTGTCGCTAAGAAACTTTTCCTATCCACCTTTGACCTCTTCTCTACCCCTCCTCCCCATCCTGCACGTATGGCCAGGCTATCACGAACCCTGCCAAGGGCCTCACCTACACAGTTAATGTGCCCAGTTCCATCCCCACCTACTCGTGGTAGAAAGGAGTCCAGGCCACATATACTGAAGGGGAAGGAGCCTGCACCACCAGGAAAGAAGGCGAAGGAGCCTGCACCAGTAGGCTAGAAGGGCAAGGAGGCTGCCCCAGCAGGCAAGAAGGTGAGGGAGCATGCACCTGCCACCCGAAAGGGCAAGGAGCCTGCACTAGCAGGCAAGAAGGCCAAGGAACCTGCACCAGCAGGCAAGAAGGACCAGGAGGCTGCACCGGCAGGCAAAAAGGGCAAGGAGCCTGCACCAGCAGGCAAGAAGGACTAGGAGCCTGCACCAGCAGCTGTCACGGAGCCCCCACCAACAAGCATGGTTGTGCATTTATCCGAGGGTGCAGGGGATGCCAAGGAGCCTCCCACCACCAGCAGCAGCAGCACCACCACAGTGCAACCATCCAAGGGTGCAAGGGATGTGTAGGAGCCTCCCACCACCAACAGCACCACCAAAGTGCAAACATCCGAGGATGCAGGGGATGTGCAGGAGCCTCCCGCCACCACCAGCAGCACCACCACCACTGTGCAAACATCCAAGGGTGCAGGGGATATGCAGGAGCCTCCCACCACCACCACCACCCCCACAGTGCAACCATCCGAGGGTACAGGAGCCTCCCACCACCACCAGCAGCAGCACCACCACAGTGCATCCATCCGAGGGTGCACGGGATGTGCAGGAGCCTCCCACCACCACCAGCACCACCACAGTGCAGCCGTCACCACCGGCAGATGCAATTTGATCCTGCCTCCATGGGCTGCTGTGCGGCCTGTCCACTCCAGAACCAGTGGGCAAGACACCCACTTGAGAGATTGTGGCCCATCACTCCCCAGGACCAAGCACAGGGCATGTTGCCCCCTCCAGAACCAGTGGGCAGGACACCCGCTCCAGAGACTGTGGCCCATCACTCCCCAGGACAAAGCACAGGGCATGTTGCCCCCTCCAGAACCAGTGGGCAGGACACCCACTCAAGATACTATGACCCATCAATCCCCAGGACAAAGCACAGGGCATGTTGCCCCCTCCAGAACCAGTGGGCAGGACGCCCGCTCGAGAGACTGTGGCCCATCACACCCCAAGACAAAGCACAGGGCATGTGGCCCCCTCCAGAACCAGTGGGCAAGATACCCACTTGAGAGACTGTGGCCCATCACTCCCCTGACCAAGCACAGGGCAAGTTGCCCCCTCCAGAACCAGTGGGCAAGTCACCCATTCCAGAGACTGTGGCCCATCACTCCCCAGGACAAAGCACAGGGCATGTTGCCCCCTCCAGAACCAGTGGGCAAGACACCCACTCAAGAGACTGTGGCCATGTACTCCCCAGGACCAAGCACAGGGCATGTTTCCCCCTCCAGAACCAGTGGTCTTGTTTCTGCCTCCGGCTGAGGTGCCTCCCCTCCCCCTGAGGTGCCTGCCTATTTGCCAACTGATGCCCCTGCAGTATTCTCTCCGTATTGATGCAGGTGACAAGTGGGGCCTTGGACTTTGCCCTGTGGGCGTGTGGCCCACGTGCACTGAGGACTGGGCAGTGTCACTTTTCTGTACATTTGTAGATATCTGTAACATTGGCTAAGTTATTTTTAAACTGTGTTGATATTATTACTCACTTTGGTAAATTTGGGTTGTCCTTGAATTATTCAACCGATTTAGGGGGATTAACTTGCATTATTGTGCATCTGGTTGTGTGTATAGGGTGTGTGTGGTGCGTGTGTGTCACTCTCTTTTTCCTCCCCCATCCCTTGTGTGCTAGGCGGCTGTACTAACCGTCGTCATCTTCACCGGCGTTGGTGTTGGTGGTGGAGCAGAAATTAGAATATCACAGGAAATACATGCAGCTCGGGTTCCACAACAGTGTGGTTGTTCCCTGTGTCTCCAATGGTGAGCCCTTTCACTTCTGTGCTCTGTTTCCGCCAAGCTTTTAATGTCGAGGTACCGCCCCAGAAAAGGTGGCGGTTTGCAGGGTCTTAATATGGTGGGTGGAACTTTGACTTCCGCCTGGCTGTAGGCGGCTACTGCCATGGTGGCTGTTGTTTCCACTCTGACGGTCGGTGTGGTACATTGGCTGTCTTTCAGAGACCTTTCCGCCATGGTCATAATGTGGCGGTAGTTACCGCCGGCCTGTTGGCGGTATTACCACCACTTTGTCACCGACCGCCAGGGTCATAATGAGGGCCATAGTCTCTGAAGGAGCACTCAGAACAAATTGAAGTACTCTCAAAGTTATTGTACAACTTTAGACACATGACGTTACCACACATGCCTTTGCCACGCATCCTTAACATACATGTTTTTAACAGGTAAATTCCACGACCACGCATGACTTTATCATGCAAAGTATGTACTGTTCATGTAAGGTAAACCTCTTCTACACATATATAGTCACCACTAGTCGCTATAGTTAGGACCATGTTTCTATAGAAAAAGCATTTTTTGACTTGCCTTTATCTTTGGCACCGTTTGACAAATCTTCACTAAAGTTCAATTAAAAAAGTGTGCTGGTGATTTTTGTTGCACACAGAAAGCTTTGGGGTGATCCGTCAAGCGGGGCCATGCAAAATGGCTGTCAAAAATGCTTTGTTTCCCATATTAATTCCCATAAGACCTTTCGACACCCCAACAGTCTGAACCACCAGTCAAATTACACTGAATTTGGCAGAATGCTAGCTTTTGGTATGCAGATTACGCTGTCACTTATTTCGTGTAAATCCATCAAGTAGTTTTGGAGATATTGAAGGGAAAATAAATTTGTATATCTAGGGCCACAGATCGTCCCCAACTACGTCACGAATAATGTCGAGCTTGTGCTTCAGCCGAGTTCCTCATAACAAATGTGAACAATAGAGACACCCTGACCCCTTGACTCTGGGGCTGAGGTCTCAGAGGGATCCAGCCTATGCAAAAAAGTGTTTTAAAAACGTTTTGAGGCGAATAAAATCCACAGCAAAAAAAGTAAAAAAATAACAAGTGCGCTTCCTAAAACCTAAGCCCCTGGATGAGCCAAGTCCCAGGGCATTGTCATGTGTCATGCGTGGGGCTGCCTGGCCCCCCACAGCCTTTGGGACCGCCATCTATCTGGGATAAAAACACTATGTTTGCGGGGTCCACCCAGCCCCTGCAGCCCAGGGACTGCCACCTCCCCAGGCAAATATTAAAAAATGGAAAGGGGGTCAGTTTTGGATCCCCACAGCCGCGTGGACCACCACCTCCTCAGGACTCTTTTTGTGGGAGGGGGGCCACAGGGACCCCCTTGAGGAGCCACTGATGGCCCTGGAGACAACCATCACCCAGGGCCAGCTCTTGCTATGTCTCAGGGTTATCCACCTCCGGGACATAGCTGTTTGCTTTTGCTTGGTGGGAGTGGCAGCTTTCACCAAGCAAAAGCAAACAAAGTTCAGTTTCTGCAACAGAGAGCTGTCAAACAGCTCTCCTTTGCAGAAAGCTGAATTTTCATCTGTCTTCCCTGCACACAAATATGTGTGAAAGGAATACAGATAAGAACATTGCTCCCACAAGCAGGGAGCTACTCTTAAAAGAAGCTCCGTGCTTGGGGGAGCAATGCCGGCTCCCACAGGATGTGGAGAGCCGGCTAGGAACACGGGGGCTTTGAGGCTCCCCTGAAGTCCTGCCTCTCTCTTCCATCCCATAATGGAATGGAAGAGAGAGAGAGATTGTCATTGCAATGGCCTCTCCATGCAATGACTTAAACAATGGAGGGTCCTGTGACATAATGGTTAAGGCCTCTCACCCTGAGTGTTGAGGATTCTCGTCCAGTTGTGTCTGTGGTCATTTTCCTTTTTTAATTTATTTTAAACTTTAAAAGTTTAAGGATCATACTGAAAGGTGATTTCACTCTTTTTTAAATACATTTTTATTTTCAATTTGTCAAGAAATATCTTATTCAAAGTATATAATTCACCAAAGCCTGAAAATCTCACTATCTCTCTCTCCCTCTCACTTTCTTTCTCTCTCTCTCAATTTCTATTTTTCAATCCCTTTCTCCCACACTCACATCCACTCAGACCCTTATGCACCCAGTCAGAGACCCACCCAGACACTCACCCACCCACTCTCAGACCCACTCAGACCCTTGTGCACCCAATCACAGTCCCCCTCTTGCACCACACTCACAGACCCATTCAGATACTCATGCACTCACTTACAGACCCACTCAGACTCTCACACACCGAGTCACAAACCCACTGAAACCCTCAAGCACCCACTCTCACTCCCAGATACTCACACCCAGAGAGATAGGCCGTGGCCAACTCCAGCCGTGCATGGCTAAAGGGCCGTGCCCAGCGTGGGGTTGGGGAATAGAGGTGTTGACGGCAGGGTCTGGCCTACCGTCGCCACACACGGCCAAAGGCCTGCACAGCAGAGGTTAGATTAATGTATAGTAATGAAAATTACTTTATGTTAGAAAAACCATAGAAATTACCTTTAAAAAAACTACTAACACAATGATACACCTACTCTCACACCCAGATAGACACTCTAACAGCTGCTCTCACCCACAGATACAACCTCTCACACTCAGAGAGACGGGCCCCGGCCAACTCCTGCCGTGCACAGCCAAAGGGCTGTGCACAGCGTGGGGTTGGGGGAATGGGGGGAGTTGACCTCAGGTTCTGGCCAACCGTCACCACACACAGCCAAAGCCCTGCACAGTGGAGGTTAGATTAACGTATAGTCATGAAAATTACTTTGCAAGCATAGAAATTCACTGAAAAAAACAAAGGTCACAGGGACATTATAGTTAGGAAATCGAATTAAAGAAACTATAGAGATTCACTTAAAAAACAAAGGTTACAGGGATGTTACAGTTAGGCTCACATTTTAATTGTACAAACCAAGAGAAATTCACCTGTTATAGTTAGAGTTATCTCAAATAACTATAACTTCTGCCCTGAGGTACCTATAACTGTGTATATATGGAGAGAGAGATATGAAATGGTGAAGGCTTTCTTTTCTTTTTCTTTGTCCTTTTTTTGGAAGAACTGAACCAATGTATATATCAAATTGGTTTCATATAAGTAAAGTGGTACGCACTCTACCCTTCTTGCAGTGTTGATTGGAGCAGTGGCAACTTCACGAGGTGCACAAAGTTTGCAGTCCTGGGTTCGAAACGTGCGTGGGCCAGCTGATCACAAGCATTTATTTTTGATGATTAGGATAAATGTGTACTAATATGTATTTTACTGGGTTCCGCACTAAGGGCCTATTCATATTGGGATTCTAACGGTTGGATTTATTTTTCCCTTTTAACATATTTAGTATTTGGGGCATCTCATGCTTACAAATGAGTACCATAGTTTTAATGTTGTGGCTATTTAAGTTTAAGAGTGCTTTTCCTCTTCTGTGACAGGTTAGGCTCTCTCACAGGTGTAATCCATTGACCTAGGCCAGGGTGATGCAAAGTCGTTCCTGGAGAGCTGGGTCTGTCGCGTAGGCTCTCATTATCTTAATGAGACTACTGGATTTTGAGCAGCATGATCATCCACAATGTGGGGGACTGAGTCTGACCCACGGTGGATGACGCTTGTGACTCCATATCCGGGTTTTGCCCCGGCTAACTAGCAGTGCCTCATCTCTCCCAAATGGCAGAGACAATTGGGCAGCCGAGCGCATGACATATCAGTACTTCTAAGGGAAGTCGTGGTCACTCAGGTCACAACCGGTTCCCTCATACACAATGCTGTCTCATATATAGAAATGACAATAAATGCAGTATAAGTTTTAAAGATTGGTTTAATAAAACAACTGCATTTTGGATAACAAAGCATGAGCTGCAATAACCAGAACTACACAACACACTAATATTAAAATAGTGACGATGAGAGTGAAACACAAAAATAAGGCTATCATGGTGCCACTATTTTATTCTCTCTCTAAGTTATATATTGAGCACAGCATGTTAAGCTCTAAGCCTGCCTTTCAGGTTCTCCAGGGAGGACATCAACCCTCATACCTGAGCAAAGGCCTGTAATCTGCATCAGCATCTGCAACGGGGTGTTCAGCATACAGCTGTGGTTCCCTGGCTCGAATCTCCCTCTTGATGTGTACTAGGACTAGAAAGTGTTTTTAAAACTAACACACAGATGTTCTAAGAAAATGTCCCTACGTAAGGATGTGTATTTTCTATGAATGCTGGAGACTGAACTTCTACCACGTTTACTGGCAATGTACCAGACTGTAGCCTTGACTGAAGCACAGGGCGATCAAGAATGCATTATTTGAGAACACAGTGCTGAACTAAGCTAAACAGTGTGATAGAAGAAATTAAAACAAGACCGTAGAAAATGGTTATTGTAAAATAACAGTGCAAAGCTGAATAAAATATGTCTAGGGCAAAGTGCACAGCGGCCTAGTATGTTAAACTAACGTGCATGGAGCTATACATAAAATGGCTACAAAACAGGTCCATGCCAGGTTTTTAGCTTATCCACATTTTGAAAAATGTAGATTTCTGAAACATCTTCTTTCTAAATGTGGATATGCTAAAAACCTGGCATGGACCCGGCTCTCGACTTTGCAGAACCCTGACCTAGGCATACATATTAGAAGTGTTCAAACGCTGTCTGTTTTTTTTATTTGGTTCATAACGGTTGAAAGTGTGCACATTTATTCACAGGCAAGGTGTGCACAATTTTTCTGCTGATAATTTATATCTGCCTGGCTCATACCAATTAAGAAGCTGTTTTTTGATTGGTTACTCATGTATTTCACTCTGTTTTACTTTAGAATCCCGTATCTTGGGGAACATTAGGATGATTCATACTTAGAAATTATGTACAGATGTTCTTCAACGAGTGCTTACCATATATTCTGAGGTAACAATTTATCCTTGTCTGAGCAAGTCTCTTTGGTTTTGGTATGAGCAAATTAATGCTTTACGATGTTTGGTATAGTGTCATGGTTTGTAACGTAAATATGCAGAGCATCTGTTCCTTTTCTTTTTCTGTGTCTTTTCTCTTTTTTTTGTTTCACTCAAATCAATAAGGATCTTGTAAACTGTGACTAGTCACCCATAAGGGTCTTGAGGCGCTAAGGGGGTTCGTAGCACTTCAGTCGAAGAGCCAGATCTTGAGGTTCTTCTTGAATTGAGGTAGTGAGGGTGATTGCCTGAGATGTAGCAGAGGAGTGTTCCAGGTATAAGCAGGGAGGTAAGAGAAGGATCTTCCTCCAGCTGAGTTATTGCGGATCCTTGGGGTTGTGGCGAGGAACAGTTGGGCGGAGTGGAGGTGTCTGGTAATCGTGTAGAAGGACACGCGGTGGTTGAGGTATGATGGTCCGATGTTGTGGACGCCCTTGTAGGTGTGTTGAGGAGCTTGAAGGTGATTCTTTTGTTGATCTGGAGCCAGTGAAGGTCTTTCAGGTGAGCGGTGGTGTGGCTGCGGCGAAGGATGTCCAGGATGAATCTGGCCAAGGCGTTCTGGATTCTCTGAAGTTTCTTTTGGAGCTTTTGGTTGGTGCTGGCATGGAGTGCGTTTCCGTAGTCTAACTTGCTGCTAACGAGCGCCTGGATGACTGTTCTCCTGGGCTCAATGGGGATCCTTATGAAAATCTTTTGGAGCAGGCGGAGCATCTGCAAACAGGAGGGCGGCGTTGATTTTGAGGTTCATAGATATTGAGAAGTCAAGGATGATGCCGAGGTTGCGTGCATGGTCAGTGGATGTGGGGGGGCTTCTGAGCACTGAGGGCCACCAGGAGTTGTCCCAGGCAGAGTGGGTGGAGCCTAGGATGAGGACCTCAGGTGTACTTGAGTTTCAGGCAGCTTTCCCTCATCCAGGTGGCAACTGCCTTCATTCCGTGATGGAATTTGCTTTTGGCTGTTGTAGGTTGGTCAGTGAGGTAGATGATCAGCTGTGTGTCACTGTTTGACTTTATTATAATGCTTCAGCTTGGTGTTTTAGGATTAATACCAGTGGGGTTACTTTGACTTTAATTATGAATCTATGGTGCTACCTTCCCCTTTTTTCTTTACCTTTTCTGCTCTAGCACAAAGGTTAAGATTTAATAAATGTGGGAGATTATCACATGGACAATTGTAATGGAATTTGTCTGTCTTGCTCAGAGTACTCTGAAGCATGCTAAACAGAGCTGAATAATTCATGTTCTTGTCTCAGCGCTTTTGGCAATGAATCACTCAAAGTGGGCTTGGCAGCTCGCATGGAGGGCTAAACTTTATGTGATATGCATTTAGGAATCTGCGGTATTGAATGTACAGGTCTGCCATGCCTTTGAGTATAGCATTCACTTAAAAGGTTAATTTTTTTGTTTTCCCTTATGCTTGTTTTTTCTCTTATAAAACTCAGTGATGTCACTGTTTGTGGTGCGGTATGAAGGGACTAAGCTCGGTTTATGTGAATGACAGCTTGTGTGATTATCATTCAGCAGTCTGCAGAACTGAAGTATTGGTCTGGTGTTGAGTATAGCATACAGTCAAAAGGTTCTTTTGCCTTCCTTTTGCTTGTTGTTTTTTCTAGTAAACACAGTGATTTTATTGTCTGTGGTGTGGAATGGGGAGATTAAGGGCCAGATGTACGACTTTTTGTTTTGCAACTCACAACTTGTAATCCATTCGCAAATTGCAAATTGTGAGTCGCAAAACAAAATGTACAACAGATAGCCACAATGTTTGTGATTCCCAAATGGGCTGCAAGGGTCCAGCCTTATTAATATTCATGTGGCAGGTCGCAATTGCGACCCATTTGGGAACGGCCGCACACACAGGAATGGTGGCCTGCTGGGGGCAGCAGACCACCATGTCTCTGACAGCTTTTTAAATAAAGCAGTTGTTCTTTTTAAATGCAGCCCGTTTTCCTTGGAGGAAAACAGAATAACTTTCAAAAATGAAAATTAAAAGTTTTCTTCTCATTTTATCAGAGTAGGCAGTGGTCTGTGGGACAACTGCCTGCTCTGAAAAAATATTTTCGCTACCATTCACAATGGGGAAGACAGGACCCCTTCCCATTTGCTAATGGGTTAGTACCAATTTGAAATTGGTGTTAACTGCGATTGTTTTCGAACTGCATTCACAGTCACAAAACAATCATACATTCCCCTGCGAGTCACAATCTCTATTTTGTGAGTCGGTAACTGGATACTGACTTGCAAAATAAGGATAGTACATTATACAAGGCATTTTGCGGTCACAAACAGCGATATTTGTCTTTTGTGACCCCAAATCGAGTTGTACATCTGGTCCCAAGTCCATCTTTTGTGCATGGGGCAGGAATTCAGAATAAGCACAGGTAGGGTTTTGTAAACATGTCTTGGAGGTTTATACCCTTAGATCTGGAGCTAGCTCTGCAGTGGCATAATGCCATCAGAGCACACTGTAAGATAAACCCTGAGGGGGTTCCAGACTGACCACAATTCAATGGATAATTGTATGTTTTTTCATTGAGTGCATTACTTGGGGTGGGATCTCCAGTTGGGTATATGTTCCTATTTTTTCATTAATATTTTGTGTGGTTTTCTCTGGTTTTCTCAGACATCTAAGGAGCCTGGAAAGGGATAAAATGTCCTTGTTAATAGTATGTAGGCATGTTACGTGTATGATTATAATGACCTGCTTTTGCTGTGATATTTTGTGTGAAACCCTTATTTTTATGCTGGATGTACAGGAATAGTATTAGTCTCCAAATGTGGGACGTATATTTTCTTTACAATGCTATATCACACTTATTAACAGGCAGATTTAGGAGCCCATAGCACCCCCTTGTGCCATATTAGCATCATTTTTTATTACACTATTGTGGCCCAATGAGGCCAAAATTGCTGTGCCAAATTTACAAAATGGTGCAATGAATGCATTGGGCCAGTTTGTAACCCTTTGCGCTACATGGGCCCCTAGTGCACTGTTCGGGGTTAGTGCCAACATTTTGGCGCTAACACTGAACAGAACATCAATAGCATCAAAAATGTTTACGTTATTGCCCCCTTCCCTGCGCCATGGTGCGCCGTATCTTAGATATGGCTGATACATGGTGGCGGTAGGGGAGCGCTAAGGGTAGCAAGAAAAGTAGCGCTGCACTGGGTGCAGCGCCACTTTCTTAAATCGGCCCCTGAGTATTTTGTAAGTAAGGCCCTAATGCTCATTTTCATTTTGTTTTTTCATGTTTTTTTGTGTCATACAGCTCTGAAGGAGAGACTGTCTCAAAACAGCTGTTGGATGTTTCTGCTGTTTTCAAGAGGCAACAAATATTGTCTGTCCCTGCTGCTTTTCAAGTAACTACAAATATTGGAGTACAAAAGAAAGATGTTTTGAAACAAATGCTTTTGTGATGATTCTATTTTCATACTTCCTTTTGCTTAAGTGTTGCTAACCTACGCTGGTGCTTAGAATTGGCGCAAGGCACTAACCCGATACCCTACTTGTTTGTGGATATATATAACCTATTGGTAGTCACCCGTAGGTAGCTATAGTTAGGACCTCATTTCCATAGGCAAAGCTATGAAGCATTAAAGAACAGAAAAAAAGTTTATACGTTTATTCCTTAATGCAGGCTCTATCCGCAGCTGTACTTCCTTCTCCAGTAATGTCTTCTCCAACTGTCCCACTAACATTCCACAATCATTCATAAACCCCAGTGGAACTTTCTACCCTCCACATTCCACATTCCACTCACCATCACAATATACCACAGAAGTGTTTTTGTTTGCTTACACCAGACCAATACTTCAGTTCTGCAGACTGCTGAATGATAATCACACAAGCTGTCATTCACATAAACCGACAAATCTTCATGAAATGTTCAAAATTAGTAAGCTACTCACTTCAGCTGCTGTTTTGAACATTTCCGGGTATCAGTCAATAGGGGCCAGGAAAAAGGGATGGGGTGACCCAAAATGCATTTTCCCTATTGGATTTCCCATCAGGATTTTGAACATGACTACAGCCTGAACCTCTGAACAGAATTACACCAAATTTGGCAGGAAGCTTTGTCCAGAAAGATTTTAGTTATATGATGCAGATTTGTTCCATAGTTTTTGCATTAAAGAGAAAAACATATAGATATCTAGGGAGGTGGAGTTTTAGAAAATGCCACAGATCTCATGCTGAGATTTGACAGGCTGCCAGCATTTCAACCAGGAAGTGCTGGCAGTGATCTTGGGACTTGAACTCAGCCGAGTTCCAGGAAAAATATCAAATTATAATCAAAGGGGCAGGGTAGAAATACCCTGATCCCCTAGGCCTGGTGGTGGGGTTTCAAAGGGGCCCTACAGGGGGGGCAAAAAAAAATGTTCAAGACTTTTTGCTGCAATTTCACAGAAGATCTGCAAATCTGCAGCAATTTATTAAAAAAACGAGTGTGGTTACCTGTGCTCGCTTTTTCTTTTTTTTCTTTTTGCCCCCCCTCCGAGTGTGCCCGGGGTGGGGTATAAACGATGGGCTGCTCCATCGGTACCCGGCATCTGCACTAAATCTGCCAGAGCGTAGAGGGGTAGGAGGTTTAGATACTCACAATTGTGAAAATAATCATAGAGTGAGGAGTGTGGCCGCCTCCTGCAGCACATTTGCCTGCGCTGCGGGTCTGTGTCTGCCTAGTTCCTTAAAGGTCCTCCTGGGTGGAGAGCGGAAGGCAGTAGCACTGGGAGGAGGAGTCAGCATCAGCAGCACACCTGCATGCACCCCTACTCACTTTCTACGGAAGCCACTGCAGCTCCTTCTCCCCTGCACACATCAAACAGCATCCAAGGGAGTCATGCACACATGAGCAAAGAGTTTACTCTTGAGTTGTAAATGGCTGTGCATGCATGCAGAAGAGTGCACACACTTCAGTGAGAGAATCTCAACAGTGTGCACAAAGGCAGGCACTTTCGAGCAAGGAGCCGCCACATGTAAGTAAAGATCATGCACACATAAGCAATGTGTACACCCACTAGAGTGTGAAAACCAAGAGGAATGCACATCCTGACGTGTGCACAAATCAAAGGTATCATGCATAGGCAGACAAAGTAAATGCATGCACACAAGCTCAGTGAACGTGCTTGCCCCACAGTGAGTGCACACCTTCCAAAGACATAAATTCAACAGTGTGCACATGACGAAGTTAGCTTTCCTACACAGATGATCTGAGTGTGTGTGTTAGAAATGGGGTCTCTAAGTGACCGTCGGTTTACACCTTGTCCAAGTAAGAGCTCTCACTCTAGTCAGGGTTAGGGATTCACACTCCTATGATAACACCTGCTCACCCCTTTGGTAGTTTGGTACAAGTAGTCAGGCTTATCTCAGAGGCAATCTGTTAAGTATTTGTACCCACACACTGTAACAGTGAAAACACTACAAATGGACACCACGCCAGTTTAGAAAAATGGCCAATGCTTATGTAAGTAAAACAAAATTACAAAAAATCCAACATACACACACAAAGATAAGAGTTTTAAAATCTTACATCCCAATAAAAGCACTTAGAAACACAATAGCTCCAACTGGTGCTATCATGGCGTTGTGACGGAGCCGTTCCGTACAGTCTGACACCATTCGCGAGGGAGTGCAGCGCTGGTCACGGAGTCGCAAGGACCCCAGGTACAGTACAATAGAAATGAGGCAGTGTCAAAAACGTGGCACAGAGTCGTGTCGTATATATGACATATATATATGTGTGTGTGTGTGTATATGTATGTATAATATATATGTATTTATTACCTGTTGGCCAGTATATAGTTATAGTTAGGACTTAGTTTCCATAGGAAAAGCGTATTTTGTTTTGCCAATAACTTTGGCGCGGTTTACGAATCTTTTTCAGAGCAGGCAGTTGTCTGTGGGACAACTGCCTGCTCTGAAAAAATATTTTCGCTACCATTCACAATGGGGAAGACAGGACCCCTTCCCATTTGCTAATGGGTTAGTACCAATTTGAAATTGGTGTTAACTGCGATTGTTTTCGAACTGCATTCACAGTCACAAAACAATCATACATTCCCCTGCGAGTCACAATCTCTATTTTGTGAGTCGGTAACTGGATACTGACTTGCAAAATAAGGATAGTACATTATACAAGGCATTTTGCGGTCACAAACAGCGATATTTGTCTTTTGTGACCCCAAATCGAGTTGTACATCTGGTCCCAAGTCCATCTTTTGTGCATGGGGCAGGAATTCAGAATAAGCACAGGTAGGGTTTTGTAAACATGTCTTGGAGGTTTATACCCTTAGATCTGGAGCTAGCTCGGCAGTGGCATAATGCCATCAGAGCACACTGTAAGATAAACCCTGAGGGGGTTCCAGACTGACCACAATTCAATGGATAATTGTATGTTTTTTCATTGAGTGCATTACTTGGGGTGGGATCTCCAGTTGGGTATATGTTCCTATTTTTTCATTAATATTTTGTGTGGTTTTCTCTGGTTTTCTCGGACATCTAAGGAGCCTGGAAAGGGATAAAATGTCCTTGTTAATAGTATGTAGGCATGTTACGTGTATGATTATAATGACCTGCTTTTGCTGTGATATTTTGTGTGAAACCCTTATTTTTATGCTGGATGTACAGGAATAGTATTAGTCTCCAAATGTGGGACGTATATTTTCTTTACAATGCTATATCACACTTATTAACAGGCAGATTTAGGAGCCCATAGCACCCCCTTGTGCCATATTAGCATCATTTTTTATTACACTATTGTGGCCCAATGAGGCCAAAATTGCTGTGCCAAATTTACAAAATGGTGCAATGAATGCATTGGGCCAGTTTGTAACCCTTTGCGCTACATGGGCCCCTAGTGCACTGTTCGGGGTTAGTGCCAACATTTTGGCGCTAACACTGAACAGAACATCAATAGCATCAAAAATGTTTACGTTATTGCCCCCTTCCCTGCGCCATTATGCGCCGTATCTTAGATATGGCTGATACATGGTGGCGGTAGGGGAGCGCTAAGGGTAGCAAGAAAAGTAGCGCTGCACTGGGTGCAGCGCCACTTTCTTAAATCGGCCCCTGAGTATTTTGTAAGTAAGGCCCTAATGCTCATTTTCATTTTGTTTTTTCATGTTTTTTTGTGTCATACAGCTCTGAAGGAGAGACTGTCTCAAAACAGCTGTTGGATGTTTCTGCTGTTTTCAAGAGGCAACAAATATTGTCTGTCCCTGCTGCTTTTCAAGTAACTACAAATATTGGAGTACAAAAGAAAGATGTTTTGAAACAAATGCTTTTGTGATGATTCTATTTTCATACTACCTTTTGCTTAAGTGTTGCTAACCTACGCTGGTGCTTAGAATTGGCGCAAGGCACTAACCCGATACCCTACTTGTTTGTGGATATATATAACCTATTGGTAGTCACCCGTAGGTAGCTATAGTTAGGACCTCATTTCCATAGGCAAAGCTATGAAGCATTAAAGAACAGAAAAAAAGTTTATACGTTTATTCCTTAATGCAGGCTCTATCCGCAGCTGTACTTCCTTCTCCAGTAATGTCTTCTCCAACTGTCCCACTAACATTCCACAATCATTCATAAACCCCAGTGGAACTTTCTACCCTCCACATTCCACATTCCACTCACCATCACAATATACCACAGAAGTGTTTTTGTTTGCTTACACCAGACCAATACTTCAGTTCTGCAGACTGCTGAATGATAATCACACAAGCTGTCATTCACATAAACCGACAAATCTTCATGAAATGTTCAAAATTAGTAAGCTACTCACTTCAGCTGCTGTTTTGAACGTTTCCGGGTATCAGTCAATAGGGGCCAGGAAAAAGGGATGGGGTGACCCAAAATGCATTTTCCCTATTGGATTTTCCATCAGGATTTTGAACATGACTACAGCCTGAACCTCTGAACAGAATTACACCAAATTTGGCAGGAAGCTTTGTCCAGAAAGATTTTAGTTATATGGTGCAGATTTGTTCCATAGTTTTTGCATTAAAGAGAAAAACATATAGATATCTAGGGAGGTGAGTTTTAGAAAATGCCACAGATCTCATGCTGAGATTTGACTGGCTGCCAGCATTTCAACCAGGAAGTGCTGGCAGTGATCTTGGGACTTGAACTCAGCCGAGTTCCAGGAAAAATATCAAATTATAATCAAAGGGGCAGGGTAGAAATACCCTGATCCCCTAGGCCTGGTGGTGGGGTTTCAAAGGGGCCCTACAGGGGGGGCAAAAACATTTTTTCAAGACTTTTTGCTGCAATTTCACAGAAGATCTGCAAATCTGCAGCAATTTATTAAAAAAACGAGTGTGGTTACCTGTGCTCGCTTTTTCTTTTTTTTCTTTTTGCCCCCCCTCCGAGTGTGCCCGGGGTGGGGTATAAACGATGGGCTGCTCCATCGGTACCCGGCATCTGCACTAAATCTGCCAGAGCGTAGAGGGGTAGGAGGTTTAGATACTCACAATTGTGAAAATAATCATAGAGTGAGGAGTGTGGCCGCCTCCTGCAGCACATTTGCCTGCGCTGCGGGTCTGTGTCTGCCTAGTTCCTTAAAGGTCCTCCTGGGTGGAGAGCGGAAGGCAGTAGCACTGGGAGGAGGAGTCAGCATCAGCAGCACACCTGCATGCACCCCTACTCACTTTCTACGGAAGCCACTGCAGCTCCTTCTCCCCTGCACACATCAAACAGCATCCAAGGGAGTCATGCACACATGAGCAAAGAGTTTACTCTTGAGTGGTAAATGGCTGTGCATGCATGCAGAAGAGTGCACACACTTCAGTGAGAGAATCTCAACAGTGTGCACAAAGGCAGGCACTTTCGAGCAAGGAGCCGCCACATGTAAGTAAAGATCATGCACACATAAGCAATGTGTACACCCACTAGAGTGTGAAAACCAAGAGGAATGCACATCCTGACGTGTGCACAAATCAAAGGTATCATGCATAGGCAGACAAAGTAAATGCATGCACACAAGCTCAGTGAACGTGCTTGCCCCACAGTGAGTGCACACCTTCCAAAGACATAAATTCAACAGTGTGCACATGACGAAGTTAGCTTTCCTACACAGATGATCTGAGTGTGTGTGTTAGAAATGGGGTCTCTAAGTGACCGTCGGTTTACACCTTGTCCAAGTAAGAGCTCTCACTCTAGTCAGGGTTAGGGATTCACACTCCTATGATAACACCTGCTCACCCCTTTGGTAGTTTGGTACAAGTAGTCAGGCTTATCTCAGAGGCAATCTGTTAAGTATTTGTACCCACACACTGTAACAGTGAAAACACTACAAATGGACACCACGCCAGTTTAGAAAAATGGCCAATGCTTATGTAAGTAAAACAAAATTACAAAAAATCCAACATACACACACAAAGATAAGAGTTTTAAAATCTTACATCCCAATAAAAGCACTTAGAAACACAATAGCTCCAACTGGTGCTATCATGGCGTTGTGACGGAGCCGTTCCGTACAGTCTGACACCATTCGCGAGGGAGTGCAGCGCTGGTCACGGAGTCGCAAGGACCCCAGGTACAGTACAATAGAAATGAGGCAGTGTCAAAAACGTGGCACAGAGTCGTGTCGTATATATGACATATATATATGTGTGTGTGTGTGTATATGTATGTATAATATATATGTATTTATTACCTGTTGGCCAGTATATAGTTATAGTTAGGACTTAGTTTCCATAGGAAAAGCGTATTTTGTTTTGCCAATAACTTTGGCGCGGTTTACGAATCTTTTTCAGAGCAGGCAGTTGTCTGTGGGACAACTGCCTGCTCTGAAAAAATATTTTCGCTACCATTCACAATGGGGAAGACAGGACCCCTTCCCATTTGCTAATGGGTTAGTACCAATTTGAAATTGGTGTTAACTGCGATTGTTTTCGAACTGCATTCACAGTCACAAAACAATCATACATTCCCCTGCGAGTCACAATCTCTATTTTGTGAGTCGGTAACTGGATACTGACTTGCAAAATAAGGATAGTACATTATACAAGGCATTTTGCGGTCACAAACAGCGATATTTGTCTTTTGTGACCCCAAATCGAGTTGTACATCTGGTCCCAAGTCCATCTTTTGTGCATGGGGCAGGAATTCAGAATAAGCACAGGTAGGGTTTTGTAAACATGTCTTGGAGGTTTATACCCTTAGATCTGGAGCTAGCTCTGCAGTGGCATAATGCCATCAGAGCACACTGTAAGATAAACCCTGAGGGGGTTCCAGACTGACCACAATTCAATGGATAATTGTATGTTTTTTCATTGAGTGCATTACTTGGGGTGGGATCTCCAGTTGGGTATATGTTCCTATTTTTTCATTAATATTTTGTGTGGTTTTCTCTGGTTTTCTCAGACATCTAAGGAGCCTGGAAAGGGATAAAATGTCCTTGTTAATAGTATGTAGGCATGTTACGTGTATGATTATAATGACCTGCTTTTGCTGTGATATTTTGTGTGAAACCCTTATTTTTATGCTGGATGTACAGGAATAGTATTAGTCTCCAAATGTGGGACGTATATTTTCTTTACAATGCTATATCACACTTATTAACAGGCAGATTTAGGAGCCCATAGCACCCCCTTGTGCCATATTAGCATCATTTTTTATTACACTATTGTGGCCCAATGAGGCCAAAATTGCTGTGCCAAATTTACTAAATGGTGCAATGAATGCATTGGGCCAGTTTGTAACCCTTTGCGCTACATGGGCCCCTAGTGCACTGTTCGGGGTTAGTGCCAACATTTTGGCGCTAACACTGAACAGAACATCAATAGCATCAAAAATGTTTACGTTATTGCCCCCTTCCCTGCGCCATGGTGCGCCGTATCTTAGATATGGCTGATACATGGTGGCGGTAGGGGAGCGCTAAGGGTAGCAAGAAAAGTAGCGCTGCACTGGGTGCAGCGCCACTTTCTTAAATCGGCCCCTGAGTATTTTGTAAGTAAGGCCCTAATGCTCATTTTCATTTTGTTTTTTCATGTTTTTTTGTGTCATACAGCTCTGAAGGAGAGACTGTCTCAAAACAGCTGTTGGATGTTTCTGCTGTTTTCAAGAGGCAACAAATATTGTCTGTCCCTGCTGCTTTTCAAGTAACTACAAATATTGGAGTACAAAAGAAAGATGTTTTGAAACAAATGCTTTTGTGATGATTCTATTTTCATACTACCTTTTGCTTAAGTGTTGCTAACCTACGCTGGTGCTTAGAATTGGCGCAAGGCACTAACCCGATACCCTACTTGTTTGTGGATATATATAACCTATTGGTAGTCACCCGTAGGTAGCTATAGTTAGGACCTCATTTCCATAGGCAAAGCTATGAAGCATTAAAGAACAGAAAAAAAGTTTATACGTTTATTCCTTAATGCAGGCTCTATCCGCAGCTGTACTTCCTTCTCCAGTAATGTCTTCTCCAACTGTCCCACTAACATTCCACAATCATTCATAAACCCCAGTGGAACTTTCTACCCTCCACATTCCACATTCCACTCACCATCACAATATACCACAGAAGTGTTTTTGTTTGCTTACACCAGACCAATACTTCAGTTCTGCAGACTGCTGAATGATAATCACACAAGCTGTCATTCACATAAACCGACAAATCTTCATGAAATGTTCAAAATTAGTAAGCTACTCACTTCAGCTGCTGTTTTGAACGTTTCCGGGTATCAGTCAATAGGGGCCAGGAAAAAGGGATGGGGTGACCCAAAATGCATTTTCCCTATTGTATTTTCCATCAGGATTTTGAACATGACTACAGCCTGAACCTCTGAACAGAATTACACCAAATTTGGCAGGAAGCTTTGTCCAGAAAGATTTTAGTTATATGGTGCAGATTTGTTCCATAGTTTTTGCATTAAAGAGAAAAACATATAGATATCTAGGGAGGTGGAGTTTTAGAAAATGCCACAGATCTCATGCTGAGATTTGACTGGCTGCCAGCATTTCAACCAGGAAGTGCTGGCAGTGATCTTGGGACTTGAACTCAGCCGAGTTCCAGGAAAAATATCAAATTATAATCAAAGGGGCAGGGTAGAAATACCCTGATCCCCTAGGCCTGGTGGTGGGGTTTCAAAGGGGCCCTACAGGGGGGGCAAAAACATTTTTTCAAGACTTTTTGCTGCAATTTCACAGAAGATCTGCAAATCTGCAGCAATTTATTAAAAAAACGAGTGTGGTTACCTGTGCTCGCTTTTTCTTTTTTTTCTTTTTGCCCCCCCTCCGAGTGTGCCCGGGGTGGGGTATAAACGATGGGCTGCTCCATCGGTACCCAGCATCTGCACTAAATCTGCCAGAGCGTAGAGGGGTAGGAGGTTTAGATACTCACAATTGTGAAAATAATCATAGAGTGAGGCGTGTGGCCGCCTCCTGCAGCACATTTGCCTGCGCTGCGGGTCTGTGTCTGCCTAGTTCCTTAAAGGTCCTCCTGGGTGGAGAGCGGAAGGCAGTAGCACTGGGAGGAGGAGTCAGCATCAGCAGCACACCTGCATGCACCCCTACTCACTTTCTACGGAAGCCACTGCAGCTCCTTCTCCCCTGCACACATCAAACAGCATCCAAGGGAGTCATGCACACATGAGCAAAGAGTTTACTCTTGAGTTGTAAATGGCTGTGCATGCATGCAGAAGAGTGCACACACTTCAGTGAGAGAATCTCAACAGTGTGCACAAAGGCAGGCACTTTCGAGCAAGGAGCCGCCACATGTAAGTAAAGATCATGCACACATAAGCAATGTGTACACCCACTAGAGTGTGAAAACCAAGAGGAATGCACATCCTGACGTGTGCACAAATCAAAGGTATCATGCATAGGCAGACAAAGTAAATGCATGCACACAAGCTCAGTGAACGTGCTTGCCCCACAGTGAGTGCACACCTTCCAAAGACATAAATTCAACAGTGTGCACATGACGAAGTTAGCTTTCCTACACAGATGATCTGAGTGTGTGTGTTAGAAATGGGGTCTCTAAGTGACCGTCGGTTTACACCTTGTCCAAGTAAGAGCTCTCACTCTAGTCAGGGTTAGGGATTCACACTCCTATGATAACACCTGCTCACCCCTTTGGTAGTTTGGTACAAGTAGTCAGGCTTATCTCAGAGGCAATCTGTTAAGTATTTGTACCCACACACTGTAACAGTGAAAACACTACAAATGGACACCACGCCAGTTTAGAAAAATGGCCAATGCTTATGTAAGTAAAACAAAATTACAAAAAATCCAACATACACACACAAAGATAAGAGTTTTAAAATCTTACATCCCAATAAAAGCACTTAGAAACACAATAGCTCCAACTGGTGCTATCATGGCGTTGTGACGGAGCCGTTCCGTACAGTCTGACACCATTCGCGAGGGAGTGCAGCGCTGGTCACGGAGTCGCAAGGACCCCAGGTACAGTACAATAGAAATGAGGCAGTGTCAAAAACGTGGCACAGAGTCGTGTCGTATATATGACATATATATATGTGTGTGTGTGTGTATATGTATGTATAATATATATGTATTTATTACCTGTTGGCCAGTATATAGTTATAGTTAGGACTTAGTTTCCATAGGAAAAGCGTATTTTGTTTTGCCAATAACTTTGGCGCGGTTTACGAATCTTCCCAAAATGTTCAAAATTAGTTTGCCACTCACTTCAGCTGCTGTCTTAAAAGTTTCCGGGTGACTTCTTAAGGAGGAGACGAGAAAAAGTGGGGGTCCCAAAATGCTTTTTCCCATGCAATTTCCCATAGGGCTTTTAAACGCAACTACAGCCCAAAACCCTCGATGGACTTACATCAAATTTGGCGAAAGTTAGCTCTTGGTCCAGAAAGAGCCCTTTTTTGTTATTTGGTGTAAAACCCTTAAGTAGTTTTTGAGACATAAAAAGGAAAAAGAAATGTAGATATATAGGGATGCGGATCCTCTGAGAATCCAACAGTCCCTGTGCTGATATCTGATTGGCTGCCAAAACTTCAAAAAGGAAATGTTGGCAGCCATTTTGGGACTTGGACTCAGCAAAGTCCCAAAGGTAAAGTAACAAATAAAGAAAAGCAGGCAGGGTATAAATTTCTTGAACCCTAGCCATATGGTCCCCTCGGGACCCTGCCAAGGGCCAAAAATGTTTTTTTTCAGTTTTGCTGTGAAATTGCAGAGGATCCGTGAATCCACTGCAAAGTTGAAGAGTAAAACTATGTGCAGTATCACATGCTTGTTTATCATTCAGCCCCCGGTTGAGACAGGTCCCGGGGACATTGTATGGGTTAATATTTTGGGATGGGACACACGCAGTCCCCTTCTCATAATTCAATGAGCACCAGGGACCACCACCTCCCCAGGACTTTTATTGTAAATACAAGTGGGCGCACCAATCCCCCCTTCCTCAGGCTCTAAGGAGCCCTGGGGACCACCACAGCCTGAGCCTATAATACTAAATTGGGGGGGTCATGCGCAGTCCTCCCCCCCCCTTTGTCCTTCAGTGCAACGGGGACCACCACCACCCCAGGGCCAAAAAAAAAGGATAGGGGGAGGGGGCTGTGCAGCTCCCCTCCTGGGCCATTTTCAACCCTTGAGACCACCACAATAATGCGGTTGACCTTCTGCACAATAAAGTATGGGACCACGTGCCCATCATGCAGCTACTAATGGCCTAGGAGACCCCCACCTCTAGAGCTGGCTCCCTATCTCTTGAGGTTCCCACCCTCAGGTGATAGAGGTTTGCTTTCGCTTGGTGGGAGCTTTGACAGCTCCCGGCAAGCAAAATCAAACTGTAAGTCCAGTCCCAGCAGGTGGGAGCAGAAAAACTGCTCCTGCTCGCTGGTAGCGGACTTTTCATCTGTTTCCCTGCCTGCTGTGAAGCGGGAGGGAAAAGATATAAAAGAATTGTTCCCACATGCAGGGAGCAGTATTTTTAGCTGCTCCCTGCATGTGGGAGCAATGCCGACTCTTGCCGGAGATAGGGAGCCAGCAGGGAACGGGGTCTTGAGGCTCCCCCTGCAGTCCCAAAGTAGAGAATTCACGAGTGAATTCTTTCTTGTCATCTCCTGCTGAGACTATAGCTCATCCTTCTCCCTTTTAACCACTACCTGTATGCAAAATGACCTAGAATCCCTTCACATTTGGCCCCACCACATACATGTTAGTGGTATGCAAACTTTTACTGCCTATTTCCAGGATGATGGGCATCTTACCAAAAGGCCCTGTCAGTATGTTTGCCATCGATTTTGGAGATGCTTTCTTAATGCAGAGAAATATAAGCATGTCTGCGCCAAACAAAGAAGCCCTCACTATATATAATTATTAGGAAGTACCCTTGTTTGGTGGAGATTCAACTCTTTGAGTCTCGTTGTCTTCTCTACACGAGGATTCATGTTACTGCAGGTTTCTGTATGAAGATGCTCGAGGAACAATCACCATGCCAAAATTACAGACAAACAAGGTCACTGGAGACATTACATTGAGGTCCTTTACACAGCTGTAGTGTGGAATATGCACTATACATTTAACCAATGAGATAGCACTTACTAATTAGCCAGTAGAAAGTACTCCAGTTGGGTAGGCATTTTGTGAAAAACTGTTGCTTCTTCTTGGATCAATAAGCAGGTCAGGATGTATTCTGGCACTGATGCTTATTTCATAGAAATTAAACTTGAACAGGAAGCAATTACAAATATAAATGAACCAGGTGCCTCAGTTGAAACTCCACTTTCAGACCCTGCGGCCAACTCCTGCCACGCACAGCCGAAGGCCGTGAGTGGCATGGGTTTGGATGCCTATGGGGGTTTGGCCGCAGGGCCTCATCACAGGCTATTATTGGGAGGTTATAGTTGTTTTAAGTAACTATAACTTGTGCCCTAAGGTAACTATAAATTGTGCCCCCACCATAAACAACTAACTACCCCACATATTACAACTTCTATGAAATCATTGATGTTATCACTGAAAAATTTGCAAAAAAAATATTAATGAAAACACTGTGCATGGCAGGGGTGGAGTTACAGTTACCTCGGGCACGAGTTATAGTTACTTGAAATATATATACATATATTTATGTCATCACTAGGTATGTATATCACCACTGGGTAGTTATAGTTAGTTAAGTGTTTCCAAAGCAAATGCTTTTTTTGTGTTGCTGATAACTTTGGTACTGTTTGCCAAATTTCCACAAAACTTTCCAAAAGTGCTCATTTTTGCTTAATATGTTCATGGAAAATTTCAGCGTGATCCATCATGTAGGGGCTGAGAAAAAAGGGGGAGTTTCAAAATGCAAAATCCCCATGCATTTACCATAGACTTCTTTAATATGTGCTACGACAAAAAATGCTGATGAGAATTACACCAAATGTGGCAGAAAGCTAAAGCTTGATTTGCATAATGTGCTTTTTTGTGATTTGGTGTATATCCATTCATTGGTTTTTGAGAAATTAAGTTTGAAAAATATTTGTATATCTGGACGGTAGGTTTTGTGGTACTTTCGCCAGAGTCCCTGAAACACAAATTAAAAAAATAAAGCACTTTGATTGGCCCAGTGCCCTTCGGCCATCTCACTTCCATAGGAATCAGAGCTCTTGCTCCTCCAAGAGTCTGAATTGCTGCCAGCAACATGTGAAAAATGTTGCTGGCAGCCAGTAAAGGACTCAGAAACTTAGGGCCTGATTCTGATTCTGGCGGGCGGCGGAGGCCGCCCGCCAGAATTCCGCCCTCCAAAATACCGCGCCGCGGTCAAAAGACCGCGGCGGGTATTTCAAGTTTTCCCCTGGGCTGGCGGGCGGCCGCCAAAAGGCCGCCCGCCAGCCCAGGGGAAAACGACCTTCCCACGAGGATGCCGGCTCGTAATCGAGCCGGCGGAGTGGGAAGGTGCGACGGGTGCATTTGCACCCGTCGCGTATTTCACTGTCTGCCAAGCAGACAGTGAAATACTTGTAGGGGCCCTCTTATGGGGGCCCCTGCCGTGCCCATGCCATTGGCATGGGCACGGCAGGGGCCCCCAGGGGCCCCGCGGCACCCCCTACCGCCATCCTGTTCATGGCGGGTTTCCCGCCATGAACAGGATGGCGGTAGGGGCTGTCAGAATCCTCATGGCGGCGGAGCGCGCTCCGCCGCCATGAAGGATTCCCCCGAGCAGCGGTAAGTCGGCGGGAGCCCGCCGACTTGCCGCTTCTGACCGCGGCTGAACCGCCGTGGTCAGAATGCTCGTGGGAGCACCGCCAGCCTGTTGGCGGTGCTCCCGTGGTCGGTGGCCCTGGCGGCCACCGGCCGCCAGGGTCAGAATGACCCCCTTAGTCTGCTGTCCTGAAGTTATTAAAAAAATAAATACATAATGGGAGGGGGGTGCCCATCCTACGGCCAAAATTGGGCATTTTTTGCCAGGACTCACCCAGGATCTAAAACAATACAACAAAATGGTGACCTGCGGTTGCATTCATTAATTTAGGGAAAGCGGGTGCACGGCCTCGCCTCCCCAAGCCATTTTGAGCCACAGGGAACCCATCCCCCAGGGCCCAATTTATTTAATAAGGGGAGGGAGGCGCACAGCCCCCACTCCCCGGGCGCATTCCGCCATGAGGACCCCTTCCTTGGAGCCCAGTTTAATAAAAATGGGGAGGTGGGCCATGCAGCTACCCATCCCTGAACCTTTAAAAGGCCCTAGATGAGTTTGGCCTCAGAAGCGTTCTGCAGGTCATGCCCTACCTGCCACTCCAGTGGCAAGTCAGGAGGGAAGTGCAAGGGTCTCCTACATTCCCTGTTGTTGCCACTCCCTTTGAATAGCATCAACTTTGTTGGGCCTCTGGACCCCACAGCAGCCATGGGCAAATGGTTAACCCTAGTCTTGGTGGACCATGCCACCTGGTACCTGAGACTATGCCTCTGAGGATACAGACTGTCGCTGTAGTGGCCAAAGCACTGATGGGGACATTCACCAGTGTGGGGTTCCCTAAGAAGGTAGTATCTGACTGTGATACCAACTTCATGTCTGCATAGATCAAGTCCATGAAGAAGAAATGTGGGGTAACCTACACATTTTTCACACCATACCATCCCCTAATTAATGGCCTGGTGGAGAGGTTCAACAGGACCCTAAAGGTGATGATCATGGGCCTGTCAGGGTCCCTAAGGCAGAAGTGGTCGTCCTCCTGCCATGCCTGTTGTTTGTATACAGATAGGTACCACAGAAGGGGGTAGTACTTGGCACCTTTGAACTTCTGTACTGGCAGCCTGTGATTGGACCCCTTAGCCTGGTGAGGGAGGAGTGGGAGCAGGCTCCAATGATATGGTCAGTTACATTCTGTCATTTTGCACCCAGTCCAAGTGCTTCTGGAAGAAGGTCAAGGAGAATCTAGAAGCCGGCCATGAGGGCATGAAATGGAGGTATGACCACAAGGCCACTCTGGTAGCATTTCATCCTGGCCAAAAAGTGTGAAGGATGGAGCCTCTGGAGCCTAGGGCTCTACCAAACTGCTGGTCTGGGCCCTATGAGATGAAAGAGCACAAGAGTGAGGTCACCTATCTGGTGGACCTCAAGACTCTCAATCACCTCAAAACCATTTTGAGAGGTCAGAGTTAACCATACTTCCTGTCCCTGATGATGGAGTGGAGGAGGAGAGTGAACCAGCTGTAGGGGCAGTTTGCCTCTCTTCTTCCTTACCCTTGGCTCACTGCATGGTACACCCATGATATTGATATTGAGGAGAGTAT
Organism: Pleurodeles waltl; assembly: GCF_031143425.1. NCBI lineage: Eukaryota > Metazoa > Chordata > Amphibia > Caudata > Salamandridae > Pleurodeles > Pleurodeles waltl. The sequence goes on from NC_090448.1 coordinate 519,627,579, forward strand.
GCCTGTAAAGAGTAAGATCCACAGCCTATCCAATAAGGTTTGAGTCAGCAAACAGGAGGTAGTCTTCAAAATGATGGAGATCCAGGGACCACCCCAGAACTTAGGTTCTGTTTGGATTACTGGGGGGGCTCAATCCCATCACAAAGACACACTCCACCGCCGAGCTGATGAGCTCATAGATCAGTTAGGAGCTGCGAAGTTCCTCAGCACGTTTGATTTTCCATCTGGGTACTGGTAAATTGCCTTGACTGAAGGTGCCAAAGAGAAATATGCATTCTCTACCCCAGAAAGACACTGACAATTCTGGGTAATGTCCTTTGGGTTAAAGAACACCTCTGCCACCTTCTAGAGGTTGGTCAACCAGGTCCTGACAGGGTTTGAGAGCTTGAGTGTAGGCTACCTAGACAACATTGCGGTCTTCAGCTTCAGCTGGGATGACCATTTGAAGTACCTCAGGCAAGTGCTTCAGGCTCTGTAGAGTGCAGGCCTGACTATCAAAGTATGAAAGTGCCAGGTAGGGCAAGATCCCATGGTCTACTTGCTACACCAAGTAGGAGGAGCCAAGGTGCAGGCCCTCCTAGCCAAAATCAGAACTATTCTGACTTGGTAACCGCCCTCCCCCAAGACCCAGACAGACAGCCTTCTTAGGCCTCACCAGACACTATAGGAGATTTGTCCAGGGGTATGGCACCATTGTTGATTGCATGACAGAGGTGACTTCTAAGAAGCGGCCCAGATAGGTGATCTAGGCAGAGGCATGCAGGAGCACTTTTGAGGACCAGAAGGTGGTCATGTGCACAACAGCCATGCTGAAGGCCCTTGATTTCTCTAGAGAATTAATTCTGCAGACAGATGCCTCAGAGCATGGCCGAGGGCTGTGCTCTCACAACTGAATGAAGGAGGTCTGCATCCTTCACTAGCAGGAGGTTACTCCCCAAGGAACAGAGGTGGAGTACAATAGAAAGGGAAGCCTTTGCAGTGGTCAGGGCACTGAATAAGTTGAGACCATACCTGTTTGGTGCTCATGCCCAGGTTCAGGCAGACCACATACTCCTCAGATGGATAATGCAGATGAGGAGTGAGGACCCCAACTGTTGAAGTGGTCCATCTCCCTACAGGGAATTAACTTTAAGGTGAAATGCCGCCCTGGAGCAGACCACACTAATGCTGATAGTCTCTCCAGGTTGTATTGCCTTTGTGATTAATACTACCAGAGGGTTGGATAGTTCTTCTTACTTTCAGCTAATGGGGGGATGGGGGCACGTGTTAGACATGGGAGCTTTGGCATGGTTTTCCCCCTTGAATGTTTGCCTTCAACTTTCCCTCTATGCTGACTTTGGTTTTGCTAGCCTTAGTACTCTGCTCACTTTACCACTGCTAACCAATGCTTGTGCTCTCTCATTAAAACCTGTGCCCATGGCCCATATATTAAATGCTACTAGTGGGCCTGGAGCACTGATATTACCACTCACTTAAGCAGACCTTAAAACATGTTTCAGGTCCACCGTTGAAGCCTGTGTGCAGTTTTAAACTGCCATTTCGACCTGGCAAAATCAACCTCTTGCCAGGTCAAAACCTTCCTTCAAAATACATATCACCCTAGGGTATGCCCTGGACAGCACAAAGAGCAGGATGCAGTGTTTTCAAAAGTTAAACAGACTTCAAGTCTGTTCCATTAGGGGTCCCTGCTGGGACTGTGAAAGGTCATGATATTGCATTACCTCAGTGCCTTTAGCTTACTTTCTTTTGATAACATTTTGCTCCAGGAAAACCGCAAAAGCTGAAGATAAGTTTCCTAATATTTCCCAACCTCCTAGTCTGGGGAGATCATGTTCACTTGTAATCTGATCTCCCAGTAGCACCACTGAAAGTTCTCCATTGGTACTCTGTCATATTTTTCAGCCATCATACCACCCGCATATTTTTTAACTTTACATTTTTATTTTGCTTCCAACATTTGAGCTTTTCAGTTAATAAATACACTTTTTATACATGTCCTTAAATGTTGCTCTAATTAATTTCTGCACCCTAACAGAAGCACAGCCTTTGTATTTCTGGATGTAGGCCCTGCTGGAGGGAACCAAATGCACGTTAAACCTCGAGCCACTCAACCTCTCAACTACTCCCACCCTGCTGGCCCAGTCTCTCAGAAGGCTATTCCGGTGAAAAAGGGTTCTGAGAAGTACATGTACAGCTTAAGGTGCTTCACTGTGAGGAACAATATCTCAATAAATGTACACGCCCATATCATTTACTTGGTTGATTGAGTTGCAGTAGAGTGCAAAAATATGGTGGACTAATAGATGAATGGTAGAGCTAACACTGACAGACCATCACTGCCAGGTACTCACTATTTCATCCTTATCACCACTAGGCAATGAGGGCCAATCCAATGTAAAATGTGACTTCACCAGTCTACCTAGTTCACCAGTCTTCTTCTTGGACTTGGATACAAGTGAGGGAGGGGTGTGGAGTTGAGCTGAGAAACACTACTTTGTAGCCAATCCTTCATGGTAGTTTGTTGTGAAGCATGGAATATCTCCTGCCCTAGTGCCTCACCACTCAAGCATGTTTAACTTACAGCCTTCCTGCTCCCTTCCATTTCCAGGGAAAAGGGACTTTGATGGATGAAGGGTGAGCTCTAAATACCCCCTTTCAGGGGAAGAAAACAGGTGAACCCTCAGTCATAGAACATGTGCTCTTCGTACCGGCTGTCTGGTGTCAAAAGGCAGGAGGACTCACAAACAAGCAGCCAATGACCAATTCCACTTCTGTTGTCATTTAAGATGTCCTCTGGGCTAACCTCACCATTATTGGCATCTGAACAGACTTTCAATAACCCAGCGGTTACTATCAAGCTCAGAATATGCAATTAACCTGCAAGATGAATGACAGAATATCAAGTAAAACTATTTCGTGAAACAAGAACATCTAGTCAAAAATATAATCTACAGAAATATCAAATTTACATCCTTTACGTGTGAACTACTAGAGAATTGTGTCAAAAATATTGTGGAACAGAATATGGAAACAAAAGCTAAGAATATTGACAATGTATTTATAATGTTAGGCCGCAAAGTAATAATATAAAAACAAACAGTTTTAACATTAATATAAATTATTTATATATATATATATCCAAAAACAAACAGTTGCAAGCAACTTCACCACCGCACTCCAGGAGGAAATTATTATATATATATATAACTCTTCATGTGAAAAAGGTTAACTCCAGCAAACAAAATGCATATGTGTTTGCACTATGACCGCAATAAAGAATATTGAGCACGACTCTGGGAGTGCTAGTTTCTCCTTTACCTTTGTGGAGAGTTTTGGGGTGTTTATTGGGGTTGCCGGCAGTTACACCTCCCTTCTTGAGCTCCCAGGATGTGTTGTGTATGTGTGTGCCTGTGTATATATATATATATATATAACTTTTTTTAAAATGTAATTATATATATATTAATGATAACATAAACCTAAAAATTAACAAACATTTACATAACCAAAACAGATATGTAACCTAATTTAAATATTAAAATTAACGTTACTGGATTACTGGGTTACTGGATGAGGGAGGATGAAAACGTAACTCAAGTAGCAATCACAATCCTGCTCAGCCTGAGGCTGAAGCAAAGCCCAAATTAACCTGTGTTCAACCCACTGGCAGCTTTGCACTTAGCAGCCAGGCTTAACTTAGGGGCAATGTGTAAAGTTTTTATGCAGCACATCAGACAGTAATAAAGTGAAAACTACAACACAAGAAAATCCCACACCAATTTAAACAAAAAGGAGCAAAGTCTATAAATAAATCAACATCAAAACTAGAAAAATCCAGTCAGTAGAACTGGAGATGTGCCATTTTAAAGATTTAAGTTAAAATAGCACCAAAAAGTCCAAAGCGCCACTCTTGGTCACAAGTTCAGGCCAACTCTGATGGAGCAAGGTTGGATACACAGGCCAGTTTAATCATCTGAAAAGCTACCTTTTCAGTCCAATGCAAAGAGTCCCGTTCAAGGTGGAGGGTGCTGCGAGGAGCATCGATGTAGCACAAAGAGATGGCCTGCGTTATGGATGGTCATTGTTGTGGTGTGAAGGTCCTGTTGTTTCTGATAGAAGACAGGCCAGAGATTTGCATTGGTGATCCCCTCAAGGGGTTAATGCTGTAGCACGAAGAAACAGGTTTTCTGAACTTCACAATTCCGGACTGTGCAAAAGACAAGGTTGTGGCATCCAAGGGCCTCTTTCCTGTTGTGAAGAGCACAAAATACTAATTTCAGCTTCTCTGAGACCACACAAAGGGTCCAGCACCAGAGGGGCACCACTTGGAGGACAGGAACTTGCTCCAGTTGAATCTAGGTGCGGGGGTTGGGAGCCTGTTCTGTCCATGTGGCTCTGAATAGGAGGCCAGCAGACTAGCCCTTGGAGTCACTTTGGGAGTGCTAGGTTCAGGTGCAGGTCCACATCCTTCTGACTCAGGCAACAGTGCAACACTCCAGCAGGGCAGCATTCCAATAGTGTGGCAGTCCTTTCAGCGGCACAGAAGCCCTTTTACCTGGAAGAGTGACCACAGGTCCAGAGGTATATTAATAGGTTGGTGTCTGAGATCCAATATTTATACCTGGTTCTTCCTTTGAAGTGGAAGAAGCTTCTACAGGTTTCCTTTAGAAGTGCATGTTTCTTGCCTCATCTCCCTTGGCTCCAGACTAACTATATGGGGTATATAGCCCTTTGTGTGAAGGTAGGGTACAGCTATTCAAGTGTAAGTAGGGCTGTGCCCAGCTCCCCCTCCCATTCTCCCAGTGATGACCCATTCGGGCACACCTAGCCCTCTATTGTTTGTGGCTGTCTAAGACAAAACACAAAGCCCAGCTGCCAATTACACCAAGTCATGTGGCCCAGAGAGATGCGGCAGGCACTAAGGGCCAGATGTAGCATAACTTGGTTTTGCGACTCGGAAATTGCGACTCTGAGCGACTCGCAATTTCCGAGTCGCAAAACCATATGCAGAACGGTGTCTCAGACACCGTCTGTGAGTCGCTATGGGGTCGCAAAGACCCACCTCATTAATATTAATGAGGTGGGTCGCAAATTGCAGCCCCATAGCGACTATGGGCACTCACTAACATGGAGGCCTGCTGTAGTCAGCAGACCTCCATGTCCGTGACTGTTTGTCAATAAAGCAGTTTTTTTTTTTTAAGTGTAGCCCGTTTTCCTTAAAGGAAAACGAGCTGCACTTAAAAAAAATCCGAAACCTTTTGTTTCGGAATTGTTTCAGGGCAGGTAGTGGTCCCTTGGACCACTACCTGCCCTGAAAACATTTTTGGGTGTCCATTCACAAAGGGGAAGGGGTCCCATGGGACCCCTTCCAATTTGCGAGTGGGTTACCATCCACTTCAAGTGGATGGTAACTGCGACTCCATTTGCGACCGCGGTCGCAAATGGAATTGCATCCCACTGCGAGTCGCAAATAGGAAGGGAACACCCCTTCCTATTTGCGAGTCGGAAATGCATTTTGCGAGTCGGTTCCGACTCGCAAAATGCATTTCTGCATAGGAAACTCCGGTTTGCGACTCGCAAACGGCAATTTTTGCCGTTTGCAAGTCGCAAACTGTTTCCTACATCTGGCCCTAAGTAGCTAAGGCAGGAAAATGTCAACTTTCTAACAGTGGCATTTTCAAAACTGTGACTTAAAATCTGATCTGATTTTACTGTAAGGGAGAACTTTTTATTACAATTCCAATGACACCAAACATGTACTGATTAACTGCTCCCATTTGGAAATTAGCACTTCTGTAATAAGGTAACGCCAATGTTATCCTGTGGGAGCAACAGGCCTTGCAATAGTGAAAAATGAACTTAAGTGTTTTTCACTACCAGGACAAATAAAACTTGAAAGTGCATGTCCAACTTTTTTAAATACACTGCATCCTGCCCTCTGGGCTGTCCAGTACCTACACTACGGGTCACTTATATGTATTAAATAGAAGATTTGTGCCTAGCAAAAGATTTATTTTGCCAGGTCGAAATGTCAGTTTAAAACTGCAACACAGGATGCAATGGTAGACCTGAGACACATTTAAGGGGCTACTTAAATGGGTGGCACAATCAGTAAAGCAGGTCCACTGGCAGCATTTCCTTTATAGGCACTGGCACAGGTTTTGGAACTTTACTAAGGGATCACAAGTAAATAAAATGTCAGTTGAGTATATGCCAATTCCACCATGTTTTATGGAGAGAGCATAAGCACTTCAGCGCTGGTTAGCAGTGGTAAAGTGTGCTAAGAGTCCTAAGCCCAGCAAAAATGAAATCAGCAAAGCAGGAGGGTGGAAGGCAAGAAATCAGAGGGAAAACCACACCAAGAATTCCAGGTCTAACAAATATAAACAGTAGAACTTGAATGTATTCATTTAAAAAGATTAAACTATAAAATAGGGTTTAGAAGTGCCAATCCGGGGATATCTTGTGGTGCCAGACCAGGACAAAGTCAAAAGTTCAGGCCGACCACGATGGAGCACAAGTCAGATACAGGGACTCAGTGAGGCTGAGCACGAGTACCTCAACCCTGGTTGGGTAGGCGTCAAAGACTTGGGGTGCAGCAGAAGCAATGTGTCACTGTCGATCCCTGCAGCGGACGAGATGCAATGATTTGACCCACATGGCCGAGGAGCTGTGTCAAAGTTCCCCATGAAGGGATGGCGATGCATCAGAGGCAAGATGAAATGGAGTTCGGGGGCAAGTGTTGATGTCGAGGCTATAGTTGCTGGGGAAGTAGGGGCCTCGCGCTGAAAGAAATGTTGCAGTGCTGATTCCGGAAGCAATGCACTCATTCTGTCCATGCAAAGACAGAGCTGTACCGGTTCTGTCCAACCAACAAGGGAGATGAGATGGTTCTAGTGCAGAAAACACCTTAGGCCTCACTTCCACGGATCCAGGACTGGGGTGGGCAGGGCAGACTCAAAGATTGCAGAGCCAAGTGCAGCAGTAGGTTGGTTGAAAGTCTTTTATGTCCCTGAGGCTTCAAATCAGGAGACCAGTCGGCTGGTCCTTAGAGTCACTCTGGGTTCAAGTGATGCAGGTCTAAGCCCTCTCACCCCGGCAGGGGAACAACCGTCAGAAGGGCAGCACAGCAAGGCAGGAATCCAGCAAAGCAGTAGTCCAGCAAGGTGACATCCAGCAGCACAGCAGTACTTCCTGGTTGAATAGTCACAGGTCCAGAAGTGTACTGAGTTGGTAGTGTCAGAGCTCTAATACTTACAATCAGTTTGGCCTTTGAAGTGGGGAGACTTAAAAGACAGGCCATTGAAGTGCACAGAGGTCCTGCCTTGGCTCTAGAATCACTACAGGGGGTTATGTTGGGACTGAACACAGCCTATTCAGGTGTAAGATAGGCTGTGGCCAGCTCCTCTCTCCCATCTTGCAAGAATGGCCTATCAAGTCAGACCTAATCTCCCATTGTGTGTGGCTGTCTAGAGGAATACACAAAGCCTGGCAAATGCAAAAATAACAAGGGGCTGGACCTCTTAGGTATTTGCCGCCCTAAGTGAGGCAGATAAGCCCAGAGATGAGTCCTGGGCTCTGTGTATCAAAGGAACCAAGCTATACCTGGTTGAAGAGCCCTAAGAAACATCCCTAGGTTGCTTGCGTTCTGATTCAAGGCAGACCTGGCCTGGCAGTTCGGGCTGGACTGTTCCCATGAGGAGCAGAGTTCAGACTGATTTACATAAGGTTGGGTCCAAACTGAGGTGGCTTGGTGGAAAAACGAGGATGGATTGGGACCGTCCCCATGTGTTTGCCAGGGATTGATTCAAGCATTTCAACCATCACCATGTTGTTCTTTAACTTTCTAAAAGTTGCATTTTCAGAATTACAATTTAAAATCCGACTTCACCATAAGTTGTGATTTTCAATTGTGATTCCAGGGACACCAAACTTGAAAAATTGTGAATTACACTTTCCAGATTGTGAATTACACGTAGAAGATTTAGGGGGTTATTCTAACTTTGGAGGAGGTGTTAATCCGTCCCAAAAGTGACGGAAAAGTGACGGATTTACCACCAGCCGTATTACGAGTCCATTACATCCTATGGAACTCGTAATACGGCTGGTGGTATATCCGTCACTTTACCGTCACTTTTGGGACGGATTAACACTCCTCCAAAGTTAGAATAACCCCCTTAATAAGGTAATTCCAATGTTAACCTATGGGAGAGATAGGCTTTGCAGTAGTGAAAAATGGCTTTGGGAGTTTTTTACTTCCAGGACATGTAAAACTTAAAACTATGGGGGTGATTCTGACTATGGCGGACGGCGGAGGCCGTCCGCCATAGTACCGCCGCCAAATGACCGCACCGCGGTCAAAAGACCGCGGCGGCCATTCAGACATTTCCTCTGGGCTGGCGGGCGCTCTCCAAGAGAGCGCCCGCCGGCCCAGAGGAAATGCCCCTGCAACGAGGACGCCGGCTCAGAATTGAGCCGGCGTAGTTGCAGGGGTGCGACGGGTGCAGTTGCACCCGTCGCGTATTTCAGTGTCTGCAAGGCATTGACATGGGCACGGCAGGGGCCCCCAGGGGCCCCGCGGCACCCCCTACCCCCATCCTGTTCATGGCGGGTTTCCCGCCATGAACAGGATGGCGGTAGGGGCTGTCAGAATCCTCATGGCGGCGGAGCGCGCTCCGCCGCCATGAAGGATTCCCCCGAGCAGCGGTAAGTCGGCGGGAGCCCGCCGACTTGCCGCTTCTGACCGCGGCTGAACCGCCGCGGTCAGAATGCTCGTGGGAGCACCGCCAGCCTGTTGCCGGTGCTCCCGTGGTCGGTGGCCCTGGCGGCCACCGGCCGCCAGGGTCAGAATGACCCCCTATATGTCCTTCCATTTAAATACATTGCACCTCACCCTATGGGTTATCCAGAGTCTACCCTAAGGGTGGTTTATATGTATAAAAAAGGAAGGTTTCGGACTGGCAAAAGGGATTTTTGCCAGGTCGTCATGGCAATGTAAACCCACATACACAGGCTTTGCATTGGCAAGCCTGAGGCATTGTTAATGAGCTACTTATGTTGGTGAGGCAATCAGTGCTGTAGACCCACAAGCAGCATCTAATTTAGAGATCCAGGGTACATATAGTGAACTTTAATAGGAATTTATAAGTAAATTAAATATGCCAGTTGGCGATAAATCAATATTAACATGTATAAAGGACAAAGCACTTTAGCTCTGGTTAGCAGTAGTAAAGTATACAGAATTCTAAGGCCAACAAAAACAAAGTCAGAAAAAATAGGAGGAGGAGGGCAAAACATTTGGGGGTAACCCTGCAGAAAGGGCCATTTCTAACATGAGTCCCCTCCAGCTTAAAGCCAGGTTAGACTAATCAATACCTTGATGGACTCCCGTGCTTAGGTGAAAGAACATGGACAATGACCCTCTACTGCAGGGGCACTTGCCAGTTCTATGCCTCTTTGAGCTTGGCTGGTCCCTCTTGTCTATACTCTTTTAAGCCACTGACCTGACTCATGGGGAACCCTTCTCCCCTGTGGACCCTATCTGTGTAGCACCTAAACTTAGTTCCTCACAGACACATCCCAGCAGGCAAATAGCACCACAATGGCCAACAAAGTGATGTGGCCCATTCCACCCCTTGGATCAGACTTCTCTCCCCAACCCAAGGAAAACTTGGCCTTAAGGACAACAACCAACAGAGGCCACTGACAGATGTCAGTGTCAGTGTCAGGAGCCATTCCCCAAGCCATCCACTGCCACGTAGAAGCTCTAAGGAGGGATATTGGGTAGGCTTCTCGTAGAGTCTTGGGGCTGTCAAGGAGTTCCCTGATGGCTCCTGAGGTTTCTCTGACCTTTGCATTATCTCCGATTGGGGGGGGTCAGTAGCCCCAGGCACTTTCCATCCTTCTTCCACTCTACTTTCGCCTGTTCCGGGGTGGTAGCCTGGAACTGGTCACTCAGCCCAGGGTCGGCACCCTGAGACTGAACAGGAGACAGGGGTGAGTCCTCCCTCACCTTGCCCCTCTATCTAAGCTCCCACACCCTCAGTTTGGGAAAGGTACCCCAGAAAACTGAACTGTCAGGGCGCCCTGGTGTTTTCCTGCCACTGGGAGCAACTCATCCCCCAGAATGCAGTCTATGGGCATCTGGGGACTAACTATGACCCTCTTCTGGGTCAGCACCCCACCCCACTCCAGGGATACCAATGCCAAAAGGTGGAAAATGGTGTGCCCATGGGCTGGAGGCACATCTGGATGGTGTACTGCTCTGGGAAAACCAGTTTAACTACCATGGTCTGGCAGTCCTGAGAATCCATTCACTTCTACCTCCTGGAAGTGATGACTGCCACCCTCAGGGATCACTAGCTCACCCTCTGAGTCCATCCCCTAAATGAAGGAGATTGTTCATGGCCTATGACCTGCCCCTGGGAACTACTTGCCCCTAAGGCCACATTGGCCAGCCCTGTAGACATCCCACCATGGGGTTTTCTTTGGACAGACAGTCCCCCTGCCTGTGTTCAAACTGGGAGCACTCAAAGCAGCAGGGTTTGAAATGTGATGCCTGGGTCACTGTCCTCCAGAACCACCACCCTGAGTCTGAGATGGGGCACAGGAACCCTTTCCTTTCCCCTTTCCCTGGGATTGTGTGGATCATCTTTAACCTCCCCCTCCTTCTGTTGGGGAAACTGAACCACCCTTCCTTGGGTCACTTCCAGGTACCTCCTTGAACACTCTGGTGCTAGCCCATGCTTGCCCAGAGGTCCATCTCCTCAGCAGGCTTCCTAGGGTCAGTGAGCTTATTGGCAACTAGGTGGAAGCACAACTCTGAGTGTGTGCTCTTTCATGATTATATTATACAACCCAACATAATCATTAACTTTGCTGATCCAAACCCTCCCATTCAGTGCCTTGTGGAGTAGTCCACTAAATCTAGCCATGACTGGTTGAGGCTGTCTCTGAATCTTTGGGGATACTTTTCAGGGGTCAGGCCAAACTTAGCTCGCAAGGTGGTTTTCATTGGGAGATACGCGGCCCATATTTATACTTTTTTAGCGCTGCATTTGTGTAGTTTTTTTGCACAAAAGTGGTGCAAAGTTACAAAATACAATTGTATTTTGTAAGTTTGCGCGGCTTTTGCGTCAAAAAGTGGTGCAAATGCAGCGCTAAAAAAGTATAAATATGGGCCTTGGTTTTAGTTCCCAACTGCTAATGTGAGAAGTCTGTCCTACCCCACAGTAGGCATGTCTTTCCACAGTCTGCCTCCTCCTGGTTTTCAAGAACATTCTGCACCCTTAGCGCTTCCTCATAGGCAGAAAAACACTTCTCTATGTCATCTCCGTTCACATAACTAGGCAACAGATCCTTGGGTAAGAGAACCCTTTTCTCTCCTTTAGGTACTGCAGGTATGCTGCCACCATCACTACTGGACTCGGCCTGCCTGGCCTTGATGTCCAGCTCTATAGGCTCAGATCATGAGCCAGGAAGGTTTTCTTCTCCTCACAAGCTCTTTTCTTCTCCTGTTCCTCCATTTTCAAACTTCCTATCTGTACTTTGAATTACCTCTCCTCCCTCTTCTCAGCCAGTTCCCCTGGGGACACTGCTCCCTTGCATTCCTTATGAGTTTTGTAGAGGGAATAGGCCATGGAGATAGACCATGAGTCTTGACACTGTGTGTGTGCATGTTTTCTCACTATTAATTACAATTATTTTCCAGTTGGGCTATATGTATTGTGCATTTTAATTGTGCATATGTGTGTGACTTTTTAAACATTCACTGACGTTCTGAGAGGTAACCCACGAGTGACTACATGTTTACATCTCACTAGTTTTGGGTCAGTCAGCCTCAGTGTGAGGATATTCAAAGTTGTGATGTCCCACTATACGTGATCTTGATTTATACTCTTTCTTTCAGCTACAACCATTATGAGGAGAACGTCCTACTGTATGGTATTTTGCCTGCATGCTTTTTAATAAGTGGTATATAAGCATTGCACCGAGCAGGGAGTTATTATTTGGTCCTGAAGAATGCCAATTGATCCTCTGGGACGGTGAAACAGCTGAAACATGTTGATCTCCTAATGTTGAGGACCATTGTTTTCCTCATGACATCTCACAGTTTTTAATTATGCCCAAGACCTAGCCCAGTAAATTAAGTCTGTAGAATCTATGAGGCATTTTAATTCACTTATACAAAACCCCTGCCCTTGTTGCATTTTTTAAGCTCTCCGCTTACAAATGCATAGAGCCCACTCGATCACACTGGGTGATACAAGTGAGGGTCCGATGGAAGCAGGTCAAGGGTGGTAGCTGTAGGTGAGGACCTTACAAATATATCTGAAAATATCCAGTTGATGTGATTAGAGCACTGATTTGCCTGGGTGCTTCTCTCATGATCATTGGTGATGTTTGGAAGGGCATGCAGTTTAGAGCAGGAATTTAATTTAAGGAAATTTGGGTTCAACCTCCCTTATGTATATTTTGCCACAGTGTAAACCTCCAGGTTGGCCAGCTCAAATTATATTTTTGCAGGTGCAGGTATAGATCCAGGCAGAGACACGATTTAGGAAAAATAAATAATGTCTATCAGAGAACTAATAAGAATTTGAATTGGTCTGTGGGATGGAATAGTAGTGTACACCAAGTTACTGTGCAGCACTGCACAAACACAAGTCTGATCCTCACTGCTGATCACCAATGTTAGCAGTTAGGTTGTTGATTGACTGGGGTGTTAACCTTAGTCATGTAACAACCACAATCCTAGTCAGGCTACGTGTAAATCAACAAAAACCAACTAAAAGAGGGGTTTGGAAAAAGGGAGATTTGGATAGAAAAATCCTGGTCCTGTGTATAGAGCTCCCAATACATGTACAAAAACAAGGTATACACAGTTCCACAACGTAAGTATAATCAGGAAAACCACATTGGGTCCTGATCTAAGGAAAAGATCGTAAAAAAGAGAGAAGAAAGAAGAAAGAAAGCCAGGTCCCTGGAAAATTAATTCTTTTGGAACAAGAGCCCTCACTCACCAAAGGTGACATGCTTCATCCTCGGGCTTTGCTCCACGTCAGGCCGGCGCTGCAATGCCTGACGGGCCCCTCAAGGGGGGCTCTTTGCCGGAGATCTTTTGAGATATATGCCCGGTTTAGAAAGAATAGGGTATAGGATTGGAAAAATTCTATTTAAAAATAACTAGAGGTTAGGCAGATTTTATTAAATAATCCAACCACTGTCATGATTAAAACCAAAGAGCGGGGAGAGAAAAGAACAAGGTCTACGCTCCCCAAAATATTATTCACTTCCTCACTCAATTTGAGGTTAGGAATTGTACGCACAGGATCCCCTGTACGATTCACCAGAAGGTCAACATGTTTCTCGCTATTGATGTCCTATGGATCTAACGCGATTCTTCAGGACCTAAACTACCTAATCCTATGTGTAAATATAACCTATAATAAGGAATATTAGTACAATGCAGGGACCTGAAATGAGAAGAATAACAAACAAAAAGAACAACACATTATTCACATGCACAATATCAACAGCAATGTGCTCTGTGCAAATCCACACATAGGTGAAGTATGCCCACTGTGGATCAACGTGTAAATCAATGTGAAAATAATGATGAAATAAATGCTTACCCTCCTCATACTAGTGGATGGGCCGCATCAGGTAAAGCACCAAGTAACGGAGGTCCTACTGAGCTAAATGCGTGAGTTCAATTATCAGATTGTATTTAGGGAGAAAGACAAAAACAGTAATACCGGGAAGTTGAGGGATATAGCGTTTGCCAAACATTCACGTGTCCCATAATCAAATGTAGCAGGATGGTACACATATTCTGACTGACCAGGTTTTTAAAGTTCACTTAGCTGAGAAAACATCAAATAAACGTAAAATACGTGGTGTGCTGATTGCAGATGTTGACAGCATATATAAGGAATGTCATAGACACATATATGTATAAGTATATATAACGTGCTCAAAAACGCTGTAGCCAAGTATGCAGCGGCAGTGTCTACACACGAGTGTTCGTGGTGGGAAATGCGTGTAAACAACAAAGGACCAAATCAAAGGGTATATAACTGCCTTTTCCCAAAGTAACGTGAAATGATCCTAAGGATTCCCATCTAAACACCCAACAATATTACCATCCACTTACTTGGGACCTGTCCGAAGTTTGCGGCATCACCTGCCCCGTCTCGGTGTTCCTGGAATAGGAAAGAGCACCCGGTAGGCTGGGCTATATATCTTCAAGCCTCAGCATAGAAAGAGGACAGAAATGGCGGCCATCTTGTGTTAGGTCCAGCAGTGGGATAGAAATTAAAGAGGGACTCCATCATGTAAGCCCCAAAAAAAAGGAAGAAAGGGGTCGGCCATCTTAGTGTTACAGAAAACCAATTTAAAAGACACAGAACTAAGGCTCAAATATATGTATCGGAAAAAAGAATGGGATTAAGAGGCAAATTGCTCAGACTTAAATAAGCATAAAATCTATGGAAAGAGATGGAATAGCCACAACCAGTAGTGAGTGTACTTAAACCTGGTCAAGAGATTCCTTAATCATGATCGATGCACAAAGTCTGTCCATGGTATGTCATCATTAAGTCCTATAATATGTGTCTTAAGTCGATAGACCCAACGTTGCTCTTTTTCAAAAAGGCGGTTTGTGGATTCTCTTTGGTCTCTGATGGTCTCAAGTAAAACCCACCTGAGATCATTAGGGGTGTGATGTAAATCAATGTAATGTTTCGTCAATTTTGTGGAGGACCTCTGACATCTAATAGTACTGCGATGTTCATTTATCCGAATCTTGATCATCCTAGTGGTCATCCCTATGTATCGTAGTTTACACGGGCAAGTGATCATGTAGATACAATTCTTAGTACGGCAATTGGTATGTATCCTTAACTGCCAGGTATAGGGTTCTCCCAAATCTAATTCTTGGGTGGTAGTGGTAAGTGAACAAACATTACACCCACCACAAGGATGATGTCCCCTGACCCCCAGCCAACGTGTCTTTATCAATTCTCTAGGTTTTGGCACAACAGGTCTGGTATGGACTAGTAAATCTCTAATGTTTTGAGTTCTTTTGAAAGCAAAAAGAGGACGTTCTAGGGATTCTCCCGAACTGTTCAGGATACTCCAGTGTCTCAAAATGACCTTCTTGACACGGTTACTCAGAGGAGTAAAGGTAGTGACACATGTCAGTCTGGTTAGTGGTTCTCGGACATTGGTGGCTAGCAATGTATCCCTTGGGATATTCTTAGTTCTCTTCTTAGCCTGTTTTATAACAGAGTTGGGATAGTTCCGCTCTTTAAGTTTTTGACTCAAAATATCTGCCTGTGTATGAAAATCAGCCAAATCAGAACAGTTACGTCTTGTCCTTAAGAATTGGCCGAATGGAAGATTGTTCCTTAAGGATTTAGGATGGTGACTGTCGTAGAGCAGGAGACTATTCCTGTCAGTGGGTTTGTGAAAGATGGATGGATGAATGTAGTACTCCATCTGTAAGTATGATCCGTAGATCTAAAAAGGAAACTTCTTTGTCAGAATATTCAGCACTGAAGCGAAGATGCACATCAAGAGTATTAATCCACTGGATGAAGGCTTTAACTTGATCCACATCTCCTTTCCAAACCACTAGTATGTCGTCAATATAACGACGCCACAGTCTGATGTTGGAAAAGAAGGGTTGAGTAGGAACCAGTATGTTGTTTTGTTCGAAGGTGTACATATACAGACAAGCCAGACTCGGTGCAAAAGTGCTGCCCATAGATGTACCTTGTACCTGGTGATATAAGTTATCTTCAAATTGGAAGAAATTTTCTTTAAGGGCCAGGCTCGCACATTGCATTATAAAACTGATGGGGGTATTGCGAGTCCAGGGAGTGGACATCAATGTGTCTTGTACTGCTGTAAGTGTAGCTTCCTGGGGTATGTTAGTATATAGGGCTTCAACGTCAAGACAAATTAACATATCCGTTAAGCCTGTAGTGTTAATGTGATCTAAAAGGACGAGAGTATCCTTAGTGTCTTTTAGGAAAGTGGAAGTTTGTTGTACAATAGGTTTAAAGAAGAAATCGCAAAATTTAGAGAGAGGTTCCAACAGGGATCCTATCCCTGATACAATCGGTCGGCCTGGAGGGGGGGTGCCCTTATGAATTTTGGGGAGACAGTAGAAGTATGGCACCCTAGGTTCTTTGGTGTCAAGGAATTTGGCTTCCTGTTGTGTGATCCAACCTGCTAATTCTGCTTCGCTAATCATTCCACGAATGATGTGTTGAAGGCGGGCTGTAGGATCAACATTAATAGGTTCGTAGTATGTATCATCACTTAGGAGTCTCAGGCATTCTTGTCTATAGAAGGTGGTATCGAGTATCACAATAGCACCTCCTTTATCCGCAGGTTTGATGGTAATGTCAGGATTTGAAGATAAAGAACTAATGGCTGTTCTTTCTAATCTAGACATATTCTGAAAAGGACGAGTAGGTAAAAGATGCTGTAATTCATGCCGTATCGCCTTCTCAAAGGTTAGAACTTCTGTTGGAACAGAAGTGGACGGAGGCATGAAGGATGACGGATTCCTTAAATTCGTATCACCCAGGGGTATCGAGGGGATACGATCCTTAAAGAAGAAGTGTAAACGTACCTTCCTAAACATTGCTGAAATTTCGCAATTTAGCCGGAACTGGTCTTCTTTTGGGGTAGGTACAAAACCTAAGCCCTTTTTCAAAACTGACAGTTCAGAGGGGGATAGTATGGTGCCAGACAGGTTAACCACTAAGGATTGTTTGTTGGTGTCGCACTGCGGCTCCTGGTCACCATTTGTGGTTCTTCCTGGGCCCAGTGCACGTTCCTGCCTCTTCTTTTGTTTCTGCCTCTGCCTCTGCCCCGGCCTCTCCCTAAAAAAGGATTGAAACCAAACTGGGGTTGCGGTTGGAAAAATGGGTATGGCGGTTGTTGCCACATAGGAAATTGATGGTATGGGAAAGTCGGTGTCATATTCATTAATGGGACCTGACGATTCTGATAAGATTTTCGGCCTTCATCACTGCTCCATTCATCCGAACTGGAGCTGGGATGTGAGCCCCGAGGTCTATGTAGTGAACTGTCCGAGTCATCGGAAGTATCGGAGGTTCCTACCGATTGAAAATCTTGTTTTGTGTAAGGATAGACTTTCTCCCTACTAAATCGCTTGATATCTTTTTGTAATTTGGATATCTTCTGTCGTGTTAGTTGTTCTTTAATCTCATTCAAATCTGAGTTCATCTCTGCCAAACGAGTTTTAAACTGGGACAGTTGTATTGTAGTCTTTATGGAGGTTTCAATCATAGAGATCTGAATGGTGATCGAATCAGCCAAACGTTTTGAAGTGTTAATGATTAGAATCAACCAATCACGGGTACACTTCCAAGAAATTTGTGCCCAATCAGTACGGAATTGTAAATCTTGTAAAAAGATCCTGGGAACATTGGTAACAATCAAACCATGAGGTGAGATGTTAGCCCTAAGATATTCGGTCATAATTGTCCCATGAAGTACTGTTTTTATAAACTCTTTCTTCAGGGCTGATAATTTGACCCAGTCTTCCTTAGACACGCCCGAAGGACCGCTATTATCATTCCCCAAAATAGAAGGAGTTTGGAGAATGGCTTGTACCATATCATCATCAAAGCTGAGACCCTGTAGTTCAGCCATGATCACCTCAAATAGATTTCTACTGGGTGATATATATAGAATACCCCACAGCTCAACAGCTGTACTAAATCATCAAAAACCAACTAAAAGAGGGGTTTGGAAAAAGGGAGATTTGGATAGAAAAATCCTGGTCCTGTGTATAGAGCTCCCAATACATGTACAAAAACAAGGTATACACAGTTCCACAACGTAAGTATAATCAGGAAAACCACATTGGGTCCTGATCTAAGGAAAAGATCGTAAAAAAGAGAGAAGAAAGAAGAAAGAAAGCCAGGTCCCTGGAAAATTAATTATTTTGGAACAAGAGCCCTCACTCACCAAAGGT
The DNA here is from genome assembly GCF_031143425.1 of Pleurodeles waltl. Lineage (NCBI taxonomy): Eukaryota > Metazoa > Chordata > Amphibia > Caudata > Salamandridae > Pleurodeles > Pleurodeles waltl. Next base: position 519,645,598 of record NC_090448.1, read on the forward strand.
GACATGCTTCATCCTCGGGCTTTGCTCCACGTCAGGCCGGCGCTGCAATGCCTGACGGGCCCCTCAAGGGGGGCTCTTTGCCGGAGATCTTTTGAGATATATGCCCGGTTTAGAAAGAATAGGGTATAGGATTGGAAAAATTCTATTTAAAAATAACTAGAGGTTAGGCAGATTTTATTAAATAATCCAACCACTGTCATGATTAAAACCAAAGAGCGGGGAGAGAAAAGAACAAGGTCTACGCTCCCCAAAATATTATTCACTTCCTCACTCAATTTGAGGTTAGGAATTGTACGCACAGGATCCCCTGTACGATTCACCAGAAGGTCAACATGTTTCTCGCTATTGATGTCCTATGGATCTAACGCGATTCTTCAGGACCTAAACTACCTAATCCTATGTGTAAATATAACCTATAATAAGGAATATTAGTACAATGCAGGGACCTGAAATGAGAAGAATAACAAACAAAAAGAACAACACATTATTCACATGCACAATATCAACAGCAATGTGCTCTGTGCAAATCCACACATAGGTGAAGTATGCCCACTGTGGATCAACGTGTAAATCAATGTGAAAATAATGATGAAATAAATGCTTACCCTCCTCATACTAGTGGATGGGCCGCATCAGGTAAAGCACCAAGTAACGGAGGTCCTACTGAGCTAAATGCGTGAGTTCAATTATCAGATTGTATTTAGGGAGAAAGACAAAAACAGTAATACCGGGAAGTTGAGGGATATAGCGTTTGCCAAACATTCACGTGTCCCATAATCAAATGTAGCAGGATGGTACACATATTCTGACTGACCAGGTTTTTAAAGTTCACTTAGCTGAGAAAACATCAAATAAACGTAAAATACGTGGTGTGCTGATTGCAGAAGTTGACAGCATATATAAGGAATGTCATAGACACATATATGTATAAGTATATATAACGTGCTCAAAAACGCTGTAGCCAAGTATGCAGCGGCAGTGTCTACACACGAGTGTTCGTGGTGGGAAATGCGTGTAAACAACAAAGGACTAAATCAAAGGGTATATAACTGCCTTTTCCCAAAGTAACGTGAAATGATCCTAAGGATTCCCATCTAAACACCCAACAATATTACCATCCACTTACTTGGGACCTGTCCGAAGTTTGCGGCATCACCTGCCCCGTCTCGGTGTTCCTGGAATAGGAAAGAGCACCCGGTAGGCTGGGCTATATATCTTCAAGCCTCAGCATAGAAAGAGGACAGAAATGGCGGCCATCTTGTGTTAGGTCCAGCAGTGGGATAGAAATTAAAGAGGGACTCCATCATGTAAGCCCCCAAAAAAAGGAAGAAAGGGGTCGGCCATCTTAGTGTTACAGAAAACCAATTTAAAAGACACAGAACTAAGGCTCAAATATATGTATCGGAAAAAAGAATGGGATTAAGAGGCAAATTGCTCAGACTTAAATAAGCATAAAATCTATGGAAAGAGATGGAATAGCCACAACCAGTAGTGAGTGTACTTAAACCTGGTCAAGAGATTCCTTAATCATGATCGATGCACAAAGTCTGTCCATGGTATGTCATCATTAAGTCCTATAATATGTGTCTTAAGTCGATAGACCCAACGTTGCTCTTTTTCAAAAAGGCGGTTTGTGGATTCTCTTTGGTCTCTGATGGTCTCAAGTATAACCCACCTGAGATCATTAGGGGTGTGATGTAAATCAATGTAATGTTTCGTCAATTTTGTGGAGGACCTCTGACATCTAATAGTACTGCGATGTTCATTTATCCGAATCTTGATCATCCTAGTGGTCATCCCTATGTATCGTAGTTTACACGGGCAAGTGATCATGTAGATACAATTCTTAGTACGGCAATTGGTATGTATCCTTAACTGCCAGGTATAGGGTTCTCCCAAATCTAATTCTTGGGTGGTAGTGGTAAGTGAACAAACATTACACCCACCACAAGGATGATGTCCCCTGACCCCCAGCCAACGTGTCTTTATCAATTCTCTAGGTTTTGGCACAACAGGTCTGGTATGGACTAGTAAATCTCTAATGTTTTGAGTTCTTTTGAAAGCAAAAAGAGGACGTTCTAGGGATTCTCCCGAACTGTTCAGGATACTCCAGTGTCTCAAAATGACCTTCTTGACACGGTTACTCAGAGGAGTAAAGGTAGTGACACATGTCAGTCTGGTTAGTGGTTCTCGGACATTGGTGGCTAGCAATGTATCCCTTGGGATATTCTTAGTTCTCTTCTTAGCCTGTTTTATAACAGAGTTGGGATAGTTCCGCTCTTTAAGTTTTTGACTCAAAATATCTGCCTGTGTATGAAAATCAGCCAAATCAGAACAGTTACGTCTTGTCCTTAAGAATTGGCCGAATGGAAGATTGTTCCTTAAGGATTTAGGATGGTGACTGTCGTAGAGCAGGAGACTATTCCTGTCAGTGGGTTTGTGAAAGATGGATGAATGTAGTACTCCATCTGTAAGTATGATCCGTAGATCTAAAAAGGAAACTTCTTTGTCAGAATATTCAGCACTGAAGCGAAGATGCACATCAAGAGTATTAATCCACTGGATGAAGGCTTTAACTTGATCCACATCTCCTTTCCAAACCACTAGTATGTCGTCAATATAACGACGCCACAGTCTGATGTTGGAAAAGAAGGGTTGAGTAGGAACCAGTATGTTGTTTTGTTCGAAGGTGTACATATACAGACAAGCCAGACTCGGTGCAAAAGTGCTGCCCATAGATGTACCTTGTACCTGGTGATATAAGTTATCTTCAAATTGGAAGAAATTTTCTTTAAGGGCCAGGCTCGCACATTGCATTATAAAACTGATGGGGGTATTGCGAGTCCAGGGAGTGGACATCAATGTGTCTTGTACTGCTGTAAGTGTAGCTTCCTGGGGTATGTTAGTATATAGGGCTTCAACGTCAAGACAAATTAACATATCCGTTAAGCCTGTAGTGTTAATGTGATCTAAAAGGACGAGAGTATCCTTAGTGTCTTTTAGGAAAGTGGAAGTTTGTTGTACAATAGGTTTAAAGAAGAAATCGCAAAATTTAGAGAGAGGTTCCAACAGGGATCCTATCCCTGATACAATCGGTCGGCCTGGAGGGGGGTGCCCTTATGAATTTTGGGGAGACAGTAGAAGTATGGCACCCTAGGTTCTTTGGTGTCAAGGAATTTGGCTTCCTGTTGTGTGATCCAACCTGCTAATTCTGCTTCGCTAATCATTCCACGAATGATGTGTTGAAGGCGGGCTGTAGGATCAACATTAATAGGTTCGTAGTATGTATCATCACTTAGGAGTCTCAGGCATTCTTGTCTATAGAAGGTGGTATCGAGTATCACAATAGCACCTCCTTTATCCGCAGGTTTGATGGTAATGTCAGGATTTGAAGATAAAGAACTAATGGCTGTTCTTTCTAATCTAGACATATTCTGAAAAGGACGAGTAGGTAAAAGATGCTGTAATTCATGCCGTATCGCCTTCTCAAAGGTTAGAACTTCTGTTGGAACAGAAGTGGACGGAGGCATGAAGGATGACGGATTCCTTAAATTCGTATCACCCAGGGGTATCGAGGGGATACGATCCTTAAAGAAGAAGTGTAAACGTACCTTCCTAAACATTGCTGAAATTTCGCAATTTAGCCGGAACTGGTCTTCTTTTGGGGTAGGTACAAAACCTAAGCCCTTTTCCAAAACTGACAGTTCAGAGGGGGATAGTATGGTGCCAGACAGGTTAACCACTAAGGATTGTTTGTTGGTGTCGCACTGCGGCTCCTGGTCACCATTTGTGGTTCTTCCTGGGCCCAGTGCACGTTCCTGCCTCTTCTTTTGTTTCTGCCTCTGCCTCTGCCCCGGCCTCTCCCTAAAAAAGGATTTAAACCAAACTGGGGTTGCGGTTGGAAAAATGGGTATGGCGGTTGTTGCCACATAGGAAATTGATGGTATGGGAAAGTCGGTGTCATATTCATTAATGGGACCTGACGATTCTGATAAGATTTTCGGCCTTCATCACTGCTCCATTCATCCGAACTGGAGCTGGGATGTGAGCCCCGAGGTCTATGTAGTGAACTGTCCGAGTCATCGGAAGTATCGGAGGTTCCTACCGATTGAAAATCTTGTTTTGTGTAAGGATAGACTTTCTCCCTACTAAATCGCTTGATATCTTTTTGTAATTTGGATATCTTCTGTCGTGTTAGTTGTTCTTTAATCTCATTCAAATCTGAGTTCATCTCTGCCAAACGAGTTTTAAACTGGGACAGTTGTATTGTAGTCTTTATGGAGGTTTCAATCATAGAGATCTGAATGGTGATCGAATCAGCCAAACGTTTTGAAGTGTTAATGATTAGAATCAACCAATCACGGGTACACTTCCAAGAAATTTGTGCCCAATCAGTACGGAATTGTAAATCTTGTAAAAAGATCCTGGGAACATTGGTAACAATCAAACCATGAGGTGAGATGTTAGCCCTAAGATATTCGGTCATAATTGTCCCATGAAGTACTGTTTTTATAAACTCTTTCTTCAGGGCTGATAATTTGACCCAGTCTTCCTTAGACACGCCCGAAGGACCGCTATTATCATTCCCCAAAATAGAAGGAGTTTGGAGAATGGCTTGTACCATATCATCATCAAAGCTGAGACCCTGTAGTTCAGCCATGATCACCTCAAATAGATTTCTACTGGGTGATATATATAGAATACCCCACAGCTCAACAGCTGTACTAAATCATCAAAAACCAACTAAAAGAGGGGTTTGGAAAAAGGGAGATTTGGATAGAAAAATCCTGGTCCTGTGTATAGAGCTCCCAATACATGTACAAAAACAAGGTATACACAGTTCCACAACGTAAGTATAATCAGGAAAACCACATTGGGTCCTGATCTAAGGAAAAGATCGTAAAAAAGAGAGAAGAAAGAAGAAAGAAAGCCAGGTCCCTGGAAAATTAATTATTTTGGAACAAGAGCCCTCACTCACCAAAGGTGACATGCTTCATCCTCGGGCTTTGCTCCACGTCAGGCCGGCGCTGCAATGCCTGACGGGCCCCTCAAGGGGGGCTCTTTGCCGGAGATCTTTTGAGATATATGCCCGGTTTAGAAAGAATAGGGTATAGGATTGGAAAAATTCTATTTAAAAATAACTAGAGGTTAGGCAGATTTTATTAAATAATCCAACCACTGTCATGATTAAAACCAAAGAGCGGGGAGAGAAAAGAACAAGGTCTACGCTCCCCAAAATATTATTCACTTCCTCACTCAATTTGAGGTTAGGAATTGTACGCACAGGATCCCCTGTACGATTCACCAGAAGGTCAACATGTTTCTCGCTATTGATGTCCTATGGATCTAACGCGATTCTTCAGGACCTAAACTACCTAATCCTATGTGTAAATATAACCTATAATAAAGAATATTAGTACAATGCAGGGACCTGAAATGAGAAGAATAACAAACAAAAAAAACAACACATTATTCACATGCACAATATCAACAGCAATGTGCTCTGTGCAAATCCACACATAGGTGAAGTATGCCCACTGTGGATCAACGTGTAAATCAATGTGAAAATAATGATGAAATAAATGCTTACCCTCCTCATACTAGTGGATGGGCCGCATCAGGTAAAGCACCAAGTAACGGAGGTCCTACTGAGCTAAATGCGTGAGTTCAATTATCAGATTGTATTTAGGGAGAAAGACAAAAACAGTAATACCGGGAAGTTGAGGGATATAGCGTTTGCCAAACATTCACGTGTCCCATAATCAAATGTAGCAGGATGGTACACATATTCTGACTGACCAGGTTTTTAAAGTTCACTTAGCTGAGAAAACATCAAATAAACGTAAAATACGTGGTGTGCTGATTGCAGATGTTGACAGCATATATAAGGAATGTCATAGACACATATATGTATAAGTATATATAACGTGCTCAAAAACGCTGTAGCCAAGTATGCAGCGGCAGTGTCTACACACGAGTGTTCGTGGTGGGAAATGCGTGTAAACAACAAAGGACTAAATCAAAGGGTATATAACTGCCTTTTCCCAAAGTAACGTGAAATGATCCTAAGGATTCCCATCTAAACACCCAACAATATTACCATCCACTTACTTGGGACCTGTCCGAAGTTTGCGGCATCACCTGCCCCGTCTCGGTGTTCCTGGAATAGGAAAGAGCACCCGGTAGGCTGGGCTATATATCTTAAAGTCTCAGCATAGAAAGAGGACAGAAATGGCGGCCATCTTGTGTTAGGTCCAGCAGTGGGATAGAAATTAAAGAGGGACTCCATCATGTAAGCCCCAAAAAAAAGGAAGAAAGGGGTCGGCCATCTTAGTGTTACAGAAAACCAATTTAAAAGACACAGAACTAAGGCTCAAATATATGTATCGGAAAAAAGAATGGGATTAAGAGGCAAATTGCTCAGACTTAAATAAGCATAAAATCTATGGAAAGAGATGGAATAGCCACAACCAGTAGTGAGGGTACTTAAACCTGGTCAAGAGATTCCTTAATCATGATCGATGCACAAAGTCTGTTCATGGTATGTCATCATTAAGTCCTATAATATGTGTCTTAAGTCGATAGACCCAACGTTGCTCTTTTTCAAAAAGGCGGTTTGTGGATTCTCTTTGGTCTCTGATGGTCTCAAGTATAACCCACCTGAGATCATTAGGGGTGTGATGTAAATCAATGTAATGTTTCGTCAATTTTGTGGAGGACCTCTGACATCTAATAGTACTGCGATGTTCATTTATCCGAATCTTGATCATCCTAGTGGTCATCCCTATGTATCGTAGTTTACACGGGCAAGTGATCATGTAGATACAATTCTTAGTACGGCAATTGGTATGTATCCTTAACTGCCAGGTATAGGGTTCTCCCAAATCTAATTCTTGGGTGGTAGTGGTAAGTGAACAAACATTACACCCACCACAAGGATGATGTCCCCTGACCCCCAGCCAACGTGTCTTTATCAATTCTCTAGGTTTTGGCACAACAGGTCTGGTATGGACTAGTAAATCTCTAATGTTTTGAGTTCTTTTGAAAGCAAAAAGAGGACGTTCTAGGGATTCTCCCGAACTGTTCAGGATACTCCAGTGTCTCAAAATGACCTTCTTGACACGGTTACTCAGAGGAGTAAAGGTAGTGACACATGTCAGTCTGGTTAGTGGTTCTCGGACATTGGTGGCTAGCAATGTATCCCTTGGGATATTCTTAGTTCTCTTCTTAGCCTGTTTTATAACAGAGTTGGGATAGTTCCGCTCTTTAAGTTTTTGACTCAAAATATCTGCCTGTGTATGAAAATCAGCCAAATCAGAACAGTTACGTCTTGTCCTTAAGAATTGGCCGAATGGAAGTTTGTTCCTTAAGGATTTAGGATGGTGACTGTCGTAGAGCAGGAGACTATTCCTGTCAGTGGGTTTGTGAAAGATGGATGAATGTAGTACTCCATCTGTAAGTATGATCCGTAGATCTAAAAAGGAAACTTCTTTGTCAGAATATTCAGCACTGAAGCGAAGATGCACATCAAGAGTATTAATCCACTGGATGAAGGCTTTAACTTGATCCACATCTCCTTTCCAAACCACTAGTATGTCGTCAATATAACAACGCCACAGTCTGATGTTGGAAAAGAAGGGTTGAGTAGGAACCAGTATGTTGTTTTGTTCGAAGGTGTACATATACAGACAAGCCAGACTCGGTGCAAAAGTGCTGCCCATAGATGTACCTTGTACCTGGTGATATAAGTTATCTTCAAATTGGAAGAAATTTTCTTTAAGGGCCAGGCTCGCACATTGCATTATAAAACTGATAGGGGTATTGCGAGTCCAGGGAGTGGACATCAATGTGTCTTGTACTGCTGTAAGTGTAGCTTCCTGGGGTATGTTAGTATATAGGGCTTCAACGTCAAGACAAATTAACATATCCGTTAAGCCTGTAGTGTTAATGTGATCTAAAAGGACGAGAGTATCCTTAGTGTCTTTTAGGAAAGTGGAAGTTTGTTGTACAATAGGTTTAAAGAAGAAATCGCAAAATTTAGAGAGAGGTTCCAACAGGGATCCTATCCCTGATACAATCGGTCGGCCTGGAGGGGGGGTGCCCTTATGAATTTTGGGGAGACAGTAGAAGTATGGCACCCTAGGTTCTTTGGTGTCAAGGAATTTGGCTTCCTGTTGTGTGATCCAACCTGCTAATTCTGCTTCGCTAATCATTCCACGAATGATGTGTTGAAGGCGGGCTGTAGGATCAACATTAATAGGTTCGTAGTATGTATCATCACTTAGGAGTCTCAGGCATTCTTGTCTATAGAAGGTGGTATCGAGTATCACAATAGCACCTCCTTTATCCGCAGGTTTGATGGTAATGTCAGGATTTGAAGATAAAGAACTAATGGCTGTTCTTTCTAATCTAGACATATTCTGAAAAGGACGAGTAGGTAAAAGATGCTGTAATTCATGCCGTATCGCCTTCTCAAAGGTTAGAACTTCTGTTGGAACAGAAGTGGACGGAGGCATGAAGGATGACGGATTCCTTAAATTCGTATCACCCAGGGGTATCGAGGGGATACGATCCTTAAAGAAGAAGTGTAAACGTACCTTCCTAAACATTGCTGAAATTTCGCAATTTAGCCGGAACTGGTCTTCTTTTGGGGTAGGTACAAAACCTAAGCCCTTTTCCAAAACTGACAGTTCAGAGGGGGATAGTATGGTGCCAGACAGGTTAACCACTAAGGATTGTTTGTTGGTGTCGCACTGCGGCTCCTGGTCACCATTTGTGGTTCTTCCTGGGCCCAGTGCACGTTCCTGCCTCTTCTTTTGTTTCTGCCTCTGCCTCTGCCCCGGCCTCTCCCTAAAAAAGGATTGAAACCAAACTGGGGTTGCGGTTGGAAAAATGGGTATGGCGGTTGTTGCCACATAGGAAATTGATGGTATGGGAAAGTCGGTGTCATATTCATTAATGGGACCTGACGATTCTGATAAGATTTTCGGCCTTCATCACTGCTCCATTCATCCGAACTGGAGCTGGGATGTGAGCCCCGAGGTCTATGTAGTGAACTGTCCGAGTCATCGGAAGTATCGGAGGTTCCTACCGATTGAAAATCTTGTTTTGTGTAAGGATAGACTTTCTCCCTACTAAATCGCTTGATATCTTTTTGTAATTTGGATATCTTCTGTCGTGTTAGTTGTTCTTTAATCTCATTCAAATCTGAGTTCATCTCTGCCAAACGAGTTTTAAACTGGGACAGTTGTATTGTAGTCTTTATGGAGGTTTCAATCATAGAGATCTGAATGGTGATCGAATCAGCCAAACGTTTTGAAGTGTTAATGATTAGAATCAACCAATCACGGGTACACTTCCAAGAAATTTGTGCCCAATCAGTACGGAATTGTAAATCTTGTAAAAAGATCCTGGGAACATTGGTAACAATCAAACCATGAGGTGAGATGTTAGCCCTAAGATATTCGGTCATAATTGTCCCATGAAGTACTGTTTTTATAAACTCTTTCTTCAGGGCTGATAATTTGACCCAGTCTTCCTTAGACACGCCCGAAGGACCGCTATTATCATTCCCCAAAATAGAAGGAGTTTGGAGAATGGCTTGTACCATATCATCATCAAAGCTGAGACCCTGTAGTTCAGCCATGATCACCTCAAATAGATTTCTACTGGGTGATATATATAGAATACCCCACAGCTCAACAGCTGTACTAAATCATCAAAAACCAACTAAAAGAGGGGTTTGGAAAAAGGGAGATTTGGATAGAAAAATCCTGGTCCTGTGTATAGAGCTCCCAATACATGTACAAAAACAAGGTATACACAGTTCCACAACGTAAGTATAATCAGGAAAACCACATTGGGTCCTGATCTAAGGAAAAGATCGTAAAAAAGAGAGAAGAAAGAAGAAAGAAAGCCAGGTCCCTGGAAAATTAATTATTTTGGAACAAGAGCCCTCACTCACCAAAAGTGACATGCTTCATCCTCGGGCTTTGCTCCACGTCAGGCCGGCGCTGCAATGCCTGACGGGCCCCTCAAGGGGGGCTCTTTGCCGGAGATCTTTTGAGATATATGCCCGGTTTAGAAAGAATAGGGTATAGGATTGGAAAAATTCTATTTAAAAATAACTAGAGGTTAGGCAGATTTTATTAAATAATCCAACCACTGTCATGATTAAAACCAAAGAGCGGGGAGAGAAAAGAACAAGGTCTACGCTCCCCAAAATATTATTCACTTCCTCACTCAATTTGAGGTTAGGAATTGTACGCACAGGATCCCCTGTACGATTCACCAGAAGGTCAACATGTTTCTCGCTATTGATGTCCTTTGGATCTAACGCGATTCTTCAGGACCTAAACTACCTAATCCTATGTGTAAATATAACCTATAATAAGGAATATTAGTACAATGCAGGGACCTGAAATGAGAAGAATAACAAACAAAAAGAACAACACATTATTCACATGCACAATATCAACAGCAATGTGCTCTGTGCAAATCCACACATAGGTGAAGTATGCCCACTGTGGATCAACGTGTAACTCAATGTGAAAATAATGATGAAATAAATGCTTACCCTCCTCATACTAGTGGATGGGCCGCATCAGGTAAAGCACCAAGTAACGGAGGTCCTACTGAGCTAAATGCGTGAGTTCAATTATCAGATTGTATTTAGGGAGAAAGACAAAAACAGTAATACCGGGAAGTTGAGGGATATAGCGTTTGCCAAACATTCACGTGTCCCATAATCAAATGTAGCAGGATGGTACACATATTCTGACTGACCAGGTTTTTAAAGTTCACTTAGCTGAGAAAACATCAAATAAACGTAAAATACGTGGTGTGCTGATTGCAGATGTTGACAGCATATATAAGGAATGTCATAGACACATATATGTATAAGTATATATAACGTGCTCAAAAACGCTGTAGCCAAGTATGCAGCGGCAGTGTCTACACACGAGTGTTCGTGGTGGGAAATGCGTGTAAACAACAAAGGACTAAATCAAAGGGTATATAACTGCCTTTTCCCAAAGTAACGTGAAATGATCCTAAGGATTCCCATCTAAACACCCAACAATATTACCATCCACTTACTTGGGACCTGTCCGAAGTTTGCGGCATCACCTGCCCCGTCTCGGTGTTCCTGGAATAGGAAAGAGCACCCGGTAGGCTGGGCTATATATCTTAAAGCCTCAGCATAGAAAGAGGACAGAAATGGCGGCCATCTTGTGTTAGGTCCAGCAGTGGGATAGAAATTAAAGAGGGACTCCATCATGTAAGCCCCAAAAAAAAGGAAGAAAGGGGTCGGCCATCTTAGTGTTACAGAAAACCAATTTAAAAGACACAGAACTAAGGCTCAAATATATGTATCGGAAAAAAGAATGGGATTAAGAGGCAAATTGCTCGGACTTAAATAAGCATAAAATCTAAGGAAAGAGATGGAATAGCCACAACCAGTAGTGAGTGTACTTAAACCTGGTCAAGAGATTCCTTAATCATGATCGATGCACAAAGTCTGTCCATGGTATGTCATCATTAAGTCCTATAATATGTGTCTTAAGTCGATAGACCCAACGTTGCTCTTTTTCAAAAAGGCGGTTTGTGGATTCTCTTTGGTCTCTGATGGTCTCAAGTATAACCCACCTGAGATCATTAGGGGTGTGATGTAAATCAATGTAATGTTTCGTCAATTTTGTGGAGGACCTCTGACATCTAATAGTACTGCGATGTTCATTTATCCGAATCTTGATCATCCTAGTGGTCATCCCTATGTATCGTAGTTTACACGGGCAAGTGATCATGTAGATACAATTCTTAGTACGGCAATTGGTATGTATCCTTAACTGCCAGGTATAGGGTTCTCCCAAATCTAATTCTTGGGTGGTAGTGGTAAGTGAACAAACATTACACCCACCACAAGGATGATGTCCCCTGACCCCCAGCCAACGTGTCTTTATCAATTCTCTAGGTTTTGGCACAACAGGTCTGGTATGGACTAGTAAATCTCTAATGTTTTGAGTTCTTTTGAAAGCAAAAAGAGGACGTTCTAGGGATTCTCCCGAACTGTTCAGGATACTCCAGTGTCTCAAAATGACCTTCTTGACACGGTTACTCAGAGGAGTAAAGGTAGTGACACATGTCAGTCTGGTTAGTGGTTCTCGGACATTGGTGGCTAGCAATGTATCCCTTGGGATATTCTTAGTTCTCTTCTTAGCCTGTTTTATAACAGAGTTGGGATAGTTCCGCTCTTTAAGTTTTTGACTCAAAATATCTGCCTGTGTATGAAAATCAGCCAAATCAGAACAGTTACGTCTTGTCCTTAAGAATTGGCCGAATGGAAGATTGTTCCTTAAGGATTTAGGATGGTGACTGTCGTAGAGCAGGAGACTATTCCTGTCAGTGGGTTTGTGAAAGATGGATGAATGTAGTACTCCATCTGTAAGTATGATCCGTAGATCTAAAAAGGAAACTTCTTTGTCAGAATATTCAGCACTGAAGCGAAGATGCACATCAAGAGTATTAATCCACTGGATGAAGGCTTTAACTTGATCCACATCTCCTTTCCAAACCACTAGTATGTCGTCAATATAACGACGCCACAGTCTGATGTTGGAAAAGAAGGGTTGAGTAGGAACCAGTATGTTGTTTTGTTCGAAGGTGTACATATACAGACAAGCCAGACTCGGTGCAAAAGTGCTGCCCATAGATGTACCTTGTACCTGGTGATATAAGTTATCTTCAAATTGGAAGAAATTTTCTTTAAGGGCCAGGCTCGCACATTGCATTATAAAACTGATGGGGGTATTGCGAGTCCAGGGAGTGGACATCAATGTGTCTTGTACTGCTGTAAGTGTAGCTTCCTGGGGTATGTTAGTATATAGGGCTTCAACGTCAAGACAAATTAACATATCCGTTAAGCCTGTAGTGTTAATGTGATCTAAAAGGACGAGAGTATCCTTAGTGTCTTTTAGGAAAGTGGAAGTTTGTTGTACAATAGGTTTAAAGAAGAAATCGCAAAATTTAGAGAGAGGTTCCAACAGGGATCCTATCCCTGATACAATCGGTCGGCCTGGAGGGGGGGTGCCCTTATGAATTTTGGGGAGACAGTAGAAGTATGGCACCCTAGGTTCTTTGGTGTCAAGGAATTTGGCTTCCTGTTGTGTGATCCAACCTGCTAATTCTGCTTCGCTAATCATTCCACGAATGATGTGTTGAAGGCGGGCTGTAGGATCAACATTAATAGGTTCGTAGTATGTATCATCACTTAGGAGTCTCAGGCATTCTTGTCTATAGAAGGTGGTATCGAGTATCACAATAGCACCTCCTTTATCCGCAGGTTTGATGGTAATGTCAGGATTTGAAGATAAAGAACTAATGGCTGTTCTTTCTAATCTAGACATATTCTGAAAAGGACGAGTAGGTAAAAGATGCTGTAATTCATGCCGTATCGCCTTCTCAAAGGTTAGAACTTCTGTTGGAACAGAAGTGGACGGAGGCATGAAGGATGACGGATTCCTTAAATTCGTATCACCCAGGGGTATCGAGGGGATACGATCCTTAAAGAAGAAGTGTAAACGTACCTTCCTAAACATTGCTGAAATTTCGCAATTTAGCCGGAACTGGTCTTCTTTTGGGGTAGGTACAAAACCTAAGCCCTTTTCCAAAACTGACAGTTCAGAGGGGGATAGTATGGTGCCAGACAGGTTAACCACTAAGGATTGTTTGTTGGTGTCGCACTGCGGCTCCTGGTCACCATTTGTGGTTCTTCCTGGGCCCAGTGCACGTTCCTGCCTCTTCTTTTGTTTCTGCCTCTGCCTCTGCCCCGGCCTCTCCCTAAAAAAGGATTGAAACCAAACTGGGGTTGCGGTTGGAAAAATGGGTATGGCGGTTGTTGCCACATAGGAAATTGATGGTATGGGAAAGTCGGTGTCATATTCATTAATGGGACCTGACGATTCTGATAAGATTTTCGGCCTTCATCACTGCTCCATTCATCCGAACTGGAGCTGGGATGTGAGCCCCGAGGTCTATGTAGTGAACTGTCCGAGTCATCGGAAGTATCGGAGGTTCCTACCGATTGAAAATCTTGTTTTGTGTAAGGATAGACTTTCTCCCTACTAAATCGCTTGATATCTTTTTGTAATTTGGATATCTTCTGTCGTGTTAGTTGTTCTTTAATCTCATTCAAATCTGAGTTCATCTCTGCCAAACGAGTTTTAAACTGGGACAGTTGTATTGTAGTCTTTATGGAGGTTTCAATCATAGAGATCTGAATGGTGATCGAATCAGCCAAACGTTTTGAAGTGTTAATGATTAGAATCAACCAATCACGGGTACACTTCCAAGAAATTTGTGCCCAATCAGTACGGAATTGTAAATCTTGTAAAAAGATCCTGGGAACATTGGTAACAATCAAACCATGAGGTGAGATGTTAGCCCTAAGATATTCGGTCATAATTGTCCCATGAAGTACTGTTTTTATAAACTCTTTCTTCAGGGCTGATAATTTGACCCAGTCTTCCTTAGACACGCCCGAAGGACCGCTATTATCATTCCCCAAAATAGAAGGAGTTTGGAGAATGGCTTGTACCATATCATCATCAAAGCTGAGACCCTGTAGTTCAGCCATGATCACCTCAAATAGATTTCTACTGGGTGATATATATAGAATACCCCACAGCTCAACAGCTGTACTAAATCATCAAAAACCAACTAAAAGAGGGGTTTGGAAAAAGGGAGATTTGGATAGAAAAATCCTGGTCCTGTGTATAGAGCTCCCAATACATGTACAAAAACAAGGTATACACAGTTCCACAACGTAAGTATAATCAGGAAAACCACATTGGGTCCTGATCTAAGGAAAAGATCGTAAAAAAGAGAGAAGAAAGAAGAAAGAAAGCCAGGTCCCTGGAAAATTAATTATTTTGGAACAAGAGCCCTCACTCACCAAAGGTGACATGCTTCATCCTCGGGCTTTGCTCCACGTCAGGCCGGCGCTGCAATGCCTGACGGGCCCCTCAAGGGGGGCTCTTTGCCGGAGATCTTTTGAGATATATGCCCGGTTTAGAAAGAATAGGGTATAGGATTGGAAAAATTCTATTTAAAAATAACTAGAGGTTAGGCAGATTTTATTAAATAATCCAACCACTGTCATGATTAAAACCAAAGAGCGGGGAGAGAAAAGAACAAGGTCTACGCTCCCCAAAATATTATTCACTTCCTCACTCAATTTGAGGTTAGGAATTGTACGCACAGGATCCCCTGTACGATTCACCAGAAGGTCAACATGTTTCTCGCTATTGATGTCCTATGGATCTAACGCGATTCTTCAGGACCTAAACTACCTAATCCTATGTGTAAATATAACCTATAATAAGGAATATTAGTACAATGCAGGGACCTGAAATGAGAAGAATAACAAACAAAAAGAACAACACTTTATCCCCCTCTGAACTGTCAGTTTTGGAAAAGGGCTTAGGTTTTGTACCTACCCCAAAAGAAGACCAGTTCCGGCTAAATTGCGAAATTTCAGCAATGTTTAGGAAGGTACGTTTACACTTCTTCTTTAAGGATCGTATCCCCTCGATACCCCTGGGTGATACGAATTTAAGGAATCCGTCATCCTTCATGCCTCCGTCCACTTCTGTTCCAACAGAAGTTCTAACCTTTGAGAAGGCGATACGGCATGAATTACAGCATCTTTTACCTACTCGTCCTTTTCAGAATATGTCTAGATTAGAAAGAACAGCCATTAGTTCTTTATCTTCAAATCCTGACATTACCATCAAACCTGCGGATAAAGGAGGTGCTATTGTGATACTCGATACCACCTTCTATAGACAAGAATGCCTGAGACTCCTAAGTGATGATACATACTACGAACCTATTAATGTTGATCCTACAGCCCGCCTTCAACACATCATTCGTGGAATGATTAGCGAAGCAGAATTAGCAGGTTGGATCACACAACAGGAAGCCAAATTCCTTGACACCAAAGAACCTAGGGTGCCATACTTCTACTGTCTCCCCAAAATTCATAAGGGCACCCCCCCTCCAGGCCGACCGATTGTATCAGGGATAGGATCCCTGTTGGAACCTCTCTCTAAATTTTGCGATTTCTTCTTTAAACCTATTGTACAACAAACTTCCACTTTCCTAAAAGACACTAAGGATACTCTCGTCCTTTTAGATCACATTAACACTACAGGCTTAACGGATATGTTAATTTGTCTTGACGTTGAAGCCCTATATACTAACATACCCCAGGAAGCTACACTTACAGCAGTACAAGACACATTGATGTCCACTCCCTGGACTCGCAATACCCCCATCAGTTTTATAATGCAATGTGCGAGCCTGGCCCTTAAAGAAAATTTCTTCCAATTTGAAGATAACTTATATCACCAGGTACAAGGTACATCTATGGGCAGCACTTTTGCACCGAGTCTGGCTTGTCTGTATATGTACACCTTCGAACAAAACAACATACTGGTTCCTACTCAACCCTTCTTTTCCAACATCAGACTGTGGCGTCGTTATATTGACGACATACTAGTGGTTTGGAAAGGAGATGTGGATCAAGTTAAAGCCTTCATCCAGTGGATTAATACTCTTGATGTGCATCTTCGCTTCAGTGCTGAATATTCTGACAAAGAAGTTTCCTTTTTAGATCTACGGATCATACTTACAGATGGAGTACTACATTCATACATCTTTCACAAACCCACTGACAGGAATAGTCTCCTGCTCTACGACAGTCACCATCCTAAATCCTTAAGGAACAATCTTCCATTCGGCCAATTCTTAAGGACAAGACGTAACTGTTCTGATTTGGCTGATTTTCATACACAGGCAGATATTTTGAGTCAAAAACTTAAAGAGCGGAACTATCCCAACTCTGTTATAAAACAGGCTAAGAAGAGAACTAAGAATATCCCAAGGGATACATTGCTAGCCACCAATGTCCGAGAACCACTAACCAGACTGACATGTGTCACTACCTTTACTCCTCTGAGTAACCGTGTCAAGAAGGTCATTTTGAGACACTGGAGTATCCTGAACAGTTCGGGAGAATCCCTAGAACGTCCTCTTTTTGCTTTCAAAAGAACTCAAAACATTAGAGATTTACTAGTCCATACCAGACCTGTTGTGCCAAAACCTAGAGAATTGATAAAGACACGTTGGCTGGGGGTCAGGGGACATCATCCTTGTGGTGGGTGTAATGTTTGTTCACTTACCACTACCACCCAAGAATTAGATTTGGGAGAACCCTATACCTGGCAGTTAAGGATACATACCAATTGCCGTACTAAGAATTGTATCTACATGATCACTTGCCCGTGTAAACTACGATACATAGGGATGACCACTAGGATGATCAAGATTCGGATAAATGAACATCGCAGTACTATTAGATGTCAGAGGTCCTCCACAAAATTGACGAAACATTACATTGATTTACATCACACCCCTAATGATCTCAGGTGGGTTATACTTGAGACCATCAGAGACCAAAGAGAATCCACAAACCGCCTTTTTGAAAAAGAGCAACGTTGGGTCTATCGACTTAAGACACATATTATAGGACTTAATGATGACATACCATGGACAGACTTTGTGCATCGATCATGATTAAGGAATCTCTTGACCAGGTTTAAGTACACTCACTACTGGTTGTGGCTATTCCATCTCTTTCCATAGATTTTATGCTTATTTAAGTCTGAGCAATTTGCCTCTTAATCCCATTCTTTTTTCCGATACATATATTTGAGCCTTAGTTCTGTGTCTTTTAAATTGGTTTTCTGTAACACTAAGATGGCCGACCCCTTTCTTCCTTTTTTTTGGGGCTTACATGATGGAGTCCCTCTTTAATTTCTATCCCACTGCTGGACCTAACACAAGATGGCCGCTATTTCTGTCCTCTTTCTATGCTGAGGCTTTAAGATATATAGCCCAGCCTACCGGGTGCTCTTTCCTATTCCAGGAACACCGAGACGGGGCAGGTGATGCCGCAAACTTCGGACAGGTCCCAAGTAAGTGGATGGTAATATTGTTGGGTGTTTAGATGGAAATCCTTAGGATCATTTCACGTTACTTTGGGAAAAGGCAGTTATATACCCTTTGATTTAGTCCTTTGTTGTTTACACGCATTTCCCACCACGAACACTCGTGTGTAGACACTGCCGCTGCATACTTGGCTACAGCGTTTTTGAGCACGTTATATATACTTATACATATATGTGTCTATGACATTCCTTATATATGCTGTCAACATCTGCAATCAGCACACCACGTATTTTACGTTTATTTGATGTTTTCTCAGCTAAGTGAACTTTAAAAACCTGGTCAGTCAGAATATGTGTACCATCCTGCTACATTTGATTATGGGACACGTGAATGTTTGGCAAACGCTATATCCCTCAACTTCCCGGTATTACTGTTTTTGTCTTTCTCCCTAAATACAATCTGATAATTGAACTCACGCATTTAGCTCAGTAGGACCTCCGTTACTTGGTGCTTTACCTGATGCGGCCCATCCACTAGTATGAGGAGGGTAAGCATTTATTTCATCATTATTTTCACATTGATTTACACGTTGATCCACAGTGGGCATACTTCACCTATGTGTGGATTTGCACAGAGCACATTGCTGTTGATATTGTGCATGTGAATAATGTGTTGTTCTTTTTGTTTGTTATTCTTCTCATTTCAGGTCCCTGCATTGTACTAATATTCCTTATTATAGGTTATATTTACACATAGGATTAGGTAGTTTAGGTCCTGAAGAATCGCGTTAGATCCAAAGGACATCAATAGCGAGAAACATGTTGACCTTCTGGTGAATCGTACAGGGGATCCTGTGCGTACAATTCCTAACCTCAAATTGAGTGAGGAAGTGAATAATATTTTGGGGAGCGTAGACCTTGTTCTTTTCTCTCCCCGCTCTTTGGTTTTAATCATGACAGTGGTTGGATTATTTAATAAAATCTGCCTAACCTCTAGTTATTTTTAAATAGAATTTTTCCAATCCTATACCCTATTCTTTCTAAACCGGGCATATATCTCAAAAGATCTCCGGCAAAGAGCCCCCCTTGAGGGGCCCGTCAGGCATTGCAGCGCCGGCCTGACGTGGAGCAAAGCCCGAGGATGAAGCATGTCACCTTTGGTGAGTGAGGGCTCTTGTTCCAGAATAATTAATTTTCCAGGGACCTGGCTTTCTTTCTTCTTTCTTCTCTCTTTTTTACGATCTTTTCCTTAGATCAGGACCCAATGTGGTTTTCCTGATTATACTTACGTTGTGGAACTGTGTATACCTTGTTTTTGTACATGTATTGGGAGCTCTATACACAGGACCAGGATTTTTCTATCCAAATCTCCCTTTTTCCAAACCCCTCTTTTAGTTGGTTTTTGATGATTTAGTACAGCTGTTGAGCTGTGGGGTATTCTATATATATCACCCAGTAGAAATCTATTTGAGGTGATCATGGCTGAACTACAGGGTCTCAGCTTTGATGATGATATGGTACAAGCCATTCTCCAAACTCCTTCTATTTTGGGGAATGATAATAGCGGTCCTTCGGGCGTGTCTAAGGAAGACTGGGTCAAATTATCAGCCCTGAAGAAAGAGTTTATAAAAACAGTACTTCATGGGACAATTATGACCGAATATCTTAGGGCTAACATCTCACCTCATGGTTTGATTGTTACCAATGTTCCCAGGATCTTTTTACAAGATTTACAATTCCGTACTGATTGGGCACAAATTTCTTGGAAGTGTACCCGTGATTGGTTGATTCTAATCATTAACACTTCAAAACGTTTGGCTGATTCGATCACCATTCAGATCTCTATGATTGAAACCTCCATAAAGACTACAATACAACTGTCCCAGTTTAAAACTCGTTTGGCAGAGATGAACTCAGATTTGAATGAGATTAAAGAACAACTAACACGACAGAAGATATCCAAATTACAAAAAGATATCAAGCGATTTAGTAGGGAGAAAGTCTATCCTTACACAAAACAAGATTTTCAATCGGTAGGAACCTCCGATACTTCCGATGACTCGGACAGTTCACTACATAGACCTCGGGGCTCACATCCCAGCTCCAGTTCGGATGAATGGAGCAGTGATGAAGGCCGAAAATCTTATCAGAATCGTCAGGTCCCATTAATGAATATGACACCGACTTTCCCATACCATCAATTTCCTATGTGGCAACAACCGCCATACCCATTTTTCCAACCGCAACCCCAGTTTGGTTTCAATCCTTTTTTAGGGAGAGGCCGGGGCAGAGGCAGAGGCAGAAACAAAAGAAGAGGCAGGAACGTGCACTGGGCCCAGGAAGAACCACAAATGGTGACCAGGAGCCGCAGTGCGACACCAACAAACAATCCTTAGTGGTTAACCTGTCTGGCACCATACTATCCCCCTCTGAACTGTCAGTTTTGGAAAAGGGCTTAGGTTTTGTACCTACCCCAAAAGAAGACCAGTTCCGGCTAAATTGCGAAATTTCAGCAATGTTTAGGAAGGTACGTTTACACTTCTTCTTTAAGGATCGTATCCCCTCGATACCCCTGGGTGATACGAATTTAAGGAATCCGTCATCCTTCATGCCTCCGTCCACTTCTGTTCCAACAGAAGTTCTAACCTTTGAGAAGGCGATACGGCATGAATTACAGCATCTTTTACCTACTCGTCCTTTTCAGAATATGTCTAGATTAGAAAGAACAGCCATTAGTTCTTTATCTTCAAATCCTGACATTACCATCAAACCTGCGGATAAAGGAGGTGCTATTGTGATACTCGATACCACCTTCTATAGACAAGAATGCCTGAGACTCCTAAGTGATGATACATACTACGAACCTATTAATGTTGATCCTACAGCCCGCCTTCAACACATCATTCGTGGAATGATTAGCGAAGCAGAATTAGCAGGTTGGATCACACAACAGGAAGCCAAATTCCTTGACACCAAAGAACCTAGGGTGCCATACTTCTACTGTCTCCCCAAAATTCATAAGGGCACCCCCCCTCCAGGCCGACCGATTGTATCAGGGATAGGATCCCTGTTGGAACCTCTCTCTAAATTTTGCGATTTCTTCTTTAAACCTATTGTACAACAAACTTCCACTTTCCTAAAAGACACTAAGGATACTCTCGTCCTTTTAGATCACATTAACACTACAGGCTTAACGGATATGTTAATTTGTCTTGACGTTGAAGCCCTATATACTAACATACCCCAGGAAGCTACACTTACAGCAGTACAAGACACATTGATGTCCACTCCCTGGACTCGCAATACCCCCATCAGTTTTATAATGCAATGTGCGAGCCTGGCCCTTAAAGAAAATTTCTTCCAATTTGAAGATAACTTATATCACCAGGTACAAGGTACATCTATGGGCAGCACTTTTGCACCGAGTCTGGCTTGTCTGTATATGTACACCTTCGAACAAAACAACATACTGGTTCCTACTCAACCCTTCTTTTCCAACATCAGACTGTGGCGTCGTTATATTGACGACATACTAGTGGTTTGGAAAGGAGATGTGGATCAAGTTAAAGCCTTCATCCAGTGGATTAATACTCTTGATGTGCATCTTCGCTTCAGTGCTGAATATTCTGACAAAGAAGTTTCCTTTTTAGATCTACGGATCATACTTACAGATGGAGTACTACATTCATCCATCTTTCACAAACCCACTGACAGGAATAGTCTCCTGCTCTACGACAGTCACCATCCTAAATCCTTAAGGAACAATCTTCCATTCGGCCAATTCTTAAGGACAAGACGTAACTGTTCTGATTTGGCTGATTTTCATACACAGGCAGATATTTTGAGTCAAAAACTTAAAGAGCGGAACTATCCCAACTCTGTTATAAAACAGGCTAAGAAGAGAACTAAGAATATCCCAAGGGATACATTGCTAGCCACCAATGTCCGAGAACCACTAACCAGACTGACATGTGTCACTACCTTTACTCCTCTGAGTAACCGTGTCAAGAAGGTCATTTTGAGACACTGGAGTATCCTGAACAGTTCGGGAGAATCCCTAGAACGTCCTCTTTTTGCTTTCAAAAGAACTCAAAACATTAGAGATTTACTAGTCCATACCAGACCTGTTGTGCCAAAACCTAGAGAATTGATAAAGACACGTTGGCTGGGGGTCAGGGGACATCATCCTTGTGGTGGGTGTAATGTTTGTTCACTTACCACTACCACCCAAGAATTAGATTTGGGAGAACCCTATACCTGGCAGTTAAGGATACATACCAATTGCCGTACTAAGAATTGTATCTACATGATCACTTGCCCGTGTAAACTACGATACATAGGGATGACCACTAGGATGATCAAGATTCGGATAAATGAACATCGCAGTACTATTAGATGTCAGAGGTCCTCCACAAAATTGACGAAACATTACATTGATTTACATCACACCCCTAATGATCTCAGGTGGGTTATACTTGAGACCATCAGAGACCAAAGAGAATCCACAAACCGCCTTTTTGAAAAAGAGCAACGTTGGGTCTATCGACTTAAGACACATATTATAGGACTTAATGATGACATACCATGGACAGACTTTGTGCATCGATCATGATTAAGGAATCTCTTGACCAGGTTTAAGTACACTCACTACTGGTTGTGGCTATTCCATCTCTTTCCATAGATTTTATGCTTATTTAAGTCTGAGCAATTTGCCTCTTAATCCCATTCTTTTTTCCGATACATATATTTGAGCCTTAGTTCTGTGTCTTTTAAATTGGTTTTCTGTAACACTAAGATGGCCGACCCCTTTCTTCCTTTTTTTTGGGGCTTACATGATGGAGTCCCTCTTTAATTTCTATCCCACTGCTGGACCTAACACAAGATGGCCGCCATTACTGTCCTCTTTCTATGCTGAGGCTTGAAGATATATAGCCCAGCCTACCGGGTGCTCTTTCCTATTCCAGGAACACCGAGACGGGGCAGGTGATGCCGCAAACTTCGGACAGGTCCCAAGTAAGTGGATGGTAATATTGTTGGGTGTTTAGATGGGAATCCTTAGGATCATTTCACATTACTTTGGGAAAAGGCAGTTATATACCCTTTGATTTGGTCCTTTGTTGTTTACACGCATTTCCCACCACGAACACTCGTGTGTAGACACTGCCGCTGCATACTTGGCTACAGCGTTTTTGAGCACGTTATATATACTTATACATATATGTGTCTATGACATTCCTTATATATGCTGTCAACATCTGCAATCAGCACACCACGTATTTTACGTTTATTTGATGTTTTCTCAGCTAAGTGAACTTTAAAAACCTGGTCAGTCAGAATATGTGTACCATCCTGCTACATTTGATTATGGGACACGTGAATGTTTGGCAAACGCTATATCCCTCAACTTCCCGGTATTACTGTTTTTGTCTTTCTCCCTAAATACAATCTGATAATTGAACTCACGCATTTAGCTCAGTAGGACCTCCGTTACTTGGTGCTTTACCTGATGCGGCCCATCCACTAGTATGAGGAGGGTAAGCATTTATTTCATCATTATTTTCACATTGATTTACACGTTGATCCACAGTGGGCATACTTCACCTATGTGTGGATTTGCACAGAGCACATTGCTGTTGATATTGTGCATGTGAATAATGTGTTGTTCTTTTTGTTTGTTATTCTTCTCATTTTAGGTCCCTGCATTGTACTAATATTCCTTATTATAGGTTATATTTACACATAGGATTAGGTAGTTTAGGTCCTGAAGAATCGCGTTAGATCCATAGGACATCAATAGCGAGAAACATGTTGACCTTCTGGTGAATCGTACAGGGGATCCTGTGCGTACAATTCCTAACCTCAAATTGAGTGAGGAAGTGAATAATATTTTGGGGAGCGTAGACCTTGTTCTTTTCTCTCCCCGCTCTTTGGTTTTAATCATGACAGTGGTTGGATTATTTAATAAAATCTGCCTAACCTCTAGTTATTTTTAAATAGAATTTTTCCAATCCTATACCCTATTCTTTCTAAACCGGGCATATATCTCAAAAGATCTCCGGCAAAGAGCCCCCCTTGAGGGGCCCGTCAGGCATTGCAGCGCCGGCCTGACGTGGAGCAAAGCCCGAGGATGAAGCATGTCACCTTTGGTGAGTGAGGGCTCTTGTTCCAAAATAATTAATTTTCCAGGGACCTGGCTTTCTTTCTTCTTTCTTCTCTCTTTTTTACGATCTTTTCCTTAGATCAGGACCCAATGTGGTTTTCCTGATTATACTTACGTTGTGGAACTGTGTATACCTTGTTTTTGTACGTGTAAATCAAACCCTAAATTAAACTTTCCTTACCCTCTGGTACCTTGGCAAGGAGCAGTCAGGCTTCACTTAGAAGGGGTGTGTTGGGTATTTGTGCGTCACTTCAAACAGTAAAACAGTGAAGACACCGCACAAAGTTCCACACCAGGTTAGAGCAATAGAGCAAAATTAAACAAGTGAAACAAAACGAAAATGACAAAAAAACAATAAGTAGAACTTGAGTTATGAAACTGTAAATATTAAACTGTGAAATAGTGCTTAGAAGTGCCAATGGGTGATATCTGTTTGTGCCAGACTGGGACAAAGTAAAAAGTTCTGGCCTGCTGCTAATGGTGCGCGTGCAGGATACTGAGAGCCAGTTAGGCCCGCTAAACAAAGGTACCTTAGTCCTTGTTGCGCTGGCTTCGAAGATGTAGGGTGCAGCAGAAGCAATTCGTTGTGTCGATCCCTGCAGTGGATGAGATGTGTCTATTTTCCCCATGAAGTTGAGGAGATGTGTCAAATTTCCCCATGCAGTGATGGTAATGCATCAGAGTCAAGATGCAATGAAGTTTGGGGGCAAGTGCCAGCCGCATCAACGTAATATAAAATCCAACCTCACCAGTCAGCAGGATTTTGTATTAACATTCTTTCCATACTAACTATGACCTGTTTACCACTTTTTAATCAGAACCTACCACTCAAACAGTTTATGAGGGTAGCCTTAATGTTAGCCTACAAAAGGAGCAGGCCCCAAAGCAGAGGAAAACGAATTTAGAGGTTTTCCACTACCAGATAATTTAAAAAACACAGATATATGTCCTGCCTTTAACCCACACAGCACCCTGACCTCTGGGTTACCTAGGGCTACCTTAGGAATGACATATGTAGAAAAAGGGGAGTTTAAGGTTTGGCAAGTACTTTTAAATGCCAAATCGAAGTGGCAGTGAAACTGCACACACAGGCCTTGCAATGGCAGGTGTTTGCGCTCCTGACCTTAATAATTAAACTTATAAGGGGACGCGAATAGGCCAATGAACCTTTTGACTCGCAATTAAGAAGTTCTTACCATAG
This sequence comes from Pleurodeles waltl, assembly GCF_031143425.1. Classification (NCBI taxonomy): domain Eukaryota; kingdom Metazoa; phylum Chordata; class Amphibia; order Caudata; family Salamandridae; genus Pleurodeles; species Pleurodeles waltl. The sequence goes on from NC_090448.1 coordinate 519,670,967, forward strand.
ATCCAGTACATAATCAATAATCAATACACAATAATCAACAATCATTAGTAATCAATAAAATCAATGACCAATGGAATGAGTAATTGTCACACACCATGACCTTTCAGTCATGAATAACCACACCTTTTAGTAAAAGTTTAAAATATTTATTTCCCTATATTAACAATCCTAAGGTCAAGTAGATTAATCTCAAAATCAAATGGAATACATACAAAAACAACACTGGTTGTCCAAAGCGGCAGAACAAACATAACCTAATCAAAGCTTGAACTACAACACATTCTAAGGGTATGGTACAAATCAGTAGCAAAGTCAGCTGTGTCAGCGAAATGAAGAACAGGAAGTTTAGCAGAGAAATTCACCAAGCATTTGTCCCTGTTATCATAAGTCATTAGTGAGAATCCTTAACTAACATCAAATTAGCATCAGCATGTTGGACTTCATGCAAAACAATTTAGTAACACAAATTTGGAATCTCAGTTCGGAATATCCCTATCCTCAGGATGGATCATCAAAGCAGAATCAGTCTTCGTCCTCAGGGCATCAGTCGATCAGCAAAGCATCAGGCTTCAGCATCAGAATTAAAGGGCAATGTCTTTAAGCATTAAAGCTCAGCACGTCTCTAGTCAAGACGCACAAGAGATATCGACCTTTCGGTCAGCAAGCAAATGGGCAATGAGCTCTTGTCCCTCTGTGCAGTGTCAGTATATTAAAGTTACCTAAACTATCCCCTAAATGCCTATCGGTCAGTTAATTGTATGTTCGCACTCTGTCCAATAAAACAAAATTCCCAAATCTATGAATTCTAATATTTCTCCATTCTCATATTGTTGATTGGTTCGTCTTGCGATGTACTCATCATCCGTCTTGTCAGGTAATAATATTGTTGCAGCTTCTACTCTAGTCAGTATCTTCATTGTTCTTGTCCTGGGAAAGTCAGTCTCACACACATTACACATAAAATGTTGCATTAGCAAAAGCATAATCTCCTAGCAGTGGTTCACATGAAAAGCTTCCGTTATGAGCACACTTAAACAATACAATAGACATTTCACCGTTTAATTCACTTGGTCAGCAGTTTATTAAACGCCAAGAAATACAGCTTTTACATGAGGCCTGGCAAATAGGCCAAGACACTTGCTAACTTAAGGCCTACAATTAATGAAGCTAAAGCGTAATTCATAACCCTCAATATGACACATTACTGCATTAGTCTAACATATATTCAATATTTCATAAGTATTAATTATTGATTAGTACATTTTGTTAACATTGGTGGCCATTCTTCGTGATCACATTTTTAAATGCGTGCATTATTTTTCTGTTATTACATTTTCTACATAAACGTATTAATCAAAAATACACAAACACTCATTAATAATTTTTATTAAGACATCTGCGCTAGCACAGGCCAGAGACATGGTTAAGGGGCTACTTAGGTGGGTGGCACAATCAGTGCTGCAGGCCCACTAGTAGCATTTAATTTACAGGCCCTGGGTGTGGGAGTGCGTGTATCAGTGTTTTAGTGGGTGCATCAGTGTGTGTGTGTCTGTGAGTGGGTGCATGAGGGTGTCAGTGAGTCTATGAGTGGGTGTGTGAGAGTCTGAGTGGGTATGTGGGGGTCTGATTGGGGCTGTATCTGGGTGCATGAGGGTCTGAGTGGGGAGGTGAATGAGTGTCTGAGTGAGTCTGTGAGTGGGTGCGTAGGTGTCTGAGTGGGTGTGCGAGTGGGAGAAAGAGATTAAAAGTGAGAGAGGGAGAGAGAGAAAGAGAGAGAGGGAGACATAGATTTTTTTTAGGCTTTGCTGTAAGAAATACTTAGAATGAGATATTTATGCACAATTTTTAAATAAAAATTGTATTTGCCATTTAAAAAGAGTGAGATCACCTTTTACATGACCCTTAAACATTTTTACTTTCAAAATAAAAAAAAAGAGGGAAACAAATCCAGCTGAACTCAAATCATCAACGCGCAGCGTGAAGGTCTGTGATTCACATTGAGCTATTCATGTTTTATTCATTTAATAATTTTTTTGGAGGGGCCGCGGAGAGAGAGACTCGCTCTAGTCTCTCCGCAGGAACATTCGGGGGAGCAGGAAGTGTCGCCGGCAGTACAGGATAGGCTCCAGGTAAGTGGGGGAGGGACTAGGGGTGGGCGTTAAAAGGGGTGTGGGGGGAGGGATTGGCCTCTTTCCGCACCGACTAACGATCGGGACAGAATTTGGCCGCGGGCAGGGGTCCTTAGCAGGCAAGTGTATTTTCTACCGGCTCGAGGCGTTAGGCCTTGCCGGATATCTTTGACGCGGCATTTCGCTGCTACTGCTTCAGCACCATGGCAACCAGCCACGACGCTGAAGCGGTGAGGGCCGCGCATCGCACCATTGGCGAAGCCGGCCGAGCCGATTTACTCAGGCCTGGCGTCCTCAACCAGGCCTGGGTCGGCATGGTGTGGCCGACGCATGCCACGTCAAGCTGGGTAGCGGCAGTTGTAGTCGCATGTTCTTCACCCGAATGAGAGGGGTGGGCAGGGGGGACCCCCAAAATGGTAAGAAAGTGCCGGGGGCAGGCGCGATGCGCGTCCAGCTCCCCCAAGACCCGGTGGTGCTGGGCCATGAGCAGCCAGTTGTGGGGACAGTGGGGGAGACAGGGCCCGAGATTTCAGGAGTAGAGCCCCCTGGGGACCCTCAAGCCCTGCTACTTTGGGAAGGCCTGAACTGGGCATAGCACAGGGGAAACAACCTTTGCCTGGGCCAAGCACTGAGTGGGCCCCATTGGATTTGTCTTGCCCCAGGGGAGGCGCAGCACAGTTTATGGGCCCCGGGTCCCAGTTAAGAAAAGAGGCAAGTGTGATGCCAAAGGAAATGCTGGGCCTGTCAAGGTCAAGACAGGGAGCGGACAGGTCAAAAAGTCCAAAATATGGGCTAGGGTGGGGCCAGCAGGACCGGAGCTGGGGAGACGGGCAGGGCGGTTGGGACCTGGCTGAGGCTTGGGATTTGTAGCCCGGGATAAAAGAACAACGCTGCATTGTAGCAGAGACTGAAGCAAGGTGGGCCCAGCTGTGCAGAGACAGGGATGAGACAGGGGCACGTGGCAGGCAGTTTAAGAGGACGGCTGAAGGTGATGACGGGATGGGGCTCCATCCTACTGGAATGGGGTCTGGCAGATGCGTCTGGGTGCCACAGGTAGAGGAGGGGAGGGGCCAGGAGGCTTGTGCGGCAGGAGGGTTGATCGGCGCGGAAAGTCCAAGCGGCGCACACGGCCACGTTGGAAAAGGTCGGACAATGTCAGCACCTGAGGCTGGCAGAAAGAAAGTGATGCCAACGGGGCGCAACACGGCCTCTGCACGTTGGTCTGAAGCATTAGAGGGGTCTTTGGCTACCTTCTCTACACCGCTGGATGGTGGGTCCCACAGAGATGGTATGCGACATGAGGGCCGGAGGAAGTCTCGGCGAATAATTCCAGAATGAAGGGTGATGTTGCCAACAGGTGGGAGATGGATAACGAAGATGTGCTTGACATTCGATTATGAGGAGGATTTGGATGAGTGGGAGGAAGGAGAGATTCGTGAGGCGGAGGTGAGCAGTGTCAAGGGGAGTGGGGCGAGAGCGCAAGTGCGGCGCAACCCCTTCTTCTGCTTCTATTTTACAGGATCCTATGTCTGTTGACAGGCCACTGGAGGTGTGCCAGGGGTTGGCACGTGGTCGAGGGTCGAGGAAGGTCGCACAGCCTTTGGGGGCACAAGGCAGAGGTAAGGGGCAATGGTGTTCAGTTTGGGAGGACAGTGCTGTTTCCAGTGGTTCATGTACATGTAAATCCATAGGGGTGGGTGATTTCTCGGTTCATGAGACAGCTATGAATAGTGCAGGGCGGCGACACGGCAAAAGCCAAGGAGGGCAGCAGTACAACAGCTATTGAAACAGGTAATCAGACGTCAGGGGAGGTCACTGGGTCCAAGGACAAAGAAGGGGGGGGGGCACAAGAAGCGGCTTCCTTACAAGGGTTTGCCCATGCCTTTGGACATGTAGCGGAGAAAACAAAAGCTAGAATTTGGAAGCACAAATATGTGGACATTTTTAAGCTCCTACATAGGGACATACAGGCCAAAGAGGGATCCAAAGAAGAGGAGTGGGAGCTAGCGCATAGGCCGAGAGTTCCAACCACGATGGATAATTGGACGTCAGCCTTTCTGATTTTTGCCAGCATATACTGTCAGAAATTCCCAGATAGGGCCATAGCACTTTTTAAGTATATGGATATTATACGGAAGGCCCAGATGCATTTTGGAGATTTCGCATGGCTGAGCTATGACGAAGAATTCAGGGCTAGGGTGAACGTCAATCCAGATAAACCGTGGGGTGATGTAGATCCTGAACTGTGGATGCAGTGGATGGCGTAAGCTCAGTCCACGGCGTCTATGCATACTGCAAGTGGCTTGCCCGTAGTTTACAAGCCTTTTCAGGCCCTTCCCGCCCAGGGTGGGGTGGGCATGGGTCAACGGACCCCAGTGTCTACGACTGGAGCATGCTGGAATTTCAATAAAGGTTTCTGTTCCAGGCAGCCCTGCAGGTTTAAACATGACTTCTCCAAGTGCGGGGGTTGTCATCCAGTCACACAATGCTTTTCCTTCTCCAGCCCGGCAGAGCAATGGAGGGCGTCCAAAGGACAAGGCATGCAGGGCGCTCCATCGCCAAAAGGGTCCTAAGGCAATTAGGCTGGAAGCCCTTCTGCCCTGGCTACATATATATCCAGATACTGACAAGGCTTGTAAGTTAGAGTGGGGTTTTCGGGAGGGTTTTCAGGTGGGCTATCAGGGTCCACAGCTGAGGAGATGGGCTGACAATTTACGGTCTGCCAAGGAGATGCCACAGGTAGTGCGGGCCAAATTGGCTAAAGAGGCGTCATTAGGCAGAATTGCATGCCTTATTACGATTGGCCATGTGCGGATTTAATGATATCTCCTTTGGGGGTAGTGCCCAAAAAGGCCCCAGGCGAGTTTTGCCTGATTCATCATTTGTCCTGGCCGGAGGGCACCTCTGTTAATAACTTTATCGAACCCGAAGACTCTAAGGTGGTTTACGCATCTGTGGATGATGCCATCAAGCTGGTCAGGGGGTGTGGGAAAGGTGCTGAATTGGCAAAATGCGATATTCAGTCTGCCTTCAGGCTGCTGCCAATGCACCCAGAGGATTTTGATCTGCTGGGTATGCAACTTGACTGGCCATTTATGTCGACAGGGTGCTTCCTATAGGTTGCCCCATTTCATGCGCACTTTTTGAAGCTTTCAGTACCTTCCTAAAGTGGGTTTTTGTCAGACAGAGTGGGCATCGGACAGTGACTCACTATTTGGATGATTTTCTGTTTGTAGGGACAGCCACTTGTTGGGCTTGTGGGCGGACGCTGACAGCCTCTCAAGAACTAGCTCAGTAGGTGGGGGTGCCCTTGGCTCCAGAGAAGACAGAAGGTCCGCAATCAGTCCTAACTTTCTTGGGCATAGAGTTGGATGCGAACATCTTGGTGGCCACATTGCCGGCGCCTAAGGTAAAGGAGATGTTGGAATTTTTGGGTACCGTGCGAGTGCTCCACAAGATTGATCTGCGGACAGCTCAGAAGCTGCTCGGCTACTTTCATTTCGCTTGCAGGGTAGTAAGGAGAGGAAGGACTTTCTGTAGGCGTTTGGGGTTAGCCATGTCAGGAGCGTTGCTGCCACACCATAGGATACGAGTCTCAGTAGGTTTGAGGGAGGATATCAAGGTGTGGGAAACCTTTGTAGTAGATTTCAATGGTGTATCCATGTTTTTCGCGACGCCGATACGGTGTGGCAAGTACAGATTTTTTCCGATGCGGCCGGAGAAACTGGCTTCGGGCTTTTCTGGGATGGGAGATGGTGCGCAGAAACATGGCCCACGCAATGGCTGCAGCACGGGAGGAGCATTGCTTTCCTTGAGTTTTTTCCACTCTTGGTGGCCTTGGCAGTATGGGAGCATGAGCCAGCCAATAGGACATTGGTTTTTCGGGTTGACAACATGACAGTCGTTGAGCTTGTCAACAGACAGCGAGCGAGGGACCTCAGAGTTTTGCGCTTATTGCGCCAGTTTATGCTTCGTTGTTTATCATTAAATGGTATCTTCTATGCTGCGCACATACCTGGGGTTTACAATGAGATTGCAGATTCCCTGTCTCATTCACGGTGGCAACGATTTTGCACATTGGCACCGGGAGCGGAGCGGAACAAGACTGCAGTCCCGGCAGACATTTGGGAGTGGGGGGGGCGTGATGATCACTGGGCTGGTTGAGATGTCCTTAGCGGAATCCACTCTGTGGAGTTATAGGCTGGCATGGTTGGAGTTTCAATCCTTTGAGTTGTGTTCAGGCAATTTTTGGTTACAGGGACATGAGGAGCTGGAGTCACGCGTGTTGCGTTTTGTGCTGTTTCTGACTGGGGAAGGTTTGTCCCCCACAACCATTGGTGGCAAGTTGGCCGGGGTCTCCTTTTATGGGAAACTCTTTTTTGGTTTGGATCCAGTGTGTAATGACTTGCTGGCAAAGATGCTGAAAGGCTGGGGCAGGGTTAGGGCAAGTTCGGGCAGGGCAGCAAGAGAGCCCATCACTTTTGAGTAATTATTGGAGCTCTTGCATGTTTTGCCGGTATGCTGCACTGACTAATACGAGTTGGCGTTGTTTAGTTTATGATGGTGTGGATGGTTTTTGGGGCGTTTCGAGTATCTGAATTGTTGGGGGTGGGGAGGGGAGTAGGTGTGAAGACTAAGGAGGTTTGCCTGCATGGGGACAGTTTGGGGAATTGGCTCAGGTGCTCTAAGACTGATCAGTTGGGGAAAGGAAAATGGGTATGGCTGGACAGAGGTGGTAATGTGGCCGCATGCACGGTGTGGGAATGGATAAGTTTTCGGGGTGTGCAGCGCCTGACAGGAGAGAGTGGAGTTTTTGTGCATAGGACGGGGGCAAAGCTTACTAGTTTCCAGCTGTTGCAGGTGTTAAGGATGGCGCTGAAGCGGACAGGTCGTCACGCCCTTGATTTTGGCACTCATTCCTTCAGGATCGGGGCAGCTACTGCTGCGGCCCATTTGGGTGGGGACTGGGCAAGGATTAGGGCCATAGGTAGATGGAAGTCTAGATGCTGTGAGTGCTATGTGAGGCCGTAGTAACGTTCTTGTGCTGGACCCATACTGGCTAGTTAGTTTAACTCAGGTTTTGGGGTGAGGGTGTTTAAATCCTGTGACAACCTTTACAGTTCTTTTTCTTTGCAGGGTGTGTGTCTGTCCCACAGAAAGACAAGATGGTAACATGGCTGGTCGGCCTTTCCTTTATCCACTAGGCAGCAAAGTTTGCAGAAAAACAGATTTATGGACGGGCACTGGGACTCCCTAGCAGACATCATGAAGTTTTCTGGTGGGGTAAAAGCGGCATGAGGTGGGGAAGTCTGCTTCCGTTTATTACTGCTAGTTTGCTGAACTGGGGTTGTCCTAACTTACTGTTGATTCATCTGGGGGAAAATGACCTTGTGAAGCTGTCAGGGCTCACACTACTGCAACACATGCAGAGAGATTTGGAACTCCTCAAACAGATGTTGCATGGTACCTATTTGGTATGGACTGAGTTTGTGCCGCGACAAGCGTGGAGAGGGGCAGTTAAGCATGGAGCCATGGAGCAGGCTCGTAACAATCTGAACAGGGCTATGAGGGTTTTCTGTTGGTCACATGGGATAAAAGTCTTAAAGCATGAAAACATCAAAGAACAAGATGAGACACTTTTCAGGGCAGACGGAGTGCATTTGTCACAGTTGGGGAGCGCATATTATCTAACAGAATTGAGGTTACTGGTGGGGGAGTTGTGGGGAGAGAAGATGTGGCTCAGAGAGCAAGTGTAGGACAATAAGGTTGCAGTAGTGTGTCCGTTTTTTCCTTGGGTGGAGCAGCAAAACGCCAAGTGGGTTTATGCTGGTTGGCAGTAGATGGGGGAGGGTGGAGAGCCAGATGCGGGCTTGGCCACCCTTCCAAGGGAAAAAACAAGCAGGTGAAGGATCAGAGTGTGGGGGATGCACGAAACAAGTAGGGCATGAAAGGGGAGTGTGTAGGGGAGTAGAAGCGAAATGTGGGTTTGGAAGTGAAAAGGATGAGCGAGGAAATCCTAAAGAGTTGGGGCTGTGTTAAAGTTTGGGTGTATACGTTGAAAGTTAAATGATGTAATCTGGTTTAAATCCTGTCCTAAATAAATGACCTTTTACACTATCGATTGGTGTCACTGAAGTATGTCCCGATGGAGGGGCCGGCGGAGAGAGAGACTCGCTCTAATCTCTCCCCGGGCACATTCGGGGAGCAGGAAGTGACGCCGGCAGGACAGGATAGGCTGAAGGTAAGTGGATGAGGGACTAGGGGTGGGTGTTAAAAGGGGTGTGGGGGGAGGGATTGGCCTCTTTCCATGCCGACTAGCGATCGGGACGGAATTTGGCCACCCACCGACCCAGCAATTGGCAAAGGTAGAGGGGTGGAGATAACGGCGCGAGGTGCTACGAAAGGGGGGCTAGTTGGGAATTGGTGAGTGTCAGTTAGGCCAGGTGGTGACAAAGGGAGTGCAACAGTAGATGGGGGAGGGTGGAGAGCCAGATGCGGGCTTGGCCACCCTTCCAAGGGAAAAACAAGCAGGTGAAGGATCAGAGTGTGGGGGATGCACGAAGCAAGTAGGGCATGAAAGGGAAAGGGGAGTGTCTAGGGGAGGGGAAGCGAAATTCGGGTCTGGGAGAGAAAAAGATGAGCGAGGAAATCTTAAAGAGGCGGGCCTTTGTTAAAGTTGGGGTGTATACGTTGAAAGTTAAATGATGTAATCTGGTTTAAATCCTGTCCTAAATAAATGACCTTTAACACTAATGATTGGTGTCACTGAAGTATGTCCCGAAGACCTTTATGGGCTATCTGGGACCACAAGGCTCCCTGCAGTCCCTATATGTTTTTTTGTATTATTTACAAAAAATATAGAACAGGCTATCTGGGTCCGCTGGAGAAGCCTCAAGGCCTCCCTGCGGTTCCATTGCTCCATACATATACATATATATTTTTTTTTTTAAACAACAAAAGATCTTTGCATAAGCGAGAGGGCAAAATAACCTTGCTCCACACAACTTAATTACTGTCGCTTTCTATATCTGAACGGTTCTTTACCAAGTTGTTTTCATTGCTACTATTATGAGCTTCTGTTTGGTGTTTTGTGATGATTGTGTCACAAGCACTGTGAAATATCATGTTGATGGTATGACTAACTATTCAAATATTAAGGCCCTTATTACGCGTTTGCTGGAATTTGGTGTACAGGTTCCATAGGGCCTGGAATTTCCGATTCCGTCTGAAACCCCGACCAATCACAGCTATTCTGAGTTTGTCACTTGGGATGGGAAATAACTGTTCAGATCTGACAATACCGGGACATTTATTAGGCAGTTTTTCCCAAGTCTGGCCACTTGCCAGCTAGAGGTCCAGACGGCGTTTGGGAGGTAAGGTGGGGGTGTAGGTGTGTAAATCACTCTTGGGCCTGTCTGAGGGGTGAACTGTTTGCTCCCCCGTGGTGCTGCAAGGAGCAGGTAGGAACAGAGCTATCCTGATGCTCGAAGACCTTACGCCTGAAGCAGCGAAGAGAGACCTGGGGCCTTATTTACACTTTTTGGTGCAAAACTGCACTAACGCAGTTTTGCACCAAAATGTTTTGCACCGGCTTGCACCATTTTTTAGCACCAGCTGGGCACCATATTTATGGAATGGTGCTGGCCAGTGCAAAGGGTAGGCTAGCGTAAAAAAAAAGGACGTTAGGCAGGTGATAGTCAAAATAAATGACTCTAACCAGATTAGCGTAATTTTTTTATGCTAAGGGGCATATTTATACTCTGTTTGCACTGAATTAGCGTCACTTATTTTTTACTCTAATTCAGTGCAAAACTAACTCTATATTTATTATTTGGTGCTAGACCCATTTAGCGCCAAATTTATGGAGTTAAAGTAATTTTTTGGAAGTGGAAACCTACCTTGCCTTAATGAGATGCAAGGTAGGCGTTACGATGCAAAAAAATGACTCTATGGCCTTAACTCCATATTTATACTCCCATGCAAAAATGGTGTAAGGGAGGGAGGAGGGGTCAAAAAATGGGGCAAAGCCTGCTTTGGCCCATTTTTTAAAGCCTGGGTCAGGGCAGGCTTTAGGGGACCTGTGGGCCTATTTCCAAGTGTGGAACACCATGGAATAAGCCCACAGGTGCCCTCCCCAGTCCCCAAGGGCACCCCCACCCACACCAGAGGGACTGCGGAGGATGGGGGACCCCATCCCAGGTACGTACAGGTAAGATTGCATTTTATTTTTGAAAGTGCCATATGGGGCCCTGAAATGGGCCCCCATACATGGCACAGGGTGCAATGGCCATGCCCAGGAAACCCTTGTCCTCTGTGCTGCCCATTGGGGTGGTGGGCGTGACTCCTGCCTTTTCTAAAGCAGGAATCATGTGGCATGGTAGGTTTAGCACCATAAAATGACACTAATCTGGTTAGAGTCATTTTTCTTTTACTCTGACCTGCCTAAAGTCATTTTTTGATGGTAAACCCTCTTCTTCTATACTGCCAGCCCCACCCGACTAAAGTCATTTTTTTTTTACTCTAGTCTACCCTTTGCACCGGCTTGCACAATTCCATAAATATGGTGCCCGGCTGGTGCACAGAAATGGTGCAAGCCGGTGATAAACTTTTTGGTGCAAAACTGAGTTAGTGCCGTTTTGCAGCAAAAAGTATAAATAAAGGCCAATATTTTGTAAGTTTGCACCACTTTTGAGTCACAAAATGACGTTAAGGCGGCGCAAAAAAAGTATAAACGGGTCTAGCACCAAAGTAAAAATATGGAGTTAGTTTTGCACCGAATTAGAGTAAAAAAATGACACTATTTCGGTGCAAACAGAGTATAAATATGCCCTGTGATGTCTCTGGCCCAGAATTATGGAGCTTGGACCCGACCTGGTAATTCTAGGCCTGGCCAGACATGTAGTGTAATTGCAATTTCAGAAATTTAACTGAAAGTTGAACCTTGGGGTGAAATTCTCAACTCGTAAACAAGGTCTAAAAATAGGTGCCGGACAGGAAAATTGATTGCAATCTTTTCTTTGTTCCCAAGGTGGCGGCATTGCACAATGGTGAATTGAAAATGTAGTATGTAAAATATTGCGATGTTCCACTTTCAGTATAATTTAGTTTCTTTAAAAATTTCCGTAATCCAGTGCAATTAGAGCATTATTAAACTCCCCTATCAGAATGCAGGAGTTTATGCTAGCTGCAGTTCCACGACTCGTGAGAGATATTTAGAGCACATACATTAATTGTGCTACACTCATTGGAAGGAATTTTAATGAAGCCACCCTTCTTTTTGTGCTTTTTTTGTGGACCCTGGAGGCAGTCCTATTCAAAACGGCGCTATTAAAATCTCCAACACCTCAGATTAGATTGATCACAGATTCTTCACACTGATGCTGAGGAGTGTATTGTTAGAACCATCGATCTCGTGAGCTCTGGACTCTTGAGGACAAACCTCTGGGCAATATTCTTCATTATTTCACGCCACGCAACGGAGCAAGAAACATTTATATGCTGCCCTACATGAAAGTGTGAAGGCATGAATGTGTCATATCTCGCAAGATATGGCACATACCTGCTCACTGGATGCACTGGAGCACAAACGAATTACACCTAATTTGGCAGGCAGCTAGATCTTTGCCTGCAGATTGTGCTTTGTGTTATTTGGTGTAAATCTGTTGAGCATTTGGGTTTAAAAATAGTAGTATATCTGGATGGTTGGGTCCACAAGAGTCTCTTAAGAGTCTTGCAGGGGAACCAATTTAAAATTAGAGTGCTCTGATTGGCCCAAGGAGCTTTTTTTCCTTGGGCCATCTCGCTCCCACAGGACTTTGGCTCTTGCGGGAGCAAGTGTTTTGATTGGCTGCCAGCTACATGAAAAAAATGTTCCTAGCAGCCATTACAGGACTCGAGGACATAGGGCCCGAATATGAGTTTGGCGGTCCAAGGACTGCCAAACTCTTGGTGGCAGTCAGACCGCCACACTCCTGGCGGTCCGGCCGCTAGATTATGGCCCTGGCGGTGGGACTGCCAGGAGACCACCGCCTCCACCGGGCTCAGGGATTCTAATGGGGTGGCGGCAATCAGAGTCATGGTCAGCCACAGCGGTGCCGAGTTCGGCACCACCATGCTGATCACGCCTCCCCTTTTGCCATTGTTTCCATGACGGTTGCACTGCCATGGAAATGCTAGCGGAAAGGTAGTGCTGAGGGCCACAGAGGGTGGCCCTGCACAGTCCACAGCCATTTTGTGGGCAGTGCAGGAGCCCCGCCTGTCAGCACCCTCTGAAGTGCAGACAGGGCGCACTCCCAGGGTGCTGTGTGTGACGGCATTGACCTCAGCTCCTCAAGGGAGCCGAGTCCAATGCTGCTGCACTGTTACCACTGGGCTGACCGGTGGAAACATCATAATAAAACGTGTTTCTGCCGGTCAGCCAGGTGGAAACATTTTAATACATTGGGGGTGTCCCTGCTGTATTGGCGATCTCAGCCACAATGCAGTCATGACCGTAATAGGCCCCAAAAACTCCTGTCCTGAACTTTTTTATTTTTTATTTTTTTAAACGGAGACCCACTCTGGGGACCAAATCAAACAAAGAATAAATCTACAAATGTTGCTGTGATCCAGCAGGAGTCCCACGGGACAGCGACTAAAAAAAAGGCAACCACCATTATTTAACATATATATATGGGGAGGGGCAGTCAGTACAGCCCCCGCTGCCAATCTCCTGGGCTCAGGTATATTTAAGGGGAGGGAGAGCACTGCCCCCTACCTGAGCATTTTTCAGCACCTCCGCCCCCATCCCCTGAACCACAGTCTGTTTATTAGGGAGAGGGGGCACACGCCTCCCTCCCCGAGTGATGTCATAAATGATGTCATAGAAGATGTCATAGGTGATGTCATAAGCAGTGCATGGCGGTGGCGCAACTTATAGTTAGTGCTAACCATGACTGGTGAATTTCTATGTTTTTTTAGTTCAAAATATTATATTCACCAAACTATGCATTATTTGTGTTGCTAATAACTTTGGCGTCATTAGATGATACATTTCGTGGTGATCCAGCAAGCAGGGGCCAAGAAAAAGGGGGTCCCAAAATGCGTTTTCCCATGAATTATCCCATAGGAACTTTAGACACAGCTACAGCCTAAACTGCTAAATTAATTTACACCAAATTTGGCAGAAAGCTGGGTCTAGGGCCATAAAGAGTGCTTTTTGTGATTTGGTTTAAATCCATTCAGTAGTTTGAGTAATTAGTGAAAAAAAACTTTTGGATATATAGGGCTTGAAGCTCCATTCCCTGGGCCACTTTTGGCCCCAGGGACCCATGCACTGCGGTCTGGTGAAATTTTGATGGGGAAGAAGGTATGTGCCCCCCCCCACCTGTGGCTATTTTGGCCCGGGGAAGCCATCCTCAGGGCCTGGCACTACATTCAGTGGGGAGGGAGGCAAGCCACTGCATTCCCCGGGATGACTTTTGGCCCCAGGGACCCCATCCTCTGGGGCCCAGCACCTATTTAAATCGGGAGGGTGGCATAAGGCCTCCCTCCCCAGGCTATTTTCAGCCCTGGGAACCTCATCCCCCTGGCACTCAACGCCTATTTAAATAGTGAAGGGAGCTTGCAGCACCCACTCCCAGGCCCTTTTTCTGCCCTAGGACCACACCCACCATGGCCTGGCACCTCTTTAATGGGGAGGGGGCACCCCGACTCCTGCCTTGGGTTGATTTTGGCTCACTGGCACCCCATCCCCTCGAGTCTGGCCATCAAAGGGTAGGTACCCTGGTGCCCACTCAGGGCACCCACCATATCCAGTTGGGCGGCTGCAGGGGGAACCCCAAGGCCCCCACACCCCCAGCCAGCTGACTGCATCCAGCAGGAGTCGACATTGCTCCCGCCGCAGGGAGCAGCTAAAAATGCTGCTCCCTGCAGGGAAACAGATCTGAAGCCCGCTCCCAGCAGCTCTGGCTAGCTGGGAGCAGTCGTCATGTTTTCTCTCGCTTAATGGGAGATTTGAAATTGCTCCGGCCAAATGAGAAAAAAACACAGGTTTCCCTGCCTGCATTAACGCTATGTCCCAGGTGTGGGCACGCCAGGACACAGCCTGTGAGCCAGACCCTAGGCTGGTCTCCCCGGGGCTATTAGTGGCTCGAGAAGAGGGGGGCCTCTTCCCTATAAAGAATCAGCCCAGGGGTGGGCTTTCCGGTGATTTTCAAGGCTCGGGGAGGGTGCCGCATGGCCTCCACCCATTAATATATATTTTTTGCCATGGGGGTGGGCTCCTGAGGGACCCTCGAAGCTCAAGAAGGGGGGGCTGTGGGGCCCCTCCCCAAAATAATAAATCTTCCCCCGGGGTGGGCTTCCTGGAGCCCTGCTAGGCTCCAGGAGAGGTGCCGCATGGCCCCCCACAGCACTAAAAGCATCGGTCCAGAGGATGGGCTCACTGGGGCCTCTAATGACTTAGTGAGGGGGGATGCGCATTCCCCCTCCTCAAATACATTGTTTTTCACCCTGGGGGCACGATTCTTAGAGCTTATAATGTAGAAATGCGGCCAAGTTTCCATTTTGTTTGTTTTTTTCAATCCCAAGGGAGTCTTGTAGGATTGCCGCATTATTTCTGTTTTTTTGCTTTTTTGGCTCCAGGGGAGTACCTCTGCCCCCCAATCCCCTAATTGAGGTCTAGGGGATCATGGTATCCCTACCCTTCCCCCATATTATCTCCTGTTTTTTTTGTTACAACTTCAGGACAGGGTAATAAGTTCTTGAGCTCTGTGATGGCTGTCAGCAACACTTTTCTCATGTTACTGGTAGACAATCAGATTGCTCACTCTTCTAAGAGTAAGATGGCCCATGATAAAATAAAGCTCCCTGGACCAATCAGATCACTCTATTTTTTAAAATGGCGCTCCCGCAAGAGTCTTAGTGACTCTTGAGATCCCAACAGTCCAAATATACAACTCTTTTTGACCCTTACTTTCTCAAAACCTAATAAACAAATGTAAACCAAATCACAAAAGGCACAATTTGGTGTAATTCCGTTTGGCAGTTGATGCCGTAACTTTGTCTAAAGACGTCTATGGAAAATGCATGGGGGATTTATGTTTTAGGACCCTTTTTTTTTCTCAGCCCCCGCTTGATGGATCACTCTGAATCTTTACAGTGAGGAGCTGAGGTGGAAGAACTTTTTGGGGGGAAATTTTGTGAAGATTCACTAAACAGCTAAAGTTATTATCAAACCAAAAAATACTCTATCTGTGGAAAAGCAGACACCTAACTATAACATACTACTGGCATCTGCCAGTAGGTTTTATATATATATATATATATATATATATATATATATATATATTACCTACTGGCGGTTGCCAATCAGTAGTTTTAGTTAGGACCAGTTTCTATAGGAAAAACGTTTTTTGACTTGACTATATCTTTTGCGCCGTTAGACAAACCTTCATTAAATTTTCAAAAAAAAGGTGTCTTGTTGGGTCTTGTTGCGTATGGAAAGTGTCAGGGGAAGAGGCCGCCTTGAAAAGGGAGAGGATAAAAAAGGTGAGTTTCCCATGTTTATTCCCATAGAGATTTTATACACTACCGCAGCCCAAACTTCTGAACTGAATTCACCAAGTTTGGCAAGAAGGTAGCTCGTGATCCACAAAGCACACTTTTTGTTATTTTGTGTAAATCCGTTCAGTAGTTTTTAAGATATTAAAGGAAAAATATGTTTGTATATCTGGGCGTAGCCCAAGCACAGATCTCATAGTGCGATCTGATTGGCTGCCAGCACTTCAACCAGAACGTGATGGCGGCCATCTTGGGACCAATATACATGATAGCACCCTATTAAAATTCATTGTAGTGAATGGCAGGTTTTGAGGGTCATAAAAAGTAGAACATAGAAATGGTGATCAGAGATTTTAGGTTAATATAAATCATTTGTTGCTTAAGGTGATTGTACCCAGTGAAACAACCCTCTGCTGGGGTTTCATGAATCATGTTTGAGAGAAAACTGGTTTGTCATGATTTTCCTCAGAGCTTATGGAAGGTGCTTCAGAAGCTAAAATAAGAGCATATTTTCTGTAAATTTACATTATCTTTCTCAGCCATATGAGAATGAAGTCTGACATTCTCAGTAAAACATGTACTTCCAACAGGAGCAGCCTGTCAGTTGATTCCCTTGTATTCCACTGTAGGCTCCCAGAGTGTTATAAAGAACAACCAGAGTATTGACAATCTTACTTATGGCAAAAGTATGGCACACTTGAAGACATCTTGATTGAATCAAAATGATAAAACCTAAAACATTTAATTTAGAAAGGAACAAAATGAGGGGTTTCATTTTGTCATAGAAATTATGGTTAGTGTTTAAGAAAGACAATTTAGGACATGTTTCACGTGAGTTCTCAAATACCTTCTTCTTCTAGTTCAGTAAAACATTCTGACATGTAGACTGAAACATGCACTTTCAACACCAGCAGCAGACTGCCAGTTAACTCGCTCGTAAACAGCAGTTTTCTACAGTGTTCTAATGAGCAACTAGAGTGCTAACATTCTGAATTTGTGCCAAAAGTGTGACACATCTAACCGCCATATTGATGGAATCATAGTGGAAAACTGAAAGCATTTTTTTACCAAGGATACTGCAGTAAATTAGGAGTTCAGGGAGCTTCATAGCAAATAAGTCTCCCAAGATGGCCACTAGAGAAAAAAAGAGCTCAAATGTAGCACAAATATCACCCAAATGTAGCACAAGTTAAGCCCAATTATAGATGTGTGCAAAACTATGCCTGAAGGTTTTGGAGTGCTTTACATGAGCATCAGTTGCATTACACAAGGACACATTCATTTTGCTTTTAGGCATGGGGAGATTACGTGATTTGCCCAGAATCACAGGATGTCTAGCAGACACTGAAACTTAAACATGGTTCCACAGTTGCAAAGTCTGCAGCTCTGCCGTTAACACCAAGCCCTCTCCTGTAAGTGTAACATATAATCAAGTGATTAACTGGATAAAAAAACACCAAGATAGCAAATAACTTAAAAGTGCTTTGTCACTATTTGAGAACTCAGAAAATGTGTCCTAATTTTTGTTTTTAGAACACTAACCATATTTTCTATGGGAATGGGACCCTCTCATTTTTTTTAACTCCTATAGAAAATGCTTTAGGTACTACAGTTTCGATTAGATCAAGTTCATGTCAGTTGTGCCACACTTTGGTAATAAATATAGAATGTTAGAAATCTAGTTTTTCATTAGAATACTGTGGGGAGACAGATGGCATGGGCATGGAGACTGATAATTGAGGGCAGGGAGGATGGTGCAGAGGCAACAAGTTGACCATGTTGAGCAGGTGGGAGGGCAGTGGCAGCACAAAGGACCATGGAGGGCAGAGAAAGGGGTGCAGGGGCAACAAACCAACCATGCAGGACAAGCAAGAGAGGCTGTCACGATATAACAGGCCATTGAGGGCAGAAGGAAGAGGCAGTGGGAGTACAACCATAAATGCCAAAATTCCAGATTCAGGCATGAGACTCCTGATGTTTTTAAGCCCAAAAGGGCTTTATTTTATCTGTTTTCTGATTAAAATCTCCTCTTTTTCAATGTAAGTCAATGGGGAAAATAAATTCCCCTGGTGGTTTGTTTTCAAAATGTCCCTCTTACCAAGTTCAAAATGTTGGCAAGTGAGGTACATTGGATCACTGAGGGCAGGAGAAATGCGGTAGGGACATGGACTCGGACAACAGAGGGCAGGAGGGAGAGGGGCAGGTGCGCCAAACTGACCTTACTGGGCATCCATCAGGGGCACAGCAGCACAATACACCACACAGGGCAAACAGACGGCAGTGCAGCAAAAAGGACCAGCAATAGGGTGGGGACAGAGACATGACCACAGACAACAGAGAGCAGCGGGGAAAGAAGCGAGGGCAGCAGGATGAACATATCACACAGACAGGTAGGATAGCTGCAGCATAACAAACATGAAGGAAAGGAGGGAGGAGCAGGAGCATGACAACAGACCAGACAAAGCAGGAGAGAGGGAATAGGGTCATGCACATGGAAAACTGAGGGCAGCGGCCAAGGGGGCAGGACTGGAGCAGCAAGCTGACCATGAAGGGCCGGCAGGATGAGCCCTGGAAGCACAACACGCCATGGTGGGCAACAGTGAGACTATAATGACATACACATAGACAGCGGAGGGAAGGTAGGAGAGAGTCAGGGGCTGCAAGCTAAACACAGAGGGCAGGTGGGAGGGGCTGTGGCAGCACAGAAGGCCATGCATGACAAGCCTTGGGTTGGTGGCAGCTCAACAGCCATGGTGGGCAAGAGGGAGGGGGAAGGGGCATGCCCAAAGTACCATGGAGATCAGAAGGGATCAGTAAGGGCTGGACACAGACAAGTGAGGGCCAGGCTTAGGGCCTTCACAACAGATCATGCGGTGTAGGCAGGAGGAGGAGTTGCAGTACAATAGAGCATGGAGGGCAGAAGGGAGTGGCAACAAAATAGACAGTGGAGGACAGGAGGGAGGGAATAGGGACATGGAACTCGGACAGGCAGAGTGGAGGTAGCAGGGACAGGTGGCAGTCATCTGACCATGCTAGGCAGGTGGGAGGGGCAGTGGTTGCTTAACAGAACACTCAGAGTAGATAGGAGGGGCATGGAACATGGTGGGCAAAAAGGAGGGAGCAGGGGCAAGCACACAGACATCAGAGGCCAGGGGGAAGGAGGGTAGGGGCAGCAAGCTAAGCACAGAGGATAAGCAGGAGGCAATGATGGGGTAAAGAATTGGGCCAAAGAAGGCAGGAGTAGTGGGCAGGGACATCAAAGAAAATGGAGGGCAGTGACAGCACATTGGACCATGCAGGACAGGAGGGTGGGGGCTAGTGTATGCACTTAGTCAACAGAGGTTAGGGAGGAGATGGATGGCCCAGCAAGCTAACAGTTCAGGGCAGGCAGAAAGAGCAGTGACAAAACAGCCACATGGTCTGTAATGAGGGAGCAGGGGCATGAACTTTGGTAATGGATGGCAAGAAGGAAGGGGGCAGGAGTGGCAAGTTTGGGTGGGGGCAGCTCAATGCCAGGCCCTGATTCCACCTCCCCCTTGTAACCCACCCCCCACCATGCATTGCGATGAGCATTTTACTTAATGTTAAAAAAAAACTAGCAAATCGCTGAAAAAATCAAATGATACAGGGTGGTTATAGTTAGGAAATAGAAATAAACCCTCAGAAATTCACTAAAAAACTAACGGTTACAGGAACGTTATAGTTAGGTTCAGATTTTGTGCTCTAAGGTAACTATAACTCGGGCTCTCACCATGCACTGCTAATCACCTCAGATATTATATCACTCATGACATCTATGACATCATTGATAATATCACTATAACATTTGCAGCAAGATTACTGATGAGAAAACTGTGCACTGTGAGGGTGTGGTTATAGTTACCTACGGCATGAGTTATAGTTACTTGAAATAACTTTACCTATAACAGTTAAATATATATATGGTTTTGTGTGTGTAAAATCTGAACCTATCTATTACGTCCCTGTAACCTTTGTTTTTTTAGTGAATATCTAAGGTTGTTCTATTTTATTTCCTAAGTAAAATGCCCCTGTAACATTTGTTTTTTTTGTGAATATTCAGATATATCGATGTAAATATTTATTTATATTCACCAAATAAACAAAGGTTAAAGAGGTGTTATAGTTAGATTCAGATTTTACACACACAAAACCATAGAAATTCAACAGTTATAGTTACTTGAGCTAACTATAACTCAGACCCCCGCAATGCACTGCTTATGACCTCACATATTACATCACTCATGACATGGTCAGTGACCTCAATGATCTATGAGAGGGTGTGTGAGTGGCTATATGGGTCTGTGAGTGGGTGGGTGACTGGTAGTTTGGGTTGGTGAGTTGGTGTGTGAGTGGCTGTATGGATTGGTGAGGGCTGCATGGGTGTGAGTGGGTGTATGACTGGCTGTATAGTCTGTGACTTGGTGTGAGAGTGGCTGTATGGGTCGGTGTGTGTGTGAGTGACTGTATGAGTGTATGAATGGCTGTGTGAATGGCCCTATGGGTTTCTGATTGGGTGTGTGAATGGCTGTATGGGTCTATGACTGGGTGTGTTAGTGGGTTTTTCAAATGTGAGTATTTTAAACACACAAAAAACTGGAGGTACAAGCTGTTGCTCTAGGACTTAACTGTGATACCACACATGAGTGGAAAATATGCTTTATCACTGTTGTGACACAGATGTGGTGCATAAAAGTCTTCTGATCATGGGCTTAGATATCAATGGTGCAGCAGGCAGCTGCACTGGAGCCCAATGGTCTCACGGCCCACTGCACCCCTAGAGATGCTGTATTTTACTATCTGGAAGGAGGGCAGGTAGCCCATAGTCCTTGCTCAGATTAAGACTGATGGCACTCTTGCTCCACCACTGCTTCTGAACCGCCTCTGGAGAATAGCAGATGGGTATTTGACCATTTCTAATAAATAGTGTATCAATGTGCTGAACTTGCTTTTGTGTGAATAATCATGCAAAGAGGCACAGGAATCTTAGTTATGGCACACTCCTGGCCAGGTTTACCACAGAGCCCCGCACTCCCAATTGGAAGCAAGGGGAGCAGTGCAAGTTCTATGGCAACCTGTCTTGCAGACAATTAGATAAACACAATATATTTCTGATTCCTCAAGGCACCTGTCGATATACGTCATGAGATCCACACCTACACAACATGGCAAGACAAAAAGGAGTGGGCGGGTTGATTGAGGAATGCCAAGAAAGGGAAAAGTGAGGGGGCAAAACACTTCTTTTTGCCGTCCAGCTGGACTTGCACTTGGTAGTGCTAAGATGTCCCTGACGAGAGCTTTTTGAACATGTTCTCATTCCGAAGGGTTGGCAAGCATAGATATCACTTGTGCTTGCATAGAAAAATGAAGAATGCTTTGCTTCTTTTAACCAATAAGTCAACTTGTGCATTACGCTTTACATTCGCCCTGTCCTTGACACTTGCATAATGCTGCACTCCAGCAATGCTTAACTGTATAGTTATAGCACCCAGGGATGGTCTTGTGCACATTTTGACACAATCAGGAACATAATGGGAGAGAAATGTTACTGTACTTGTAAACAAAGCTGGATTGAGACAGTATTTTCTTACCGTAAAACTTAAGTGGCATGGCTGGGTATTTTTATAGTGCAGAGTTCAGTAACCAAGTGGCTTCTTGGCTTTTGTCTACAATGGCAATTGGATTCAAGCAGCATAAGCATGAAGATCTAATTTAAAAGTGGCAAGTTCTTCCGGGTCTCTAGAACATATTCACATCCAACATTTGACATGCCATATTCATTGTTATTTGTCGTTTGCGAGTGTTCTCTCTCCAGTTAACTGAAATATAGCAGTGTCCTGAGAAACGCATTACCATCACGTGATAAGCATTGGTCATTAGGTCGAGCCTAGACAGTGCGCATGTTTTGCTGCCTCCTAACTGGTTTGGCAGCTGATATGTCACTTCCTATACTTGGATGAGGAGCAGTTTATTTACGTGTGGATTGTTTATCTGTTGTTTGGATAGACTATTTTTTTCCTGCCTCTTGTGTTTGTCAGTAATCACTCGTGGTTCATTTTCTGCATTTGTCTGTCAGTTGCTTTATATAGCATGAAATCGACTCAGATATTGAAACCGCACAGCGGGAGAGCCGATACTTCAATAGTCACTGCACTCGGGGAAACTCACTTCATAATGCTTTGCATTCCTTTTACAACACATTTTTGGCCATACCTCAGCCTGTGGTGGTCCTAGGGAAATGGGACTTCCACCAAAACATTCAGAATGGCATCATCTTTCTGCCCTAATCATCTTGTGGGTCACTCTAGGTTGGGGGGCAAAAACATAACCTCTTCCCCCATTGAATGCATTTTTTAACTCTCTTATAGGTGGAGCTTTTGTTTTTACAGCTGAGAGGAGTTTGTGTTAAAAGGGCCTTGTTTCTAATAATATTCTGACATCTTTGCTGGGCGTGCAAATGTGTAATGCACTATGCTCTCCAATGGCTGAAGGATGATAATTGCCCCAAGGCACTATTACCAGTGGTACTGCTCCTTCTGCTGTTGACTCTACAGGGACATCTAGCTACCACCAGTGGTTTTGCACCTTCTGCTAATGGGCAAACACAGTTCATTTCTGATAATAGTTTAATGTGTGGCATGGCTAAATATTTCATCCATTTCAATGAGGACCTGGTACTTCTCCATCTGTTTCCAGGTTTGGCGGACATTCTGAGCTTCAGACATCAGAAGGAGTTCTGGCAGCGTTCAGTGACACTGTACTCTGGTTGCTTTTAGCTCCAGAGGGACATCTAGCCACAGCCAGTGGTACTGCACCTTCTGCTATTGACATCTAGTAATGATCTGCAGCACTGCACCCTTGTGCCGCTGACTCCACAGTTAAATGATATTTAAAAGACCTGCTAGGCCAGAAAATGTGTAATACACTATGCCCATAAGGGGCTGATTATATGGTTACACTGCAATATTCTTTATTATTTTTTATGATTGTGCCCTCAAGGGGCAGAAAATATGGTTGCATGACCATGTTTCTTCCAAATGCTATTTTTACTATGGTGCTTTGTAGGGGCAGTTCAGGCCATTACAGTCTAATGCCAAGTCTATGAAGGAATGCACAAACACAGTTTATTTCTGATAAAGGTTTAATGTGCTGCATGGCTAAATATTTATAAGGTACCAAATGCAAGGTTGTCATTATCATTTACAACAACAATAGCTCTAACTCTCGCTAATGTGAGACCTATTGCATTGCAAATGCTTGTTTTATATATGCTCTTTCATAAAATCATGATCAACCTGTTTGTGAAGATGTAACTGGATTTATATAGCTCTTACTGCCCCTGACGAGGCATTGAAGTGCTTTGTGCCGAGCAACTACTGCTCCAGAACACAAGGTTAATGGTTGGTCCAGTTTTATTGGTTATTGTTTGTCATTAAGATTATTTTTAACCGTTCAAGCAATTCCTGTACACGCAAGCATCACTGAGTACTGCTGGACCTAAAGACGCAGTCAAACCCTGCTCTTAAAACCCTTATGCCTCTCCTATTCTACACCTACATTGTGCCCCGCATTCATATTTCTCTTTCAGGGTTAGAAAGAGCTTTTAGTCGGAAAAAGCTCAAGATACCCTGGATGACTTGCACTTGGTAACAGGAAAAAAATAATCTTGCCTGGTCAGTATACTTTATGCTGCATGAACCAACTTCAAGATTCAACTGAAGAGTCTGCAGTAGAGGAAGCAATCTCGTTTCAACGTGGTTCTAAAAAGATAAGGCTTTTTTAAGGCAATTCAAATAAAAATACGACAGGTGAAAGAGCCAATTATTTAATTCCACAAAGGAGCCTTTCCTGCCCCCAAAAATGGCCAGATGGATTGTTAATAATGAACAAAGCAATACTAGGGGGCTCATTAGGACTTTGGCGGTCCCAGGACCATCATGATGGCGGTGGTCCCTAACGACCACAGCCAAAGCACTGCTGGCACTGCCAGTGAAGTCTAGCACCACGGATGACGGTAGCCACCTGCACGCCAGCGGAGACCATGTTTCCGACGGACAGGTTACGAGGTTGCACACCGCCAAGGTTTCCGCTGGGGTTGCACCACTATGGAAACCTAGGTGGAAACCAACCGTACAAAAGGAGACACTCACCTTCAGGAAGCCAGACTCGTCCGGAGCCACCAAGGAACCAGAACTACATGTCTTCCCAGTGCTCCTACTCACCCAGAGACACCGGAATCAATGCCGAAGACAACATCAGCAACCATGAGTACACACTTTTACCTGTTGTAAATTGTCAAAGTACATACGCACACACAACATATCAATCTTAAATGGGAAGTGACGGTGACACACACATGTAACCTTACACTAACACGCACACTCACAGACAGCCACATACCCATATACTCAGTACACACACTACGGCCATCACATATACACGCATCAAAACCACACACTTACTCCCAGAAACACAGCACGGACACAGTCACACAAAACAACACACAGCACCACCAAACAACACTACAACCACACAACAATCAAAGCATTGGCAAGCACCCACAATATACACTACAGTTAACAAATCCCACATGTAACCCACCTCAGGGAACAAACACACACTATCACACAACCATACAACGCAGCAGTCGACATACCCAGCAAAGACACATCACGACATATCTGGCATACCATTCACCACACCGGCACACAGTCATACTAACACCACTCAATACCATGACAACAACATGTCCCCAACATACACATGCCCATCGCACAACACACACCCATCACTGGGGGACAAATGCACTGCAGGCAACCTCACCTGCTGCCCAGACAAAACAGCTAGCACAAGCACCCCTTACACACAAATACTCACACACATAAAATGTCAGTCATTTTCTAAAGTGCCCCAAGAAAAGAAATCCAGGACAAATATGTAACATCGAAACCAAAAACTGGTTGGTCCAAATATGTGATATCAATGTGATAATTATTATATAGTTCAAGGCCAGAGGCCAATCCTAATACCACATGTGCAACATGCACTTTATGCACATCTTGGTGCCCATAACTTGACCCTGACTGCCATACAACCTACACAGGTAAGGGCATCAAGGGGCCAGGCAGGCACCTCAGGGATTGGGGGAGTGGGGTGGAGGAGGGTTGTTTGGGCTTTGTCTTGGGAGGAGGTCCTTTGGGATTGGGTTTGGAAGGGAGGTTATGTCTAGGATTAGGGGAGGCTTGGGTCCTCTTGGGAAGGGTAGACTTCTTGGCAGGGGAAGGGTCATGGGTACTTGAAGGGGGTAGGGGAGGCTTTGGAGGTGAAAGAGATGGGCCTGGTGTGGGAAACAGAGTGCTTAGGGGTCTCACATGGGTAAAGGATAGGAAAAAGGTCAAAACATGAGAGGAACACTATCTTAGACATACTGGGACGGTCTGCAGAAGGAGTTTCGGGAGTAGAGATTGAGGGAGTGGTTGTCTGTCGTGTCGGTGTGCTTTATGTGGGTGTGTGTATGTGGGAGGCATGCTTGTGGGTGGTAGATGTCTGTTGGGTGGGTGAGCAAGGACGTTCATGTGTACGGGACTGAGGGGTGGAGGTACTGTGGGATGCTGTGGTGGATGGGTGAATGTCTGTTGTAGTGGTGACTGTAAGTAGGAGTGTCAGTGGTTGTGAGGTCTGTGGGTCTGGTGATTGGGGTGGATGTCTGCGGGCCTGCTGTGGTGCTGTCTGTGGGTAAGATAGGTGTACTGGCTGGATATGTGAATGTTGGTGTGGTCTGTCAGGTGTTATGTATGTGATGTTCGGGGTGTCAGGGCAAGTAGTGACTGTTGATATGTGTGCAGGTGTATGCTGCTTGTGTGCATGCCTGGGGTGTGTCTATGCCCTCCAGGAATGCATTATTCTGTTGCACTTGAGTTGCCATTCCCTGGATCCCATTCACAATGGTCGACTGACCCACAGAGATGGAACTCAGGAGGTCATTAGCCTCCTCACTGAGGTCAGCAGGGCTGACAGGGGCAGGGGCAGAGGTGCCTACAGCAAAGGAGATGCCACCCTCTTGGGTGAGCGGGCACGGCCAACTGGGTGGGGAGCTACAGGGAGGGCGGTGGTAGTAAAGGGGGTGGCAGACAGAGATGGTGCTGGATTGGTCCCAGAAGGGTCCTCCACAGCCAGGGTGTGTCCACTGGAGGAGGATTCCGATGATGAAGAACTGGATCCTATCTCCCCTTTGGCACTCCCCTCAGGCTTCGGGCAACTGGGCCCCTCGGTGTCAGTGGTCACAGCACTCCAGGTCCCATGGCCAGCAGCTTCCCCACTCGGCTGTGACCTGTCTCCTTCATCTGTCGATGCTGATGCACAGAAAGAGAGAGAGGGTCATGACATTCTTCACACATACATACATTACAATATGTAGAACTGTTACAAAACATCTCTTACTAATAAGGCCCCAGTCAGAAACCATTCAGAGTCTACATCATGTCACAACAAGATACTTCCACCTTTCCCATATGACAACAGTGCCACGCACAATATAAACCAAACATCTGACCACTACTTCACCTACCCATCCAATCAGCTGTAACTTAAAACCATCATGCACAAGATAGATTGGCTATATCAAAATTCTGTCTCCATACAGATCATCACAGTCCATCATCAAATCAGTCTAAGGAAATGCAGTTGACTGATAACACAATAGATCGCCTACTCCTACTCAACACCTGCCTAGTCCTTCACCAAAACTCATGTTCCATGAAAGTAAATTCATCTCACTTCACATGTGACACAGCATGTTGCTTTCCAATCACATGCATATCTGATTATTCTGTACACAATGACAAAAACGCCACTACATGTGGCATTCCCATATAGTGTGCATCACAAAATGACATAGTATTTCATTGAAACATCTATCTAAATACTAAGAAAAGATTCATTAAGAGTTCCTGATGCCACTAATCAGATTCATTGTCACATAGACAACAGTCCTGTGTACTGCAATTGTGGCCAACCTAGCACCCAGAATACATACACAGACAACCACTGAGAGCATAATTACAGCAATAAAACGATAGACACCAAACAATGTCCATGAAGGGCTCATACCATTTCACCCTACATGCTGAATAGAAACCTCTACATGACAACATATGAACACCTACATCATTACCAACTGTCCAAACGTGATTCGCACTACCTAATTCAAGAACTAACACTTACACAACTGATTACTGTTGTACCCATTAATGACACATACACCTAGAGTCAACCTATTGAATGACAACATATCCCACAACACCAACAGGTGTATGTGAAATAGAACACATGCTACACCATTACGTCAGGCAGAAATGAGCAGAGCCATAACCAAAACTGTCCAAACAGCCTCAGATTTGCTAAAGTATATCTTGGAAAAAAAAGTCTCTACAACATCAAATCATGCACGAAGTATCAATTAAGACATGATGTAGGCAGAAAATGCCATATGTTGCATTCATATAGGTATGGGATTGGCCTATGTAGCATGGATAAAACACATGGACTAAGGGTACAGCAGCCTAGCTACTTATCTACTCTACACCAAATGAATTAGGATACATGGTATTTGTACACAAGTCACTGTCATACCATGAAATGACAATGTCTTATTGTCACCATAAGTTCCCCATTGTAGGATGTCCACCCTTATCAAACTTCACATTACCAAATGTATGAATCTGACATGACAATGGGGACACCTCCTCAGACCTCATGGGGGGTGTTGTAAGTTGGCCATACCAAATGCCTGATTTGGATGACAGCCTCACTTGAAGTGTCCAACTATTTCAGGACACAGGATTACTTGGGCCTGACACTCATTAGTCAGCCCCAATGTTGCACATAGAGCAGAGCCACTGGAATAGGAGTGGTCAGATACCAAAGACCTATACAACTCACCACTTGGGTAAATGGACTTGGGAACACTAGGTGGGAAGGATGACAGAGCAGGTTACAGATATGTAAGGCTGAGTAGGTCAGTCACATGTATCTCCACATGCAGTCATACTTTTTGGTAGACAAAGCTGATTAACATGTTCCCTTGCACAATACAATGGCCACATCTGTGTTTGTATGTTGGCAACTGTCGTACCATGTCTTCCTAGTACCATACCTGTGGCACGTACCACATCATCACAGCTGTAATACTTGGACATCATACACTAAACCATCAGAGGCAAGTATATGGGTTCTGTCAGTTCTTACTTGTGGCTGCTGTGTTGCCCTCAAACGCTCATCCACCTCAGGGTAGGCCACCATCAAAATGCAGACCATAAGAGGGGTCAAGGTCCGACAAGCACCCCTCCCTTATTGGGAGGACATCCCCAGTCTTCTGGGCCCAGTGTCTCAGATCCTCCCACTGCTTCCTACAGTGGGTGCTCCGCCGGCTGTGGGCCCCCAGGGTCTGCACTTGCTTGGTGATGGCACGCCAAATTCCCTTCTTCTGATAGGCATTGACCTGCATGGATGACACTGACAAAAGGAAAAGTAATGTCCACATGCACCATACCAATAGTAGTGGACAGTACACTTCAGTGACAGCAAGTAAGCAAACATTCCCATCCTCTCAACTCACACTCATTTACAGATTATCGTCTGCATGCAACACATCAACACCTTAAGTACAAATTCAGTAACACTATCATTCACAACACCTATCACACATAGGTATTGCATTGGACTCACCTGCGTCTCTGGTGCACCCTATAGCTGTCCATACAGGGGTAAGACCTTCTCCACAAGCTTCTCCAGCTCCTCAGGGTTGAGGGCTGGGGCCCTATCACATGCAGAACATGGCATGATAGCTCCCAGAGGCAGTACACAGCAGCACAGGTAGTGGAGGTCTTGCGGGGAGCAGTGTCAGGAGTCAAGTGAGCAATACTGCAGAAGATGGTGGTCACATCTGCCACGTGCAGGACCGTCACCACCGGCGAACATCGCCACTGGGCCAAGTCTGCCAAAGACTGCTTCACCGCAGTTGTGACCGCCTACCACCATGACGACTTCCATCGGCGGACTTATGTGTCCAGTACAGTGGGTCAGGCGGATGCCATCTTATGCACATTACATGTATGGAAGAGTATTTTTTATCTGCGTCATTCACTATACCCCATATCGTGGAGTACAACTGTAAGTACTGCCTTCATGTTCAGGTTGTTAATATGTGCTCCTGTGCAGTAAGTACTGGGTTACTGGAGGACATGTGGTGTTAGCAATGTACACCAACTCAGATGTTCACATAGTTTCTAGAAAATGTAGATGATGTGCAAAAATCAGTGTAAGACATGTCATACCGATTGCAGTGATAACCATGTACAGTGGCTAATTGATCTCTATATGTAGTTCAAAAGTCAAGTGGAGGAATGTGCCCCAATGAGGCTGTCATCTGGTTAATATCAATGTGCTGTAACACGGATATCTGGGTTAGTAACTGAGCCCAACAGCAGATATGTGTTAGTTGTGTTAGTGACTTTACAAGATGTCTGCATGCTGCGTGTCACATACCATATTCAAATTTCTTCACATAGTTTTCCTGCCATGAGGTGAGGATGACAACCACCAGTGTATCGCCACTAGTAGACCTGCACACCATGGAGGGGAGACATTGGGGGTCATTCTGACCCCGTCGCAGATGACTGAAGCACCGCCACTAGGCTGGCGGTGCTTCAAAGCCCATTCCGACCGCGGCGGTAAAGCCGCGGTCGGAAAACCGGGTCCGGCGGTTTCCCGCCGGATTTCCCCCGGCTGGGCTAATCCTCCATGGCGGCGCTGCTTGCAGCGCCGCCATGGGGATTCCGACCCCCTTCCCGCCAGCCTGTTTCTGGCGGTTTTCACCGCCAGGAAGAGGATGGCGGGAACAGGTGTCCTTGGGCCCCTGGTGGCCCAGCATGCTTTTCACTGTCTGCTTAGCAGACAGTGAAAAGCGCGACGGGTGCAACTGTACCTGTCGCACACCTGCAACACCGCCGGCTCCAATCGGAGCCGGCTTCAGTGTTGCAGGCCGCCTTCCCGCTGGGCCGGCGGGTGCTAACAATGTTAGCGCCTGCCAGCCCAGCGGGAAGGTCGGAATGGCCCCAGCGGTCTTTCGACCGCGGAGCGGCCATATGGCGGTTCCCGCCTGGCGGGCGGCGACCGCCGCCCGCCAGAGTAGGAATGAGGGCCATTGTATCCAGACCTGTCGGCTGATTCGTCATATTATCATGGATCTTTGTGATCAACTGGAGCCAGATCTGATGCCTGCCATTCGTAATCCTTATAGCATACCTCCGATCATTCAAGTGTTGTCGGTGCTACACTTCCTGGCCACTGGGTCCTTTCAAAATACAGTGGCCCTAACTGCAGGAATGTCTCAGCCCATATTCAGTCTGGTGTTGAGAGATGTACTGTGTGCATTGTTGAAACACCTGGACAGCTACATCAGGTTTCCCCACTGTGCAGATTTGGCCTATGTGAAGGCAGAGGTTTATGCTAAAGAACACATTCCAAAACTATACTATAGGTGGTACAGCCTTCTCCGTCCAAGCAGCCAAACTATGGAATTCATTACCCCCAACTATAAGAGCCACAGATAACTTTCTTGTCTTCAGAAAACTACTCAAGAGTCTGACTCTTTCCTTCATAACCACCTTTTTCAAAAAACTATGAACTGCATATGCCTATGTGGATAAATATTTTTTTCAGATTATATGTATATTTCTATTTACTTATAGCTTCTTTGGAAAATATGTATTGCTACTATGTCATAACAATAAAATACACACGCACTCTTTAAACCTGTCTGACTAAGTATTTTTTACCCATGTTTCTAATTATGTATTGTATGTGCATATGTGTGTGTGTGTATATATATATATATATATATACATATGTATATATATATATATGTGTATGTGTATATGTTGTTTCTGTGCTTGGCATGTTCGTGGATCATTGAATTCCTGCTCTCATCTTATCACACTTATCTACTCATCACTCTTATGTCATGTCTCTATCAAACTATCCTCCATTCTCACTCTGACTCATCCCAAATCTCTTCTACCACTTTCATTTCCTAAATATCTCTGCCTAAGCTCTTCCCTCCACATCTAACTCACCAAACCTCACTCTACCTCTGTGACCTCCCACACAACCCTACTAAATTCTCCTGCATTCATCTCACCCTGCTACTATGCTCTCCCTAACCCTTCCACATACTCTTCCCCCTCCACCCCCCTTTACTCATCCCAAGCCTTTGGGTTGAGTAAATGAAGGATATACTCCCAATTAACACCTCTGGATTTATTTCCTCCTCCACCCCTCCATTACTCCAGTCTAACTAACAAACTCTCATATCCGCGGCTCAAATTAACTCATAATAATACTAAAACTGTACTCATTATTTAACGATACTAATCCATCACTAATTCTTGTTGGGTTCCGGAGTAGCGTGCTACTCATCGAAAAGCACTTTGACGCCTCGTCAGGGGTAGTAAGCGCTATATAAATACGATTACAATTGCAATTACATGTTGTTGGAGCCATAGATGGCACCCATGTAGCCTCGGTTCCCCCTAGTGCCATTGAACAGGTGTATAGGAACAGGAATAACTATTAATCAACGTCCAGTTGGTGTGTCTGGCAGACCAGTACATTTCACAAGTCAGTGCCAGGTACCCTGGGTCAGTCTATGAATCTTTCATCATGCGGAACAGCAATGTCCTACTGCTTATGAGACGACTCCACACAGAGAGGGCCTGGCTGGTTGGTAAGTTACAACTGATATGTGTGTTTGCAATGTATGTCTCCTGTCATTAGAATGTAGCATGTCCCACATATAGGGGGTGATTCTAACCCTGGCGGTCGGTGTTAAAGCGGCGGCCAACCCGCCAACAGGCTGGCGGTCCAAAAAATGGAATTCTGACCCTGGCGGGAACCGCCAACACAGCCCGCCAACTTAACACTCCGACCGCCGCGGCGGTACAGACAAACAGCGCGGCGGTCACCGCCAACAGGCAGGCGGCAGACAATGTACCGCCCACACTATCATAACTCACCAATCCGCCACCTTTTCCGGGGCGGGAGCACCGCCGATAAAAACACGGCGGAAACAGACTACGAACGGGAAAACGCTCACCAAAACACACTCCACGAGTACGGAGGACAGCATGGAACCCGAATTAAACATCCTACCTGCTCTCGTCTACCTTCTCATCTACCACGAGTACGAAGTCCGGCGCAGACGACAACAGTGAGTACTGCACCTACGACACACGGGAGGGGGAGGACGAAAGGTTACGGGCACACACATAGGCGACCCTCCCCCCCCCCAATCATGTACTCACCAATGCAGAGCACCAAGTCACAGTGACACCACCCAAACACCCCTGAAAAATGCTAGGACATAATCATATTTGGAATAAATATTTATGTACCAAAAAGCTCCAGAAAATTAACGTACAACCATGAAAGATATCCACAACAAAACAAATGACATACACATCAGTGTATAACTGAAGTACCAAGTCCTGCACATCCTACGAATTCAGCATGTCCGTGGGCCAAAGTCTTGAGAAACAAGGGCAAAGCCCACACAGGAGACCTGAGTCCTTTGGAGAGAACACTGCAGGGGCATCAGATGTAAAAACTACAGGCACCTCAGGGGGAAGGGAAGGGGGGGGCACCACAGCCACATGAGTCCACGACGCCAGATCCACGAGGAGCCACCATGCCCACGGGACCATCCTGGGGAGTGCAAAGCCACAGTCTCTCAATGTCTCTACAGTGGGTGGGCTGCCCACTGGGCCATCCTGGGGAGTTCAAAGCCACAGTCTCTCAATGTCTCTACAGTGGGTGGGCTGCCCACTGGGCCATCCTGGGGAGTGCAAAGCCACAGTCTCTCAAGTCTCTGCAGTGGGTGGATTGCCCACTGGACCATCCTGGGGAGTGCAAAGCCACAGTCTCTCAATGTCTCTACAGTGGGTGGGCTGCCCACTGGGCCATCCTGGGGAGTGCAAAGCCACAGTCTCTCAAGTCTCTGCAGTGGGTGGATTGCCCACTGGACCATCCTGGGGAGTGCAAAGCCACAGTCTCTCAATGTCTCTACAGTGGGTGGGCTGCCCACTGGACCATCCTGGGGAGTGCAAAGCCACAGTCTCTCAATGTCTCTACAGTGGGTGGGCTGCCCACTGGACCATCCTGGGGAGTGCAAAGCCACAGTCCATCAGGTGGATGACAGGCTCCACTGGTCAAGGAGGAGGCATGGTGGGCACAGTGAACCATCAACGGTGCTTGAGACGGCGGTGCCCTGTTCAGCGGTGCTTGAGACGGCGGGGCCCAGCGGAGCGGTGCTTGACAGGAAGGGCCCAGCGGAGCGGTGCTTGAGACGGCGGGGCCCAGCGGAGCGGTGCTTGAGAGGAAGGGCCCAGCGGAGCGGTGCTTGAGACGGCGGGGCCCAGCAGAGCGGTGCTTGAGAGGAAGGGCCCAGCGCAGCGGTGCTTGACAGGAAGGGCCCAGCGGAGCGGTGCTTGACAGGAAGGGCCCAGCGGAGCGGTGCTTGAGACGGCGGGGCCCAGCGGAGCGGTGCTTGAGAGGAAGGGCCCAGCGGAGCGGTGCTTGAGAGGAAGGGCCCAGCGGAGCGGTGCTTGAGAGGAAGGGCCCAGCGGAGCGGTGCTTGAGACAGCGGGGCCCAGCGGAGCGGTGCTTGAGAGGAAGGGCCCAGCGGAGCGGTGCTTGAGACGGCGGGGCCCAGCGGAGCGGTGCTTGAGAGGAAGGGCCCAGCGGAGCGGTGCTTGAGACGGCGGGGCCCAGCGGAGCGGTGCTTGAGAGGAAGGGCTAGCGGAGCGGTGCTTGACAGGAAGGGCCCAGCGGAGCGGTGCTTGAGAGGAAGGGCCCAGCGGAGCGGTGCTTGAGAGGAAGGGCCCAGCGGAGCGGTGCTTGAGACGGCGGGGCCCAGCGGAGCGGTGCTTGAGAGGAAGGGCCCAGCGGAGCGGTGCTTGAGAGGAAGGGCCCAGCGGAGCGGTGCTTGAGAGGAAGGGCCCAGCGGAGCGGTGCTTGAGAGGAAGGGCCCAGCGGAGCGGTGCTTGACAGGAAGGGCCCAGCGGAGCGGTGCTTGAGAGGAAGGGCCCAGCGGAGCGGTGCTTGACAGGAAGGGCCCAGCGGAGCGGTGCTTGAGACGGCGGGGCCCAGCGGAGCGGTGCTTGAGACGGCGGGGCCCTGTTCAGCGGTGCCTATCTCCACGGCGGGGCCCTGTTCAGCGGTGCTCTTCTGCACCGCGGGCCCTGTTCAGCGGTTCCTATCTCCACGGCGGGGCCCTGTTCAGCGGTGCTCTTCTGCACCGCGGGCCCTGTTCAGCGGTGCCTATCTCCACGGCGGGCCCTGTTCAGCGGTGCTCTTCTGCACCGCGGGCCCTGTTCAGCGGTGCCTATCTCCACGGCGGGGCCCTGTTCAGCGGTCCTCTTCTGCACCGCGGGCCCTGTTCAGCGGTGCTCATCCAGCAGGTCAAGGGAGCCAGACCTGGCCTGGACTCCCTGTTCAGTCGCCCTCGGACCGTGACGTTTCTGGACCCTTCGGGGACGGACTCCTGGCCTCCTTAGTGTCCTCCTTCCCAGCTGGGATGTGGCATGTGGGGTCCACCTTCTCCGCGCTCCTGCTGCCCTTCCGCTCCTTTGATGGGGCTCTCGGGCCCTTGCCTCCCCCAGATGGTGTGGGTGGTGAAGTGGCCGCACATTGCTCCTTGGGGGCAGCCCTGTCGGTCCTCGCACGGCGGTCCTTGGTTTTGCGGGTCCTCTTGCCGGGGGGGGGCTGGACGTGTCCTTGCTGCTGATCGATGTGTCACTGCTGGCAAAGGGTGGGCTCCAGAACCCAGGCACAACAGTGACACCCGAAGCTGGGCTGGTGGTGGCTGCGGTGCTCTTGGGACTCTTTGAAGATGGATGGGGGAGGTCATCGGGGGGAAAGAGGTTAAGGTTAGCCAGGAAAAGTTTTTTAAGGCCAAGGTAAAGGGTAGGAGAAGTGGAGATGGAAGTGGAGGTAGAGGAGGTGGTTGTAGGAGAGTCAGGTGTGCTGTCATTGGGTGAAGGTGCTGGTGCTGTAGGCTGTCGTGAGGTGGATGGCTGTTGGGTGGGTGGCTGCCTGCGTTTGTGTGTCTTGGAAGAGGGGGTGACAGACACAGTGGGAGAGGACACAGGGGATGTGTACATGGCAGTGGGGGTGGTGACTGCACGAGTGTGGACTGTACTGGAGGGTGAGGTGGTGATGGAAGCACTGGCTGATGTTGGGGTGCATGCAGGTGTGAATGTAGACGTCACAGGGAGGGAGGAGGGAGACGAGGAGGAGGGGGACACAGGGGTGGCAGTGGCTGTTGGCATGTCTGCATCTAGGTGTGGCTCGGGTGAGTGTTTGCGGGATCTGTGGTGCTTGTGTTTGGATGAGCTGCTCTTGGGTGTTGAGGTGTGTGCAGGCTGGTCTGATGGTGTGGATGGGATAGGCTGAGGAACAGGAGACAGAGACAGGCTGGAGGCAGTCAGAAGAGGGAGGCTGGAAACAGGGACAATGGCTGCCGTCAGTGCTGAGGCCAGAGCAGTGAACGCTCGTTGATGGGCAGCCTGACCCGAATGAATGCCCTCCAGGTACGCATTGCTCTGTTGCACCTCCCTTTGCACACCCTGGATGGCATTCAAAAGGGTCGTCTGCCCAACAATGAGCGTCCTTACCAGGTCAATGAGCTCCGCACTGAGGGCAGCAGGGGCAACAGGGGCAGGGGCTGAGGTGCCTGGGGCGAAGGAGACGCGCGCCTTCCTGGGCGAACCGGCACGGATCGAAGACTGAGGGGCTGCTGGGAGGGCGGGGCTGGTGCGCTGGGTGGCGGCTGTACCTGTAGAGGCGGGGGCACGGATGTTGCCCCCACCCCTAGGGAGCTCCCATCCGAGGACGTGTCGCTTTCGCTGCTCTCACCAGCGGTCCCCGTCGTGGTGCTCCCCTCGCCCTCCGGATCACTGGTGCCCTCGGTGTCTGTTCCTGGGCCCACTGGGGCCTTGTGTCCTGCAGCTCCCTCGTGCTCCGATGCCATATCTCCTCCGCCTGATGATGCTAATGCACACATGCACAAGAAGATGAAGAGAAAGGGTGGGGGGAGAAAAAAGAAGACCAGGTTGAGTGCATGCAATGTCAACACCGTTGGCGGAGAGGACAGACACAGGTGCCTAATGCACTAAGCCGCGCATTCGGGGTACACTACTCAGTACTACTGACTAAGACAACAGGCCAAGAGACGTCAAACGCGCACATGGGAGATGCTGGACCTTCAATGGCTGTACTTGTCACCCTACAGAGGTGGGGGCCGGGGGCACAGGGCCATGCCTAAGGGAGAGGACTACACTACAGAAAGCGCCCTGGCCTAATGTCACCCACAGCCCTCCTCCCCCACCCAGACGCCTACACTGCGCAGAAAGATAGGAGAATGTGCTGATACTCACCCCCTTGTGTCTGCTGTGATGTCTTAAAGCGCCCATCCAATTCAGGGTAGGCCACCGCCAGGATCCGGGACATCAGGGGGGTCATGGTGCGACTGGCACCCCTCCTAGGTTGGGAGGCCATCCCCAGCAGTGTTTCTGCGGTCTTCCTTGTTCCGCGGCGGATGTCCTCCCACCTCTTGCGGCAGTGGGTGCCCCGTCTGTTGTGGACCCCCAAGGTCCGGACTTCCTTGGCGATGGCACGCCAAATGTCGATCTTCTGATGGGCGCTGACCTATTAGACATGTACAGGGTGGAAAGGAGGAAATCATCAATGGCCTGCATGTTAGATGTAATTGGCCCCCCCCCCACCCACTTTGCCATATGGCACATGCTCTCATCTGTCGGGCGTTGCACTCCTCATTCGCCCCCCACCCCACCAACTTACATCCACCCCAATCCACACAGGCATAGCCCATTCCATTAGCACCCGGGGTACTCACTTGTTGGTCTGGAGGACCATAGAGTAGCGCATACTGGGGGAGGACCCCATCCACGAGCTTGTCCAATTCTTCAGACGTGAAGGCAGGGGCCCTTTCCCCAGTCGCAGCAGCCATTGTATCTTCCAGACCGAGGTCACAGCAGCACTTGCAGTATAGGTCCTCTCCTGTGGATGATCAGGTCTCGAGTGATTAAGCAGATAGAAAATGGCGGTCACGTCCGCGGCGGTGCGTACCGCGGCGGTGCGTACCGCGACCGCCGGCGCACTTCGTTATTGGCTCCTGAAACCCATAGGCTTCAATGTTAACCAATGCGGCTTTGCGCCGCGGTCTTCGACCGCCTACCGCCACGGTGTGCCCCGCCAGCGCAGTGACCTCACATCCCATTGTCCCACTTCACAGGTCAGGCAGCCGCCATTTCAAGGGCCCACATGGCTTAATTTTGACTGCGACACACAGGCCTAGGCCTTGCATTGCCACACATACACGCCTTTCAACCCATTGCCATTCTTTAACTGTGCAAGCTGTCTGTACGTACCTGTGGTTTGGCTGATTCTGTGCTCCATGTTGTCCTTCCTAGGCACCGTCCGCTGGGACTTGGGATGAGAAGGAGGAATCCTCGCGTGTACCGACCGCTGGTGGACCTGTCGACAATGGAAGAACGCCATATAATCCTTCGATACCGACTTGACCGTGCCACTATCCATGAACTGTGTGCCCAGCTGGAGCCAGCCCTGATGTCCCCCATCCGCCAACCCACAGGGATTCCCCCTCTGGTGCAGGTTTTGTCAGTCCTCCATTTTTTGGCCAGTGGGTCATTCCAGACCACAGTGGCCATGTCATCTGGAATGTCTCAGCCTATGTTTTCTAAGATTTTGAGCAGAGTGTTGTCTGCCCTGATGAAACTCATGCAGAGCTACATTATTTTCCCCGAGGAGGGTGACTTGCCCACAGTGAAGGGTGATTTCTATGCCCTTGGACATATCCCCAACATCATTGGTGCCATTGATGGGACCCATGTGGCTTTGGTACCCCCAAAAGACGATGAGCAGGTGTACCGAAACAGAAAGAATTATCATTCGATGAATGTCCAGGTGGTCTGTTTGGCTGACCAGTACATCTCCCATGTAAATGCCAAGTTCCCAGGGTCAGTGCATGACGCATATGTGATGCGAAATAGCAGCATCCCCTATGTGATGGAGCAGCTACAGAGACAACGTGTGTGGCTAATAGGTGACTCTGGTTACCCCAACCTGCCGTGGCTACTGACCCCAGTAAGGAATCCCCGGACTAGGGCAGAGGAACGCTACAATGAGGCCCATGGGCGTACAAGGAGGGTGATTGAGCGAACCTTTGGCCTCCTGAAGGCCAGGTTTAGGTGCCTGCATATGACTGGTGGATCCCTAATGTACTCACCAAAGAAGGTGTGCCATATCATCGTGGCCTGCTGTATGCTTCACAACCTGGCTTTGCGACGCCAGGTGCCTTTCCTGCAGGAGGATGGTCCAGATGGTGGTGTTGTAGAAGCCGTGGAGCCTGTGGAGAGTGAAGAGGAGGAAGACTCTGAGGACGACACAGACAATAGGGACAGAGTGATACAACAGTATTTCCAGTAACACCCAGGTAAGAATCACCCACGCCATTTCACAATTGCTTCTAGCCTCCTGCATCTATACTTTCTGTAGTTCCCCACAGATGTTTTTTATTAATTTATGCCTTTCCCTTCCCTTCTCAGTGCTGTCTGACTCAGTACCTGACTTCTGCTTGGTTCGCCCATGAAATACAGCGTATTGACATTGGTATGTTGTCATGACTAATTGACAGAACAGAAATTGAACAGTAATATGTTATCCATTTGTTAATAATACAGCATGACTCAAAACAGGTTTGTGTGCAAAATGTGATTTATTTACAGTGCTAGATACCGGTACATGTGATTCTAAGGGTGATGGGTGGGGGTGGAGGAATATCCATGGCAGAGTCCAGTTCTCAGTCTCACAGGTGCATTGTTCTTTTGCCTGTGGAAGGATGGAGCATAGGCAGTTCATGGTTGGACAGGGTGGCAATGTGGGACAGTGGGAAGACTTGAGGGGGTATGTCCTGCTGGCGGGGGTCTTGACATCCTACTCTGTCTTTTTCTTTGGTCTCAGGCTCCTCTTACGGGGTGGTTGTTCTTCAGCAGGAGGTGGGGTTCTGGGGGGCTGTCGAGGTGTTGGGACCTCCTGTCCACTAGCGCCGGCGGAGGTGGTAGGCTGTTCCTGGTCCGGACTAGTGACAGGCGCCCTGTGTGGTGCACCATGGTCCCGCAACGCGTCCTCTATCCTGTGGAGGGCCAGGACGATGGTCCCCATTGCGGTCCCGATGATTCTCAGCTCCTCCCTGAACCCCATGTAGCGTTCTTCCTGCTGTGCCTGGATCTCAGTGAACCTGGCCAGTACCGTCGCCATCGTTTCTTGGGAGTGGTGGTATGCCCCCATGATGGTGGTGAGGGCCTCTTGGAGAGTGGGTTCCCTGGGCCTCTCCTCCCCCCCCTGTCGCACAGCAGCCCTCCGAGCTGCCCGGTTTCCCCTGGCCTCTGTCCCCTGGCCGGTGTGCCCGCTCCCACTGCCCCCAGGTCCCTGTTGTTGTTGGGGTGTCGGGTTAGCCTGGGTGCCCTGTAGTGGCAGACACACCGCTGATTGAGCTGTCCTAGAGACAGAGGCATGGGCCCGCTGGGTGGGAGCTGTGCTGGTGTCGGCAGAGGGGGTCGGGTCTGGTGTGGCCTGTGTCTGGGTGAGGGGAACCGACTGCCCAGAGGTCCCCGATGGTCCGGGCTGGTCATCAGGTTCACTGTCGACAGAGCTGCTATCCTCAGTGTGGGCCTGTTCCGGTGGTGGGATGGACACTTCTGGACCCTCCTGGCTGGTGTGTTGTCGTTCGGGTCCTGCATGGGGTAAGAGAGTTTGGTTATTGTTTCTGTGTGTGCAATAGCATGCGTGTTGTGGGTGCCCTTGTCCCCCAGTGCAGGCATTCCCTGGAGGGAGGTGTTGTGAGGGTATTTAGTGGGGGGGAGGGGTTAGTGCAGTGGTCATGCTTAGGTGATGGGTGCCCATGGTTTGTGTTGGCATGCAGGAGTTGGTGTTGGGATGGGTGGGTTGTGCTGGTGAGACATTGTCAGGAAGGATGTGTGCTGGGGGGTTGGGGGTGAGGGTGGGGGTGTGGGTTGGCATGCTGGTGGGGTGTGGGGGATATAGTAGTTGAGATGGGACTTACCAGAGTCCATTCCTCCGGCTACTCCTGCGAGGCCCTGAGGATGCAGGATGGTCAAGACCTCTTGCTCCCACGATGTAAATTCGGGAGGGGTGGGTGGGGGTCCGCCGCCAGTCTTCTGGACCGCGATGTTGTGCCTGGAGACCATCGATCGGACCTTCCCCCGTAGGTCGTTCCATCTTTTGCGTATGTCCTCCCTATTCCTGGGATGCTGTCCCACCGCGTTGACCCTGTCCACGATCCGCTGCCATAGCTCCGCCTTCCTGGCTATACTGGTGTGCTGCACCTGCGAGCCGAAGAGCTGGGGTTCCACTCTTAGGATTTCCTCCACCATGACCCGGAGTTCTTGGTCCGAAAATCGTGGATGCCTTTGGGGTGCCATGGGGTGGTGTGGGTGAGGTGTGGGGTGGTGTATGTGATGAGGAGTGTGTTGGTGAGTGGTGCTTTGTGCTACTATGTGGTGTGTGTGATGGTGTAGTGTGCCTCAGTGTGTCTTGCTTTGGATTGTCTGCTGTGTCTCTCTCTCCTTCTCTCAGTAATTGGGGTCGCAGGGGTTTGTGGGTGATGTGGGTGGGTGTTTTATAGTTGGTTGATTGTGTGGGAGTGGTGTGTGTATGTGTATCAGGTGTGTGTTTTTCAAATTGTCCAATGTGGCTGTGTTTTGGTGATGTGTGTGTATTCTGACCGCGGCGGTGTGTAGCGCCAATGGAATACCGCGTTTGAATGACCGCCGTGTGGATTCGTGGGTCGTAATGGCATGGGCGTATTTCTGTTGGCGTGACGGTGGAGGTTTGGTCATCTCCAGTTTATCGCTGCCCGCCGATGTGGCGGGCTGCAGTGGAGGACGGATTTTTGGAGGTTTGGCCGTTGTGGGTCAGAATGACCGTGGCGGTTGACCGCGGCCGCGGCGGTGTTATGGCGGTCTTCTGACCGGCGGTAAGGGCATTTTACCGCCGAGGTCAGAATCACCTCCATAGTGTCTGTTGTTGTACCTATTTGTTCACAAGTGACTGTGACTATCCAAACTCTCCTTGGTTGTTGACACAAGTGAGGTATCCCACCAACCCAGGGGAAGTCCACTACAATGAGGCAAACAGGAGGACAAGGGGTGTAGTTGAGCAGACTTTTGGGCTCCTCAAGGCAAGATTTAGGTGCTTGGACAGATCAGGAAGAGCCCTCTTCCACTCACCCAACAAGGTATGTCAAATAAAAGTTGCCTGCTCCATGCTCCACAATCTTGCCCTGAGACGACAGATAACATTCATACCACATGAGGGGGAGCCAGCAGTACCTGTGGGTGTTAATGCAGAATTTTCAAGTGATGAAGAGCCAGAGGAAAATGAAGCAGGAGACTCTAGGGCAGATCTCATTAATCAGTACTTCAACTGACTAAAAGGTATGTGAAGTAGACGTAATGTTGTGGATCACATTTGCAACCTGAAGTAAATAGGTAGCATGTCACCTCCATCATTGCATCATTTGTGGGGTTGTAGATAGCTTCAATGCCTATGGGTGAGTTGTGCTTGCAAACTGTTACTTGTATTGTGTGCAGAACAGAGTGGTGTTCATTGTCATGTATTGTAATAGCAGATGTAAAGTTAAACTTCTGGACATGTCTTCCCTAAAATGAGGAGTGTATACTGCTATGTCCCATCCCTCTTCTATTACAAACACAGATTTTCCTAGGTCCTGTTTGGCTGATCAGCCTTGGCAAATGACAACCCGTGTCAGAAGCAGATGGGAATTGCAGACAGACATGAGAAGTGGACGTGGCTTATACCAGGTACTATAAGTGTTGATTATGTGGAGTGTGACAGACATTGTTAGACTGTCAGGACACTGGGGTGGTAATGTTTTTTCCCACCACAGCCACCTGTAGGGTGTATGTGACTGTCTAATTATTTTATTTGTGTCTGAGTATGTGAAAATGTGGGACCATAGCCTCTCCCTGCACAATGGTTACAGTTTTTTGTGTTCTACCTTGAATCTAGCTGTCAGTGTGTTCCTACTGTGCAGACCAATGCGCATGTCACTGTGGACACTGACATAGGTGAGTTACAAGCCTACAGGTATATGTCCAATGTAAGTGAAGGTTTCCAGGTATGGGTAGATCAGTACTGATCGCTGTCTGGGTTATGTATATTTGTAAGCTATGATATGGGTATTTCATAAGGCTTTGCCAGGTGATACAAAGTACCAATCTGTGTGGCTCCTGCCTTGTTGAGAGGTTTACATGTCCCTATCTTCTGTATTGTTCAGTTTAGCATTGTGTTACAACTTAGCAGATATCCTGATGATACTGTCAGTCATGCTCTTTGTGCTGTTAGTGTATCTGTCACTGATTGTGTGTAGTTGTAGTTAAGAGCCTACCTGGTATCTGTCCAGTTACATTCCTATTGTACTGAGTCTGGTGCTGATGGAGTCCACGTTTGGGGTCCATTACAATGGGTGTACAATACAGTGGGACATGATCAGACTAGAGTTGGCATGCATGACTATTGTACATGGTTGGTAAATGAGACATACACAGGACCTGTGTTTAAGTGTGATTTATTGTAGAGAAACATAACACATATGTGACTGAGAATGTTCCAATGACACAAAAAGGGTGATAGGTTTAGTCATGGTGTCTGACATCATCACAGTAGCTGCTACACCATTTGAGAATACACTTCCAGTGTCCTTCCACCATAGGAAAATAGAGATTGGTTACAGAACAGACAACAGGGTG
Organism: Pleurodeles waltl; assembly: GCF_031143425.1. Classification (NCBI taxonomy): domain Eukaryota; kingdom Metazoa; phylum Chordata; class Amphibia; order Caudata; family Salamandridae; genus Pleurodeles; species Pleurodeles waltl. Next base: position 519,713,604 of record NC_090448.1, read on the forward strand.
TATCTGTGGCACACAAGGGGAACAGTTCAGGTAAGGTTTGCTTCCTGGCAGGGGGTTTGGTCTTAGCATCTGCTCTTGCTGGATGTCTGGGTAGACGTCCACATTTGCAAGGGGTTCTTCAGCTACAGAGGGTGGGGTGACTGAGGCCTGTCCTTCCCCTCGCAGGGCCTCTATTCCACTAGCAGCCACAGATGTAGAAGGGCCTGATGTATCATTGCTAGTGGAAGGAGCCAGATGTTGGGTAACAGACCTACCTAGTGTGTTATTCAAGTCTCTCAGCACCCCTGCAATGGAAGCCAAGTGGGCATTTTGTGCCTGCCACTGCTGCATGACTTCCTGGTGGTTGTCCCTCTGCCGCTTTTGGATCTCCCCCAACATGGTGATAACATGGCCCATCATGCCTTGGGAACTTTGATAGGCTCCCAAGACTCGGAAGATAGTATACTAGTCAGTAGTGTCCCTTTGAGACCCCATCCTCTGGCCCACAGCATCCCTCCCACACACCCTGCCCCCACATGCTCGTCCCCCTGGCACAGTGTGCCCACTCCGAGTGGTGACTGGTCCATCATTGTCAGGGGTGGCAAGGTGAGACTCAGGTGTCTGTACTTTGGGACACCCAATGGATGACATAGTCCTTGGGACACAGGCTATGGTTGCCTGTGATGTAGATGCTACAGGGCTGGGTGGAGTTGCTGTGGGCAGGGTGAGGCTGACAGTTGTTGACTGACCAGGTGTCCCAGATGGGCCAGGTTCTTTGTCAGTGTCCAGGGGGTTCATCCAGAGGGCTAGTGACAGTCTCTGGTATCCTGTCCATGCTGACAATGGCAAGGTTACCTGTGGAGGAAGTGGAACACAGAGTTCAGGTTACACTGGGGGTATTGTAGCAGTTGTGTGGTGTGAGTTGCAGACAGTGACTTGACCTGATCCCCAGAAATGACATTGACAGCTGATGTGCTATGTGATTTGGATACAACATTAAACTCTGTAACCTTACTTCCATACACCATGTTTTATTCTGGTAAACCATGTTGGTAGTGATTGTTCAGCTGATGGCATCTGTTGTTGTCTGATAAGTGACATGGCCATTCACCTCTGTTACCTAGTGAACTGTCTGGCATGATAGCTGGCACAAATGAGAGCTGCTGGAATGCACATTGGTGTCCTTGTAGGGACACAGTATGTGAGTTTACAATGGACATTGACCTGTATCTGGATACACTGCATGTGCATCCACTCTGCCATCTAACTTTCCAAACCAGGTTAGTATTTTTCTAGCTTGGGATCTTTGATCTGTGGCCATTGTATATGGGTACTTAGCTATAGCTGTGTATTGGTTGGAGTGTTAGTGTGAGTGAGCCACTGCATTGCTGTCATTGCCGTGTACTGTTCCACACTAGTATAATCACAATGGATTAGATGGGATATCGCTTTGACATGCATGAAAAGTTGTATTTGGTTCAGTGTACTGGTTTTGGCAATGTTGGTATTTAGTATTCTGGGGTTTGTGGTGCTATGATTAGCTAGTGCTTAACGTGCCATTCCCAAGGGCTGTGGGGCCAGATGTGTTTAGTAGACACATGGCATGCCAGGGAGGGGTGTTAGGTGATTAGGTGAGTTGTAGTGGGCAGAATATTATTTGAGGTGGGTATAGGTGGTGAGGAAGCATGCAGGACAAGACAATTGTGTGACATGACTGCTTTTGGTGCGTACCAGACTCCACTCCCCTGGTATTCCTGTCAGGCCCTCAGGATACAGTATGCCCAAGGACTGCTCCTCCCAAGATGTGAAAGTAGGGGGAAGGAAGTGGGGGCCCACTGCCAGTCTTCTGTACCATAAGCTGGTGCCTGGATACCATGGAACGCGTACCTTCCCCCTGGGGTTTTTCCACCTCTTCCTGATGTCCTCCCTTGTGCGTGGATAACTGCCCACAGAACTGACCCTGTCGACTATCCTTTGCCACAACTCAATTTTCCTGGCTATAGATGTTTGTTGTACCTGTGCTCGGAGCAGGTGTTTCTCTACCCTGACAATTTCATCCACCATGACCCTCAACTCCTATTAGTGAAATGTGGGTGTTTTTGTGGGGACGTGGTAGTGGTTGTGTAGACTGTGTGGTTGTGTGCAAAGTGAAAGGGTGCAGAATTAGGTAAATGGTGGGGTATAGGTGGTGTGGTGTGAGTGGGTGACAGGTGTTGTAGACTGTGCGTGATACTAATATGTGTGCTTTGTATGCTGTGCAGGTGTGTGAATGCGTGCCTATTCTTGCTATTTTTGACTCTCTGGGATGTTGTTTTTTTTAGCTGTGTGTGGCGTTTTGATTCCAGAGGACTGTGGGTTGTGTAGGGGTGTGTCATAAAGACCAGTGAGTAGGTGTGTCCGGTGTGTGGATGTGTATCAGGTGTGGGGTATTCAAACTATCCAATGTGGTGTGGTGTTCTAACAGAAGTGAGTTGAGACCGCTGCGGTTTGCACCACCAATGGTTTTCTATCATGGAAGAACAACTGTCGTGAATTGTGGTTGGGAGGATTTGTGTCGGGCTGGTGGTGCTGGTGGTGGGACCGCCTCTTTTCCATCCTTCACTGTCCCGCCGGTTTCGAGAATTTGGCTGTTTCTTGTCGGTCTACATAGTGTGACTCTTAATACGGCGGTCGGGTTACTGTCAACATGGCAGTCTTTTGGTGGCTGCCACCGCAGCAGTCTTGCCAAAAGACCGCCAAACTTGTAATGAGGCCCAAATTCTTTCCACTTTAAGATTATGTGCAGAAGTATAGTTCTCATCCAAAATCACTCATAAGAAGTATTCCTTATGGGGAATTTATTATAATTAAGAGAAATTGCTCAAATGAGAAAGATATGGACATGAAATTCAAAGAGATGGAACAGAGATTTTTAATACGAGGGTACAAGGCTAGAAATGTAAAACAGGGTGAGAAAAAAGCAAGACTAAAGACACAAGCACAGATTTTGGTTAAAGTGACTAAACAGCAATCAGAAAAAGAAGAGGATAAGATAAGATTAATCTTGAATTATAATAAAGAGAGTCTACAAATATTGAACATTTTAAACAGACATTGGCATTTGAGTAAAAAAGATCTGGATATTGGACCACGAGTTGGAACACGACCCTATGTAAAATACAGAAAAGTACCTTTTTGAAGGACATATTAGTGAAAAGTCATTTTGAATTACCAACAACATCTAATTGGTTAACAGACTCCAATAAAGTTTTTTTTCTGTTGCAACAGATGTAAAGCATGTAAGATAGGATGCAATATGAAAAAGGTTGTAGACTCTTGGGGAAGAGAGATTCCAATCGTAGAGAGGATTACATGTGAAACTACATTTGTAGTGTATGTTATAGAGTGTCTTTGTGGGTTAAAATATGTAGGCAGTACCATTTGCACCTTGAAGAAACTAATATTGGAACATATTAGGGCAGTACAAAATGATTATATGAATTATGCAATGACTAAACATTTGAAATGTCATGACAAAGCTAATTGGCTACATATGAAGTACTTTGGTGTTGCTACAATCAAAAAATGTGAAAGAGGGGGTGACAGAGTTCAACAATTAAGACGGTTAGAATCCAGGTACATCATTAGATTAAAATCAAAGATCCCGTATGGGATCAATGAGGAATTGTACTGTCACTTGTGAACACTAACATGCGATCGGATTGTGAAGATGTAGATACTGAATGGCTCATCTGGTTAGATTTACATGAGTATGAAATTTCTGAGAAAGTAATAGGCAATATGGTGATTTAGCTATAGAAAGAGGAGGTATTAGACCATTATCTTTTGTAAGAGTTGGAATAACGCTCGTAGCAATGAATTAAAAAGAGTAATTTTGGAAGCAGGAATAAAATGAAATGTGCACCTTGGGTATGTATTGAAAATGGTAATTATGAATATCAAAAGAGATGACTTCGTGACTTTAGTGAGAGAAGATATCAATGTAATGTGTATATTTGCTTTATATTTGTTTTAAATTAGTGGTTGTTGGGGTATTGTGGTTTTAATTCACTTGTTGGTATGGGATTAATGATTTGGGACTACATATCCCATAATGCCACATTAAGGCAGGAGATGGGTGAGAGTATACATTGTGTAGAATGGATCACTAGTTTACCGTGATCAAGACCTTGTTGGTTGAAACGTGTTGGTGTTGGGTTATTCAATCGTAGAAGAAACAAGAAATTCCAAGATTCCTGTGGAGAATTTATATATTCTCCACAGGAAGAATATATTTAGAATTTATGCATATATATATATATATATATATATAGAGAGAGAGGTAGAGAGACCTCTATATTTTCAGAGATATTAAAGGAAAAATAAATTTGGATATCTGTGGCTGTGAATAAATTATGACTCTTCACAAATGTTCGTGAATGCATGTATAAATAGAAGCGCTGTAATTGGCTGACCACAACCTTACTTGAAAATTGGGGCCTCTATTTTATGTTATTGGAGAGGGTCCCTGGGCCTACAAATAGAAATAGGTGGTATAAGGGGTCAGGGTGGGGGTACCATGACCCCAGTGGTGTGATATAGGTGTGTTATATGGCCAAATCATGGGTTTAAAATGGTTTTGCTTTATCATATGCGTTATCCTCCAATAGCCTCACAAATTGGAGGATATGCAAAACAAAATTCACAGACTCATTCACACACTAATGAATTCACTTATACATGCACTCATAAACTCATGCGCCCACTCACACACCCACTCAGACACTCATGTACCCACTCAGACCCACTCGAATATTCACACACCCACTTTCAGACCCACTCATGCACCTAATCCCAGATCCATTAACAGAGAAAGGCCCTGTGGCCAACCCCTGCTGCGCACTGCCAAAGGCTGTTCGCAGCACAGGGTTGGGTGGTTAAAAGGGCTTGGCTGCAGAGCCTGGCCAGCCCTGCGGCTAACCACCCGCCACACACTACTGACAGCTATGTGCGGTGCTGGTTGGATTAACGTACAGTAATTTAAAATACTTTACATTAAAAAAAACATAGAAGTTCACTGAAAAAACAGAGGTTAAAGTAATATTATAGTTAGATTCTGAATTTACATGTACAAAACCATAGAAATTCAGCAGTTACAGTTAGAGTTATTTCAAGTAACTATAACTCGCTCCCTAAGGTAACTATAACTCGTGCCTTCGCCATGCACTTCTAATTATTCCACATATTATATAATTGATGACATCTTATATGGCATCTTTCATATTATCACTGCAACATTTGCAATAAAGTTATTGATAAGAAAACTGTGCATGTAAAGATCATAAGGCTAGTGTTGTCCTTTAACCAGATTATCATGTAATTTGGGACCAATCCTCTAAATACGTAATAACATATTAAATCGGTTAACCTCGCAAGTATTGTCTTTTCAAAATTATGAAAGTTTTCAAACTTGCTTTCAGTATTTTTCTTGTATAACAATAGTTCAAGGAGCATTATTTCTCATTTTGTATAAATAAAAATTATATTTATCAATTCTCTCATCTCATGTCAAGTGACTGACTCTCATATTCCAGCAACAACATGTTGTTGCATTCTCTAATATTCATCGTTCCTTTATCCAATGACTATTTGCCGCTTTAACCAGATCCATATATTTGACTGTAATAAATCCAAATACGATTCCTTACTCCCCAGTGGGACCGTGTCCATCCTACCCCACACCAATTCTAGAAAATCAAAACAAAATCACATAATAAACTCTCTTATGTTACAATGGTTAAAACAATCTGCATCACACATTTATGAGGGAACACTTTGCATCTATATTGCTCTTTAGAAATAGATATAACTCTTCATTTTATTTTAACCCATTTGGCTCTCGACTGTCCATTTCTAAAATCAATTTAGCTTTTATTCTTTGACGGGTTAATTCCCTTTCCCCAACCCTGGTGGGTTTTGGCATACATATCAGACCACAATACCGCATTATATTTACATCAGATCCATGTTCATTTGAGAAATGTTTAGTTACTACATATGACAAATCTCTATTCTCGATTGCCCTAATATGTTGTAAAATCCTTTTGTGTAACAGTAGGGTGGCAGTACCGTTATACTTCTTTTTACACAGCATTCTATCATCTATACAACATAACTTGTTTAACATGTAATTCTCTGTTTTGTCTTAATGTTCTTTTTACTCACTGATATGGCAGCCATTGTTGGAGTGCTGAACTGTTTTGTACTTCTGAGTGTTGGTTCTGATGTTTAACACACGTGGCAGGCACGTGGGTGGCATCTCTGGTGCTTAGGAGCACGCCAGCACTGCAAGTGAGCAGAAGGAGATGATATATCAATATATGTACATATTTATATCTATGTAAAAATATATATGTGTGTGTCCATTGATTTAATTTGATCCGCTTTGAGGATGATGAAACCTTCAAAACACGTCAGTGTTATATGATGGAGTATAGCTGGCGATTGCTGTACTAAACAGAGAAATTTTCAACTCCTGGGAGTGCGGCAGATTTTTTTGTGTGTTTTTGATATATGGGGCTGTGGTCAGTCCCCACAGTCCGCACCAGCATCTGTGCACGCCGCCTGTATGGCCACTTTTGCTTGAAAACAATGTGTAGCATGGCGGCACCACCCGAGACAAACAGCCACTGCGGATACTTATCTGTACATGTTTGGTACTGTACTTTGAAGATTTTTGAACATGGGAAGTTCTGATCTTCATTTACACGTGTGGAATGATTCAGCAGAAGGAAGGTCGGTTTTATCTGACGGAGGAATGAGCCAGCCTTCATGCATTTTGTATGTCGATGTGGCTCTGCAACTGAACAGAAATTCTGAATGTACAGGGCCCAGGGGTTGTGATAATGCCTAATTATTGTGAGTATTAAAGTGGGATGGACAATGATAACGACTGATATATGCACAACTGAAATTGTTTAGTGTACCACAACTTGCATAATTTTCCCACTACAACTCCCATAATGCCTCCAATTACATAAAAGGAGGAACTAATCCATTGATTTAATTTGATCCACTCTGAGAAAGACGAAACTGTTGAAACGCGTTAGTGGTAAATGATGGAGTATAGTGGTGATTGCTGTAATAAACAGAGGAATTTTCAACTCTTGGGCGTTCAGCAGATGTTTTGTGTGTTATTGATATATGGGGCTGTGGTCAATCCCCACTGTCACACCCTCAGCTGTGTGCGCTGCCTGTAAGACCAGTTTTGCTTGAAAAAAATAGATATGTATGCATATTTCTGAATATGTATATATATAAAATAAACATAAACTATATTTCCACAAATATGTAAAAAACACAAAATATAAAATATTGTTCACATTAAATAATGTAAATAATTTAAAAAACGAAAATTACTAAGTTAAACAAAAGTGTAAAGAAAAATATATTAAACATGTTCACCAATTAACAACATTAAGAAAATTGATTCAAAACACTTTCCCACTTTTAACATAAAAATCTAACACCCAGAAGACCCAAAAACAAATAGAACTAATTACTGAAAACATTAACAATACATATAATTTTTTTTAAATTTAACATTTGGTATATGAACCTAAAACATATTATAATTACTTGACACCAACTATTCAAAGCAAATCAAATAACAATGAATTATTTAATTACCCAGTCAACAATTAAAAATATAATTCCCATTTTTGTAACCTATTAAATAGTCTAAAAAATAATTAATAATCAAATTATCAAATTAAAAATTAGAAAACAAGTTTTATAATCAATTAAGAAATAAATATTTGAAAAATCCTTCCTATTTTCCTACAAATGGAACAACCCTTACATAAAAAATAAAAAAATAAAATACAAAAAAAAGCCCTTTCAATAAACTAACAAACCAAAAATATAAACTAAAGTATAAAATAATTTAATATACTTAACTTAACCCCTTTTGCTGCTAGGCATTTCCTACTACACCCAGTGTTAAGCCTTTTTTGGATATGTGTGGTAGTTTGTGCTTATGCCCCCCATAAACCTTTGTTCACATAAGGAATCCATGCATAATGTGTGTCCTTATTTACTCAACATCCTGGGAATTCTAATTGTACCTCAGGGTTTGTGCATTCCCCTGGAGGAGACAGAGAAATGAGCCTAAATACAGCTAAATTTGGGGGTTTGGGGGGGGGGGGAAATGGGAAAACGTGTTGCAGAAAAAAGCATCTGTTTTTCCCTGCAAATAGCATCAACAAAGGGTTTGCTGTGATAAAATTATGATCTTCCCAGCTTTCAGAAACAGGCAGACCTGAATCAGAAAACCAACTTTTCCACTCAGTTTTGTCATTTTACTGGGCCATACCCCATTTTTCCTTTTTTTTCAGTCCTTCCAGTTAGTGGTGGAAACAGGTATGAAACCAATAGTGGATCCCAGAAAGCTATACATTTCTGAAAAGTAGACAAAATTCCAAATTCAGCCAGGGCTCATTTGTGTAGATCATTCAAGGCTTTACTCTAGAATGTAATAGTTGAAGAAAAATATAAAAATTTAGTTGAAAATACAGCCATTTGTGTTGACATTGTCATCTGTAATTTCTTCTAATTATGGCAGATTTTCAAAAGCAATATACTGTTACATTTGCTGGACCCTTCTGGTTGTGGGGATATACAGGGTTTGTAGGTTCAGCAAGAACCCTATGTACCCAGAGCCAATAACTAAGCTGCACCTTGCAATGGATTTTCATTGTGTACCAAGTGTACAGTAATTCATTTGGTATAATCTAAAGAGTGAAAAATAGGTATCAAGAAAACATATGTATTTCCACAACGGGCAAAGGATATGGAGGTTATTTGCGGATTTCTGAATTTGGGGATACCCATACTAGCATGTGAATTAGAGGGCATTTCTCAAAACGATTTCTTTTTTACACACTTTCTTACATTTCGAAGGCCCAAATGAAGAGAAATACTATTGGCAATATCACGTGTTCTCCTATTCTGTGTTTACCTAAGTCTCTCTATAAAAATGGCACCTCACTTGTGTGGGTAGGCCTAGTGCCTGCAACAGGAAATGGCCCAAAACATAGTGTGGACACAGCATTTTTCCACGAAAAACTGCCCCCATTTTTTGCAATGTGCTGAGCTGTGGGTTTTTGATCCTAGCTTATCCAGCACTGAGGGAAACCTAGCATACCTGTACATTTTTTAGAACTAGACACCCAGGCAAATCCAGGATAGGGTGACTTGTGGGCCTCCCACCAGGTTCTGTTACCCAGAATCCCTTGCAAACCTCAAAATGTGTTTGAAAAACATTTCCCTCATATTTCTGAAATCTAAGAGAAGCCACACATTTCCTACCACCCAGGGTTCCCCTCAGTCTCCCGATAAAAATGATGCCTCACTTGTGTACGTGGGCCTTGTGCCTGGGACAAGAAAGGGCCCAATATATATATAGAAGTTGAGGGGGAACCAAAGTGGTTCAAATAGGGCAGTTTTTTCCTATATATTTTTAGGCTGACTCCGCCTTGGTCAGAGCTTTTATCAGTACAGATGGGGCAATGCTGGGTGGTAGGAATGTTGTGGATTCCTGCAGATTTTAAACGTTTCCATCACACAAATGTAGGGAAAATGCATGATTTCAGGCAAAGTTGAAGGTTTGCAGGACATTGTGGGTAGGAGTGCATGTGAAGCGCACCACCCCGGACTCCCTCAGATGTTTAGTTTTCAGATGTTTCTGAGTCTGGTAAGTGGCAGCGTACCCAAGTCCAAAAAATACAGCCCCTCATCAGTTCAAGTGGAACAATACTGGGAAATGGTCAAGCTATCCATGCCCCTTTGTAAAATCAACAACCAAATTAGTCAAAGGTCCTCTTCCTTGCCATTGGGATGGGAGGCTTTAGTCCAGGGATGAAAGACTTTTGTCCCCTTCAGTTGAGGTAGAGCCATAACCATGCTCATGATGGTGGGCAGCCCCCACTCCCCTTTTTTTTTATTCCCTGGCATCCAGTGAGCTGTCTGTCCCCTGGGGGCTAAGCAGGGGTAATTACCTTCATCTTCCCCCCAGGGGGAGCTGAAAGAATGTTTTACCATTTATTTGGGGTGGGGGAATGGCCATGTGCATGGTGGATAGACCCCATCCGCCTTATTTAAAAAAAAAACATTCCCTGCCGTTTAGTGGGCTTTCTCCCCCAGTGGGTGGGCAGATCAGAGGTAATTACTCTAGCTGTCCCCTGGGGTGGGGGGCGAGAATTTAGTCACCATTTATGTGGGGTCAGGGCATGGCCATGCCCCTGGTGTCTAGTGGGTTTTCTGCCCCATTCTGGGGAGCAGAAAGTCTTGCCTCTTTTTTGGGGGGTCAGGGCATTCCCGTGCACGTTCTGGGCAGCCCCCACCCCTAAACTTCCCCCCAAAAAATCCATGGGGGCAGAAAGACTGTGTGTACTTTTGGGGATAGGGTGGGTGTACTACCTTGCCCATTCTGGGCAGCCCCTCACCCCCTCTATTATAATTTAAAAAATCTCTGGTGTCATGTGGGCTTTCTGCCCCCCAGGGGCAGATTGTGGAAAATAACCACCATATGCCCCTCTGGGGGGCAGAAGGACTTTGCCTGTTTTTTAGGGTTGGTGGTAGAATTGCCTTGCCCATTCTGGGCAGCCCCTACCCTTTCCTAAATATAAAAAAGTCCCTGGTAGCTAGTGGGCTTTCTGCCCCACCAACGGCACAGATTATGGGCTACTGCCTCCATCTGTAACCCAGGGGACGACATAAATAATTTATTGTGCTAAAAAATCAAGTGGGAGCAAAAGCCCTTGCCCAAGGGGCCTCTCCCCCCAACCCCTAGCGACCTAATGAAGTGGATCCCTGCTTGGGGATTGCCCTCCTGAGGCAATCCCCAATCAGGGATTCACTAGAGAAAGGTACCTTTGGAAAGGGGAGGTTCTCCCCTTTCCAACGGTACCTCTCCCATTGTAATTGGTGCTCAGAGATATGTCCCTGAGCACAGAAGAAAATGAAAGCAAATGAGCTGATCAGTTCATTTTACTTTCAGTTTCCCATGTAATGATGTTGGCGCACACGGCATGCTGATCATTATTTCAGGGTGGGGATATTTTTAGCCTTGGTTGCTAGAGAAGCTCTTCCCCAGCAACCAAGGCTAAAAATACCCAAAGGAAATCCCTCTGGTGCACACACTAGAGGGATTTCAAGTGCCATGTGCGTGGATGGCCAGGAGCCGCCCAATGCACATGATCACTGCAGCATTGGACAGCTCATAACTGTCTGACGCATACAAGATGTTAATATAATAATGTATAACACAAAGAATAATAAGTCTCAACAAAATAATTTAAAACAATATTATGTGTAAATATATTTTAAAAAAATTAAAGAAAATACTTTAAAACAATATTCTTACTTTAAATATTCTACCCCACTATATTTTTGACATCACAACATTTTTATTTATTTGTGTCAATTACTATATTTGAAACAATATTTTGGTAGCATATCATACATCTCTTACATCATGTGAATCACTTACTGAAAGTTACTGTGCTACTTGTTCTCTTTAAGGATTGTTGAGATTGGAGTGCTCACTTCTATCTCAAGTACTCTGGTTATCCAAAGAAAGGAGGCAATTAGTTTGTAATCATCTAAGTTATTATTGCATGTCTGTGTTGGAGGCGAACATCAATTGGTTGCAATGATTCATAGATAAGCTTTGTGGTAACAGGCACAAAGATATAGTGATACATTTGACAGGAATTGCACAGAAAAATGCAATGACCATAGGGCACTGATGATCATGAACAACACCCCTGCCTGTTTCACAGCAGGGAAAGCACATAATGTGGAGTGGCACAAAGTCACCCGAATGAGGTTTGTGGACTTCTACTAGATATTGATAGTAGCAATAACGGACCTTATCATGCTGGTTTTGGCTACAAGTGTGATACAAGTTCCCATAAAGTTGGTGGGGCTGCAGTTACACAGAGTTTAGCTGTAAACATGGGGTTTATTTTGTGAGATAAACCCTGGCCGAACCATCTGTTGGAAAGTGGATTATTGGTAAGGACAGATAAATACCTACACTTAACAGTAGGCCATTAACCCCAACTAGGTCCAGTCAGGTCTCAATAAATTAACCTCAGATCAACCCTTAGTAGCTTGGCAATGAGAAGTTAGGCTTAACTTAGGTGACAAAAGGCCTCATTACAACTTTGGTGGTCTGATGGTAGGACCGCTGCAATTGCGGCCGCCAAAAGACAGCCATGGTGGCGGTCATCCAACATATTAAGAGATACACAGCTCAGACTGCTAAAAAAAAGCCAATTTCCCAAAACCACCAGGACACTGGCAGATAGAAAAAAGGAGGTTAGATCACCACCCCGACAAAAATCAACCGCTCTAATTACGATCCACAAATCACAAGAGCAGTTCTTCCATGGCGGAAAGCCATTGGCGGTGCGAACCGTGGCGGTCTGAACTCACATCAGTCAGAACACCACATCACATTGGATAGTTCAAATACCCCACACATGACACACATTCACACACCCGACACGCTGTGCTCTAAAACACACCCCTATACAACCCACAATCCTTTGCAACCAGAACTCCACTCACAGCCAGAAAGTAGCCAAAAATAAAAGAACTAGCAAAACAAACAATAGGCACCCCTGCACATTACACTAAGCACACATCCCACATTTGCACAACACCGAAAAGATACATGCCCTCATTATGACATTGGCAGTAAGTGCCGCTTACTGCCATGCTGACTGCCGCCAACATACCGCGACCACGCCGGTATACCAATACACGTATTATGACCCACACATAGAAATCCGCCACTATACAGACACACACACAAGTCCGCCAACCCAAAGGTCAGTGATAAACTGGCGGTACCAAAACCCACACCGTTACACCAACAGAAATACGCCCACAGCATTATGACCCACGAATCACCACGGCGGACATTCAACTGCGGTAAACCATTGGTTGTACATACCGCCACGCTCAAAATACACACACTCACAACACCACATTGGACAATTCAAACTACACACATCTGACACACATACACACACCACACCCACAAACCACTATAAAACACACACCCACATCCCCTACAACCCTTTACCACTACAAACAATTGACAACTGAGAGAGAAACATGCCAGTAGCTCCCACAAAACCAGAGCCACAGAACACCATCACCCATACACCATCCAAGCACCTCTCAGCACACACCCCAACACATCACCCCAAACACCCTCACACACACCACTTACACTACACCCATGGCACCACAAAGACACCCCAGGTTGTCAGAGGGGGAGCCAAGGGTCATGGTGGAGGATATCATCCAGGTAGAGCCACAGCTATTTGGAGCACAGGTGCAGCAGACGTCCATTGTTAGGAAGATGGAGCTATGGCGGAGAGTCATGGACAGGGTCAACGCCGTGGAACAGCACCCCAGAACAAGGGATGACATCAGGAAGAGGTGGAACGACCTATGGGGGAAGGTGCGTTCCGTGGTTGCAAGACACCAGATAACTGTACAGAGGACTGGTGGTGGACCCCCTCCTCCTCCCCCGCAACTAACAACATGGGAGGAACAAGTCTTGGCAATCATGCATCCTGAAGGCCTGACAGGAGTAGCAGGAGGACTGGACTTTTGTAAGTCAAATCTTCACTACTTTCACCCCCCACCTGCATACCATCACATACCCTCACCCGTACACTCACTCCACCAGCTCACATGTACCCCACCATCACAACCCACCCATCCCAGTAACCAGCACTGCATGCACCACCAAGGCATGGATACCACTCACAGCCCTGCATGGACACCCATCACCACAGCATGCACACTATTGACAATCACTTAGCCAACCAAATCACAACTCACACAAGCCAAAGCTGCCTTGGTAATAACAACCATAGGGGGAAACATACCCATGCACAAGATGTCACATGCAGTAACAATAACACCCCTTTCACATACCCACAGGACCCCCACATAACGTCATCGGAGAGGAGGTAACAACAACATCCAGTCCCCCCCGAGGAGACCCACATTGATGACAGCAGCTCTGTACACCTGGATCAGGATGACCAACCTGGCCCATCAGGCACCTCTGGACAGTCCGTGACCCAGACACAGTCCCATACCACCACAGAGCCTTCCCCCTCAGGAAACACCAGCACAGCACCCACCCAGCGGGCCCATCCCTCTGTCCCCAGAACACGTCAAACAGCAGTGTGTCCACCACTACAGGGACCCCAGGCAACCCCACAAACACAGGACCATCAGGGACCTGGGGTCAGTGGCAGTGGGCACACAGTTCAGGGGACAGAGGCACAGGACAACAGGGAAGCTGGGAGGACTACTGTGCGACAGGGGGAGGACAGGCCTAGAGAACCGTCTCTCCACGAGGCACTCACCAACATCCTGGGAGCCTAACACCGTTCCCAGGAGACCATGGCCCAGATACTGGCCAAGTTGCAGGAGACCCAGCGGCTGCAGGAGGGACAGAACCTGGGGATCAGGGGGTTCCTTAGGGACATCCACACCACCCTGGTCACCATTGCAGGGGTGCTAGCAGACATGGCCAACACAATGAGGGAGGCTATGGCACACCAACGGGCCCCTGACACTAGCCACACTGATGAACAGCCCTCCACCTCTGCCAACACTAGTGGACAGGAGGCCCCGCCACACGAACAACAGGCCACCAGCACCCCTCCCCAGCAGAAGGAGAACCACCACACAAAAGGTTCCTGCAATCCAGGGAGAAGCCAGAGAACATTGTCAAGAACCCCGCCAGGAAATAAGACTCCCCTGAATGTCACCCTTGTGTCCCTCTATGTCACCCTGTCCACCTTGAACTACCATTGCTCCACTTCCTATGCCCCTTGGACAATGCACCTGTGGTGCCAATAGACTGGACTCTATCCTGGACGTTCCTCCATCAGCAACCCAGCCCATTGCAATACCCCCTCCACTTATTAGCACATAAATAAACACCCTTGGAACCAATACAAGTATGGAGTCTGTCAATTGATTGACATATGTATTTGTTTAAGAAGCTGTAAACATTGCAATTCATCTGTACAGTTATGTATACATAGGTATGACCTGTATTGGGCAGCAGTAAACACACAAGGAGCCAGAGTGGGGCACAGATATCTGAAACTAGAGATGCTAAATGGTACAGTAAGTGGCCAAAGAATTGGGAAAATCAGACTGCCATGTATAATGTCCAACACAAAACTGCAATTGAAGGTGAAGTTACGGTGTCTTACCTGTGTGTCACTGGAAGTACTGTTGAATTATAGTTGTTCTGTTGTCCACATCCTCTTCCTCTGCCTCCTCTTCGTCATTGTCCACGGCTCCACCACTGCCACACAACCATCTCCAGCCTCATCCTCCTGCAGAAAAGGCACCTGCCGTCTCAAGGCCAGGTTGTGCAACATGTAACATGCAACGATGATCTGGCAGACCTTCTTGGTTTAGTAGCACAGGGATCCACCTGTCAGATGGAGGCACTGCAATCTGGACTTCAGGAGGCCAAAGGTGTGCTCAATGATCCTCCTTGTTCGCCCATGTGCCTCATTGTAACATTCCACTGACCTTGTCCTGGCATACCTCACTGGGGTCAGTAGCAATGAGAGGTTAGGGTAACCAGAGTCACCTGTAAATATTGAGGGATACCTGTTAGCCAGACCCTCACCCTTAGGGCCAACCCCACACCCATATACCAACAGACACAGGGTGGGGACCATGGGCTCACCTATTAGCCACACCCTGTGCCTCTGGAGTTGAGATATCACATATGGAATGCTGCTATTCCTCAAGATAAAGGCATCATGCACAGACCCAGGATACTTTGCATTGACATGGGTGATGTACTGGTCTGCCAGGCACACAATCTGCACATTCAGAGAGTGAAAGCTCTTTTGATTTCTGAACACCTATTCATTTCTCCGGGGGGGGGGACAAAGGCAATATGTGTACCATCAATAGCACCAATGATGTTGGGGATATGTCCCAGTGCATAGAAGTCAGCCTTCACTGTGGCCAAATCCTCCACCTGGGGGAATACGATGTAGCTGCGCATGTGTTTGATCAGGACTGACAACACCCTGGTTAGCACGTTTGAGAACAGAGGCTGTGAAATCCCTGCTGTCATGGCCACAGTCGCTTGGAAGGACCCACTTGCCAAGAAATGGAGCACTGACAGGGCCTGCACAAGAGGGGGGATACCAGTGGGGTGGCGGATAGCTGAGATCAAGTCTGACTCCAATTAGGCACACAGCTCTTGGATTGTGGACCTATCAAGTCTGTAGGTTAGGATAATGTGCCTGTCCTCCATTGTCACCAGGCCCACCAGGGGTCTGTACACGGGGGTATGTCTCCATCTCCTATTCATCCTCAGCTGTTGAACTCTAGGGTTAAAAACAGTGAGCAGATGGTCATATTCAAATATATCCTCAGAGTAAAATGCATTGCATTTTTTTACAGAAACAGTATATGAACGTGTAGGTCCGTTGATGTGCCTATGTCTGCTGTGACGCAGTTAGGTGCTATGGCCTGTTCACCCCTGAAATGGCGGCCGCCTGACATGTGAGGAGGGACAAGTGGATATGAGGTATTTCCGCTGATGTTGTGCGCCATTGAGGGAGGCGGTCGACGACTGCCATGCAACACCTCATTGGTCATCATTGGGGCCTATGGGCTCCAGGAGCCAATGGTGATGTACGCCGGTGGTGACAGTACGCACAGCCGCGGACGTGACTGCCATTTTCTATCTGTTCACTCACTTGCTACCTGACCTTCAACAGGAGAGGACCTACACTGCAAGTGTTGCTCTGACCTGTGTCTGTAAGTGCCCATGGCTCGAGGGGGCCTGCCTTCACTTCCAAGGAGTTAGAGAGGCTAGTGAATGGGGTCCTACCCCAGTACCGTTTACTTTATGGTCCCCCAGACCAACAGGTGAGTACACTGTGAGCACGAAGCGTTGTGCATGAATGTATGGAGTGCTGTGCGTGTAAGCCTCGTGTGGAAGAAGGTGGCTAAGGGGTCCTGGGCAAGGTTTTTCATGTATGGTGGGCAATGTCTGTTCGTAAGGGGATGGGAAGGACATGGTGGGCCATGAGTGTAACAGGCCGGACGGTATGACTAATACCTTATCTAATGTATCTTTTTCTGCAGGTCAGAGCCCATCAGAAAAAGGGTATTTGGCGTGCCATCGCCGAGGAGGTGCAAACCCTACAGGTCTTTGACAGGCGGAGCACCCACTGTCGCAAACGGTGGGAAGACCTGCGCCGCTGGGCAAGGAAGACGGCAGAGGCCCAGCTGGGGATGGCCTCCCAACGAGGAAGGGGTACCCGTCGTACTCTGGCCCCCCCTGATGTTCTGCATCCTGGCAGTGGCCTATCTGGAGTTGGATGGGCGCTTGAGGGCATCACAGCGGCCACAAGGGGGTGCGTGCAGTTTCAGAATCATGAAATTGCACGTGTTGAGTTGTTATCCGGGTGGGGGATGTGGGTCTGTGGGTGCCCCTAGGCCAGGACGAACATGACAGGGTAGGTTCCATGATGGGCAGGCTCAGATGCACTCCAACCCCAAAAATGCTAGTGGGCATCTACTACTGGGCAGGGTCCTGTGGGTTTCAAGTGTGCTGCTATTGACGTTAGGCTTTGTACCCCATGGCCTGGTAACTAGCATTGTAACTGGTAGTGCATGGCCTAGTGCATAGGGCTGTTCCCTGTGTGTTGTGTATGCCAACGGTGGTGTTGTTGCTGGCATTGACAAAGTGTAGCCTCTGTCTCTTCCCCCACCTTTTTGTTTTGTCACCCTGTCCTTGTGTGCATTAGCATCATCTGGTGGAGGAGCAGAGGCACCGGCGACGGAGGAAGCTGCATCCCACATGGCCCAGGAGGCCGAATCCGTTGACGGTGAGGGCACCAGTGGGACGGAGGGCGAGGGGAGCACCACGGCAGAGACTGGAGGGGACAGTTCGGACAGCGACACCTCCTCTGATGGAATCTCCCTGGTGGTGGCGGACACCTCTGTGCCCACCCCAACTACAGGTACAGCCGCCACCCCTGTACCAGCACCACCCTCCCAGCAGCCCCTCAGCGTGCTTCCCATGCCCGCTCACCCAGGAGGGTGGGCATCTCCTTCGTCCCAGGCACTTCAGGCCCTGCCCCAGTCAGCCATGCTGCCCTCAGTGAGGAGGCTATTGATCTTCTGATATCCGTCTCTGTTGGGCAGTCAACCATACTGAATGCCATTCAGGAGCTGGCAGGACATTTGCACCAAACAAATGCATTCCTGGATGGCACTCACTCTGGCGTGGCGGCCCAACAGAGATCATTCCAGGCTCTGGCCAACTCACTGATGGCAGCCATTGTCGCTGTCTCTAGCCCCCCACCTCCAACTTCCTCTACCAAGTCCAATCCCCTCAAACCCAGCCTATCCCAACCTTCCCCACCTTCAGACCAGCATGCACCCAAATCAACACACAGAAGTGGCTCAGGCAAACACAAGCACCACACTTCAGCCCACAGGCACTCACACAAGCACCATGCAGATGCAAACACACCAACATCCACTGCCTCAACTGTGTCCCCCTCCTCCTCCTCGTCCACCTCCTTCCCAGTAGATTCTCCAGTCAAACCTGCATGCACTACATCCTCATCCACTACCTCCATCACCATCACACCTATCACTACACGCCCCTCACTGGCAGTCACCACCCCCACATCCATGCACACGTCCCCCTGTGTCCTCTCCCACTGTGTCCGTGCCCCCTCCTCCCAAAATACACAAACGCAAGCACACAGACACCCAACAGCCATCCACCTCACGATAGCATCCAACCCATGCACCTGCACCCAATACACAGCAGACAGACACCTCCTACAACCACTCTCTCTTCCTCCACTCCCAAACCTTTACCCTCTTCCAGCCCCAGTGTCCCTAAAAGGCTTTTTCTCTCCACCCTTGACCTATTCCCTGCCCCCCCCCACTGTAGTTTCTGCAGCTACTGCAGGTCTGAGAGGCTCCAAGGAGACACCCGTCAGCACTGCCAGTGTGCCTGCACCAGCTGCCAAGGGCAAGAAGGGTCCACCAGCTAGCAAGGGCAAGGAGGCACCACCAGCTATCAAGGGCAAGGAGGCACCACCGGCTAGCAAGGGCAAGGAGGCACCAGCAGCTAGCAAGGGCAAAAAGGGACCACCAGCTACCAAGGGCAGGAAGGGAACACCAGGTGCCAAGGGCAATGTAAAAGGCTCAGATGCCGCAGGCAGAATGGATCTGGTGCCTGGTGCTGGAGCAGCATCTGGGCAGACAACACCAGCCATAGCAATTCAGCCGCCTGAGGCTGCAGGGAAAGGGCTGGAGCCTCCCCCACCACTGACAGCACCGCCACCTGCACCACTGCCAGTAGCAGCAGCCCCATTGGGCAGCCATCCGAGGAGAAGGGCTGAAGTCTCCCCCCACCACTGGCAGCACTGCTGCCAGTCCCGCAACTGCCACCACTGAGCAGCTGTCACCACCAGCAGGCAGTGTGTAGTCGTGCCTACATGGGCTGTAGTGCGTCCTGGCCCCTGCAACAACTGTAGGTGTGACACCCAGGTGAGAGACTGTGACCTTGCACCATCCAGGATCTGCATCGCTGGGCACAAAGCCCTCTACAGAACCAGTGGAAGAAGGCATCCACTCACCCCCTCCTTGCCAGGATGAAGCACACTGGGCACAAGGCCCCCCTCGAGAACCAGTGGAAGAAGGCATCCACTCACCCCCCTCCTTGCCAGGGTGAAGCACACTGGGCACAAGGCCCCCTCCAGAACCAGTGGAAGCAGGAATCCACTCACCCCCTCCTTGCCAGGATGAAGCACACTGTGCACAAAGCCCCCCTCCAGAACCAGTGGAGAAGCCATCCACTTGAGAGACTGTGGCTTTGCACTCCCCAGGACCAAGCAGTGGGCAAACCGCCTACTAGAGAGACTGTGGCTTTGCATTCCCAGGACCAAGCAGTGGGCAGACCACCCACTTGAGAGACTGTGGCTTTGCGCTCCCCAGGACCAAGCAGTGGGCAAGCCACCCACTAGAGAGACTGGCTTTGCACTCCCCAGGACCAAGCAGTGGGCAGACCACCCACTTGAGAGACTGTGACATTGCACTCCCCGTGACCAAGCAGTGGGCAGACCACCCACTTGAGAGACTGTGGCTTTGCACTCCCCAGCACCAAGCAGTGGGCAAACCACCCACTAAAGAGACTGTGGCTTTGCACTCCCCAGGACCAAGCAGTGGGCAGACCACCCACTTGACAGACTGCGGCTTTGCACTTTCCAGGACCATGCAGTGGGCAGAACACCCACTTGAGAGACTGTGGCTTTGCACTCCCCAGGACCAAGCAGTGGGCAAACCACCCACTGGAGAGACTGTGGCTTTGCACTCCCCAGGACATCGCAGAGGGCATGTAGCCCCCTCCAGGAGCAGTGGTGTTTTACCATCTTCTGGCTGAGGTGCCCCTTTCCCTCCCCCCTGAGGTGCCCGTGTATCTTCGACCTGATGCCCCAGCAGTGTTCTCTCCGTATTGAGGCAGGAGTCAAGTGTGGCCTTTGCCAATGAGTTATGACCCTGTGGGCCACAGACATTTTGGACAAGGCATTGTCCCTCCATTTATATATATTGTAGATACTGTTTTGTGCTTTAAGGACATATTTCTCAAAATGTATATTATTTCACTGGCTTTACTCACATCCTTTTGTCCTTGCGTTATTCCTGGGTGTTACTGGGTGGATATGTAATGTTGTTGCGTCTGTTTGTGTGCATGGTGTTGGGGGTGTTGTGTGTTGCGTGTGTATGTCACTCTCTTTTTCCTCCCCTACTCCCTTGTGTGGTAGGTGTGGTACTTACCATGGTTGTCTTCGCCACCGTTCGTGTTCCTGGTGTAGGGGAAGATTTGCAGTTCGGGCTCCATGGCATTGTGGTTCTTCCTTGAGTGTCGAGAGGTGAGTCGTTTCCCTTCTGTGTACTTTTTACACCGTGCTTTTGATGGCATTGGTACCGCCCCGGAAAAGCTTGGCTTGTTGTAATACTGTGGGCGGTACCTTGTCTTCCACCTGGCTGTCAGCGGTTACCGCCGCAATGCTTGTTGCTACCGCCATGGCAGTCGGTGTGTTAAAGTGGCAGTCTGTATTGGCAGTTTCCACTGTGGTCAAAATTAAAAAAAAATTACCGCCGTCCTGTTGGTGGTATTACCGCCGCTTTACCACCCACCGCCAGGGTTGTAATGAGGGCCACAATTTACAAAACCACACAATTCACAACAGCCATCACCTACTAACATCACAGCACCCACAGCTCATCACAAACATTATTCATCTTTCTATTCACTACCTCACCGTCTTTAGCACCACTACCTTGTCCCCACAAAAACACCCTTGTTTAATGAGTTGAGGGACATGGTGGACGAAAATGTCAGGGTAGAGCCATATCTATTCAGCGCACAGGTCCAGCAAACATCAATAGCCAGGAAAATGCAAAGTCTAGTCGACACGGTGAATGCACACACAAGGGAGGACATCAGGAAGAGGTGAAACAACCTCACGTGAAGGTAGGTTCAATGGCATTCAAGCATTAGCTGGTGGGCCTCTAGACTGGCAGTAGGTCCCCACCTCCTCCCCCACACTTCACAAAATGGGAGGAGAAGGTCTTAGACATCCTGCATCCTGAGGGCCTGACAGGAATACCTGGGGGAGTGGAGTCGGGAAAGTAACAACAACATCCATGTCACCAAACAGTTATGTCTTGCATGCTCACTCATCACCTTTCCCCACCCCAATGACCTAACCACCCACCACCCCCTGTCCAAATCTCCAATACGCCTCACTGCCATTCCACATGTCAAGTAAACTCACCTAGGGCCACAATGTTTGGTAAGGGCATGTGAAGTCCTGGAAACTGACAGCACTACAACTCCCAGAAGGCACTGTTCCAACACTAACAAAATCAAAACCGTGCACTAAATTTGAAATGTCTTGCAAGTGAGAATAACAATCAAAGTAAACCAAACTGAATGGTCCACCATGTAACAGTTCATGGCAACAACAGCTATGCTATGGCCCACTACCAGTACCATTACAAGAAAATCACAGCTATAGCTGTGTCCCATACAAAACTGGACTCAGAGAAAACACCCATAATAATGTCATGTACTCATCTGGTGGGGACACCTAACTGGCAAACTGGACTCACATGCAGTACATCCAGACAGATGGCCAGGGCAAATTGTAACACCAATTTTGTGTGCCAGCTCTGACACCATTGCACATTGTTCAGCTTCTAGATGGCTCAATTATGCCATAAACCTTGCTAGGAGAGAAATGTACATTGTCATGTCTTCACTCAGACAAGATACGAGGGTATTCTCAGCCATTTAAACACCAGCATACTCCAGAACCAGGGAGCATGCTGTACGCAATTGCAAATCTCTGTTTCCCACATTGCCCTAACCCAGATTAAATACCAGCTGTCATTGTCACGTCAGGGGACCATGTAAGGCAGTGTGTGCATCTCACATACCATGTTTAGTTGTAGAATTTATACATCACTTGTTGCATCACTTGTACCAACTGTGTGTTACACTGCTCCTACAGGTTACCTTGCCATCCCCAACTTGGAGAGAATACCAGAGACAGACACTAACCCTCTGGATGAAGGCCCCAGTGAGGAAAACAGCCCTGGATGTCTGGACTCTGAGGACGAAGCTGGCCCATCAGGGACACCTGGTCAGTCAACAACTGTCAGCAGCGTCCTGCCCACAATGACTCCCAGCTGTGTTGCAACTAAATCCAAAGCAACCATTTGCCTCCAAACCTGTGTCCCAAGGACAGTGTCTTCCATCATGTGCCCCCAGTACAGGTACCTGAGCCTCTTAATGTCACCCCTGACAATGATGGTCCTGCCACCAGCGGGATTGGGCACAAGTACATGGGGGTAGGGTGCAGGGGAGGGATGGTGTGGGCTCCAAGGGACACAACTGGCTGGGTGACCATCTCCCAAGTCTTGGGAGCCCACCAAAATTCCCAAGGCATGGTGGACCAGGTACTGATCATGATGGGGGATCATACAGCTGAAGAGGTGCAACCACCAGGAAGCCATTCAGCAGTGGCAGGCCCAAAATGCCATTCTGGCTTCCATTGCTGGGTGCTGAGGGACATAAACACTACCCTGAGTAGCTTTGGCACCCAACCTCAGGCTTCTTCCACTATCCATGAGACATCAGGCCCTTCGACATCTGTGGCTGCAAGTGGAATAGAGGCCCTGCCAGGGGAAGGGAATGCCTCAGACACCCCGTCCTCTGTAGCAGAAACACTCCCCGCAAACCTGGACGTCCACCCAGACATCTATGTGGGTCAGATGCCAAGTCTAAAACCACTGCCAGGAAGTGAACCTCTCCTGATTGGTTCCCCCGTGTGTGACTGATACACCCTGTTGACTGTTCTGATACCTAACTCTATTTTCCTATGGTGCAAGGACACTGGACTTGTGTTTCCAAATGGTGTAGCTGCTACCCTGATGATTTCATCAACCTATGGTGCAAGGACACTGGGATTCTGTTTCCAAATGGTATAGCTGCTACCCTGATGATTTCATTTACAATTACTGAATCCTTCCCTGTTAACTTTAGTTCTTTTCTGTTTCAATTCACTCATTTTATGGTTCACTCCCCAATAAATTCCACTTAATCACAGATCCTGTGTAGGTATGGTCTAACCATATACAACTGCCATGTATGACAACTATTGTAGCAAAATGTTCCTTTCCAATGTTATACCTCTGTTATGGTCATCACACATGTACTGGACAACCAGGATACATATTGCATTCAGATTGTATCATACACATGGCACACGTTACCTGTATTTTACATCTCCACATATTTATTTGGAGCATGGCAATCAGCACATTGTGAAGTCATGCTGTGCACTTCAGTGTTTCAGCTTAGGTGTCATTCACTACCAACCCACAGAATACAGAGGTTAGCAACATGTCAGTCTATCACCATTTCAGGAAGCAGACAGATTGGTTTAATGTATCATTAGCTAAAGCCTTATCACATGCCCATACCTCATCCTCCCAAATGACCATACCCCATGAAGCAGGCAGAGGTCAGTACTACTATGCCCAGTCATGGAACCTTCCACTTACCGTGGTCAGGTATCTGTAGGCTTGCCACTCACCTATGTCAGTCTTCAGACACATGCACATTTGTCTGCAATGAGGAAACACACTGACAGCTATGCACATGTTAGGTCACATACAACACAAACCATAATGATGGTAGAGTGTCTGGATACCACATCATGACATGTGTTAGATACAAATGGACACATACATGCCACAATTTGAGCCTGCTCCAATACCACACAGAATTGTTTTGTGGAAAAGAACACTTCAAAACCACTGTCTTGACAGTCTGGGCATAGTACACACACACCACATATCTGATGCAAAACAGTACAAAACAGTACCTGGTCTAATCCATGTCCACTGCTCATGTCAGTATGCAAATCCCATTTGCATGTGACTCTGTCTGACAATGGCAAATCAAGATGAGACAAACAGCCAATCTACAAATCTGTGATTGACAAAGATAAGGTATATGCAGGAGTGGAACATCACATTGTCTATTTATAACTACAAAAGTGACTTTGAACATTTTCTGAACAATAGACTATGTACATACCAGTTCTGTACACAACTCAAAGGAACATTCAGCTTGCATATCTAAGCCATGAGCTTTGGAGCCACTTAAGGCCACACTGATGGTGGTACATGGCATGCATTACATCAACAATGCCCCATGGAATCTCATTTGTAACATCACATCACATACATTGAGTCAGTTGAAGTACTGATTGATGACATTTGCCCTGATGTCTCAAGCTTCATCCTCATAATGCTCATCTTCACTTGGCATATCTGCATTTCCACCCACAGGATCTGCTGCCCCCCCCCCTCATCTTTTATGAGTGGTATCTGATGTCTCAGGGCAAGGTTGTGGATCATGCAGCAGGCAACAATTATTTGACATACATTGTAGGGTGAGTAGAGGAGGGCACCTCCAGATTTGTCTATGCAGCAAAATCTTGCCTTCAGAAGCCCAAAAGTCCCAAAGTGTGGAGGTCAGCCAAACAGACCACTTGGACATTTATGGAGTGGAAGTTTTTTCCTATTCCTATTCCTATATACCTGTTCATTTGCACTTGGGATAACCAAGGCTATATGAGTGCCATCTATGGCTCCAACCACATGTGGAATGTGCCCCAAAACATACAAATCTGCCTTTACATGGGCCAAATCCTAATGCTGGGGAAATTTGATGTAGCTGTCCAGGTGTTTCAACTATACAGAGTACAGCCTTCAAATCCAGACTGAACATGGGCTGAGACATCCTTGCAGTTAGGGCCACTGATTTCTGAAAGGACCCAGTGGCAAAGAAATGCAGCACTGTCATGACTTCATCAAATCTGGCTCCAAATGACAACAGAGATCCATAATTGTATGCCTATATAGGCAATACATTTGGATTACATGTCGCGCCTCCATGGTCTGCAGGTTTGCTAGTGAGTGGTACACTGGAGGTTGTCTTGATTTCCTTAGTCCAGGGACAACACCAGAATGTACATGAATGACTCAATCTATACATCATAAGTATGATCACAACAACATCACACATATATCTGAAGCATGAAACAGTGAATAAGTGGTATTCAGCACATAGCGAGCCAAAATATAAAAGTGCACCGCAATCTAATCCCCTTAACCCTTGCATGTACGCTACATGGAGATACTTGTCACTGACAGTGAAAGTTTGATCAACCATGTAGACATGTAACACATATTATTTGCAATTATACCATCTTTAGGTTGTCATTAGTATGGTGACACTGTTTATTGTACATAACCCAAAATAACTCATTCCACTCCCTCTACTAATGACATGTACATTAATACTTGTTGCCAGTAAGCCTGCACTTCACACATTGTCATAGATATGAGGTTTCAGTAAATGATGCAACTTTCATCACTACACCATACATACCTGAGCCCTAAAATGGCAGCTGCCTGACCTACTGCACTGGACATCAGGAAGTGACCTGACCCTGCTGGCGAATTTCATCATGGCGGTAGATGTTTACAACCGCTGTGGACATTCCCATTGTAACACATTGCTGCCTTTGGTGAACTTGGGCCAGTGGTGACAATCCCCTGGGGTGAAGGTCCTGTACGTAGTGGACATGACCACCATCTTCTGTACAATCCCTCCCTTGACTCCTGACACTGCTTCCAGCAAGACCTCCACAACCTGAGCTGCTGTGTACTGCCACAGGGCGCAATCATGCCACATCCTGCAGGTGATAGGTCCCCTGCCTTCACTCCGGAAGAGATGGACAAGCTGGTGGAGGAGGACCTGCCCCTGTACGGACATCAATATGGTGGAGCAGCTGAGTCCAGTGCAACACAAATGGGTGAAAGGTTGAGTGTATGATAAGGTGGATGAAATGTGAATGAATTAATAATTGAGCTATCATGTGTGGGTAGATGGTTATGTGCACATGTGCATACAAAGACTGTTACCCCTGCCACATAGTAGGTAGTGTGTGATGTATGTACCCTGATCCACATATGTACATTACAGCATTTACATCTATGTAGGTGTGACAAATAGTTGTAGAGATGTACCATTTTAAGAACATACTTGTGGTCTGATCGTATGCTTTGGTAACGAACTGAGAGCCTGCCTGACTCTCAGTTTGAGGCCCTCCTCCACCCGCAGGCTCCTGACTGCGCCTCATCTCTGGTGGCCTAGAGCCATCTACAAGTAAGTATCTTCTGTCTCTCTCTGTCTCCCCTTACTCCTGCTTTTATGCTTCTGCCTTTTACCTCTGTTTTTACTTTGTTTCTATTTTTTTATTTTTCTGTCTCTTCTCTTTTTTTTCTGCCCCTCTGTTACCCTCTCCCACCTGCGCCGCTGCTGCCCCTGTGGCCCGACCCCCCCGTGAAGCATTTTTCCCGCCCTCCCAGCTGACCGGACCCTCCGCCTCCCTCCTCTTCTTAATGGGGGTTGCAGCATGGTGGTGAAGTGCATGCGCGCAGCTGGTGCACCGAAAGCAAGCCTGTCCGCACCTAGACATCGCCCAGTGTCACAGGCTCTGGTTCTCACCCCGTCCACCGGTTCGAAACCCGCACTCTATGCGCCCTCAACCCGGGAAGATCCTCAGCATGCCACCAAGCCGACCCCAGGAACACCCATGGACCTATATCTTGTTTCGCCTTTTTCAACACTCTCCAAGGACCACCCCATGTTCCCACACCAAGCAGGGGCAGCCACCTCAAGTGCCTCCTCCTCAGCACATGCTCCCTCGTCAAAAGTGCCGTAGATGTTTGGGACCTCCTAGACTCAACAGCCTCAGATGTCAACTTCTTCACGGAGACCTGGATCACCCCCACGCTGCCCCAGACATCGTCACGGCCATCCCGGACAACTACAAAATCATCCACAATGACAGAGCCAACCGGCCTGGAGAAGGCATTGCCATAATCTACAAGAACAACCTCTGCTTGACTACCAGCACCGAATCACAGTCTCTGTCAACTCACGTACACTTCCAGATCCAGACCAATCCAAACACCTTCCTATATGGCACCCTCATCTACAGACCACCCAGACCTCGACCAAAGTTCTGCGAAGACATTGCCGACCTCGTCGCCCCCAAAGCACTCACCTCCTCTGACTACATCCTATTTGGTGACCTCAACTTCTACCTTGACACCCCTGATGACCCCAAAACATCATACCTCCTGGACAACCTCACAACTCTCAGCCTCAAACAACTCATTAACATCCCACCCACAGACCTGGACACATTCTCGACCCCGTCTTCTCAGCAGGGGACAACATCACCATCTCCCACACCTCCGAACACCACTGGACCGACCACAGGTGCATCCACTTTACCTATACAAAGAACACCGCATGCCACCACACCCCCGTCCCCCCAGCAGATGCTGGGGCAAAATCACAGAAGCACAGCTCACCAACGCTCTCAACCACTCCCTCCCACCGCATGCAACGGACGCTAATGAAGCTGCAGCCAACCTACACTGATGGCTCTCATATTGCACCACCCTTGTAGCCTCCCTAATGAAATCAGCAGGGAATCGACAGAGCAAAAAACCCAAGTGGTTTACGCCAGACCTACAGGAATCCAAGCGCACCTGCAGATGATTGGAATGTAAATGGAGGCTCAGCAAATCCACCGAAGAATGAACAGCCTACAAAATAGCAGTCACCATGCACCACCAGAACATAAGAACTACCAAAAAAGCCGCCATTCAAGCATGCCTCAGTGCCAGCACTCACAACAGCAAAGAGCTCTTTGCCACTGTCAGAGAGTTTACATACACACATCTATGCTGGTTTCCTGATGCCACTGTGCGACTCATCTAACATGCCTCCTGTACTGTACTGCTTAACACATCACTGTAAATTTGTTTGTGTACTTGTACACAACCTGTGTCAGCAGATATCTTGATATTATGTTGAAAATCAAAAAAGACACATAAAAATACTATTAAAATATTATTAATTGATGATACTAGGTAATATATAAAAAATATATATTGTTACAAAAAAGTGTATTCAATTTTTGCTTTAAAATATAAATGTGTATGTTACAAACTATTATGGAAAATATAGGAAAAAATTTAAATAAATGAGACAGAGGGCCTGATTATGATATATTGGCGTTCCTAGGAACGCCAATGCCGCGGTGGTGGGCGGACCACCGCGCTCCAGGCAGCCTGGCCGTCACATTACAACCCTGGCAGTCGGATTGCCAGGGGACCGCCATGCCTACCAGGAACATGGTTCCTGAGGGGCTGACGGCAGTCAGAGTCGTGGTCAGCCACAGCAGCACTGAGTTCAATGCTGTCACGCTGATCACAAGTCCAGTTTCCGCCAGCATTTTCATGGCGGTGACCCCACCACAAAAAGGCTGGCAGAAACACAGTGCATGGGGCCAACAGGGGGTCCCTGCACTCCCCATGGCATGGGCAGTGCAGGGGCCCCTCTGCCCAGCACCGTCGGAATACGCACTGTCTCCTTTGCATACAGTGCATATTCCGAGGGTGCTGGCGTGCTACAGTATTGGCCTTGGCTCCCTTAAGGGAGTAAAGACCAATACCATAGCACTGTTCCCACCGGGATGACCAGCGGGAACGTCGTAATTCAATGTTCCCGCCGGTCAAGCCTGTGGGAACATCATAATAAGAAGTGGGGATGAGGGAGCCGGGTTGGTGGCCACCTCATACCTGCGAGTTTGGCGGTCAGCTTGTATGACCGCCAAACTCGTAATGAGCCCCAGAATAACATCAAAACATGTTTAAAAGCATTCAGGAAATTAAATATATTGTAAATATATGATACAGTCAATTAACAATTGCTTTTCTAATTAAAACTATGTGTAATAAATTATCAATATGAAGCTATGTGCAGCAAGAATGAGTTATATGTGTTAATAAAATATACGTTAAACAATAGGTGTATTTATTAGTTCTTAAAACATACAAACAATATACATCACCAGATACAAAAAATGTAAAATAATATAACAAAAATGATTTATTATTCCAGTTCTACTTGACAGTTCATTTGGAATGGTATTGCACTTTAAAGGTGTATCATTTACCATTGCCCCTCATTGGCTAAGATGTTGGACAGTGAAGGAATTATATTTACTATTCCCAGTCCAAGCTAATCCATTTTGGGGAAGGTGTTGGATATTAAAGCGGAACGATTCACTATTCCCACTTAAGTTAACCTACATTTGGGACAGTTTGGACATTGAAGAGGTAAGATGTACTTTTTTGCATTCCAGTGTAAGCAATTTTGAGGAAAGTGGGGAATTCAAGGGGTAAAATTTACTATTTGGATTCCAAGCTAAGCTACATTGAAGAAGGCATTGGACAATAAAGGGATTACATTTACTATTCCAACTCCAATCTGTACCAGTTTGGGAAGGTAGTGGACATTAAAGAAGGGATAAGACTTATCATTTCCTCTCCAATCTAAGTTACACTGGGGAAAGTGCTGGACACTGAAGGGATTTGATTTACTGTTCCCACTCCAATTTAACCAATGTTGGGGAAGCTGTTAGACTTTAAAAAGGTAAGATTTACTATTCTGAACCCCAACATAAGCTACATTGGGGAAGATGTTATAAATTGGAGGGGTTATATTTACTTTTCCCACTCCAGTCTATGATATTTTGGGGGAGCATTTGGAAACTGAAGAGTTATGATGTATTATTCCCAGTCCAAACAAAGCTACACTGGGGATGATTATAGACAGCAAAGGGGTAAGATTTACTATTCCCTCTCCATTCCCTCTCCATTCTAAGACACTTTGGACGATATATTGGAAATTGAAGGGTTACAATTTACGACCCCCATTCCAAACTTAACTACATTGTGGAAGGTGTGGACGTTGAAGGGGTTAGGTTTACTTTTCCCAGTCCTATGCAAGCCACTTTGAGGAGGGTTTTGACATATAAGGTGTTAATATAATATTCCTACTCCAAACCTCACTGCATATATACATATATATAAAATCACCAAACACCATCAAATTTATTTTATACATGTTATATTAAACAATTAAGACTTTCTATTTTAAAATTAAAATATAATATTTAAAAATAGTACTAAATTATAAATATATATGAAGTGATATTTCTACTGTAAATTGTATTATTACAATTATTTTTTAAATACAAATTAACCACTACATACAGAAATAACAAAATGTATAACGTATTTACAAATATAAAGTGTAAGATTATACTTTAAAAAATGTAATTTGAAAAAATACATTATTTTTTTATTTTACATATTTTTAAAAATCTCTCCTCCCATTTCCCCTACAAACACTACATTACACGGCAAATAAAAGTAATCATTTTATGAAGGTTCATTTAACAGAAATATTCCTAAATTATTATTTCATCTAGTGATTTTCAAAACACTAAAAAACAATTAAATTATACTATAACTTGTATCCCCACCAACCACAGTCTTGTCATCAACTATGTAATTTCACATGTTACAGTGATGTTATCAATGCTGTCACAGAACATGTCAAGGGTGATGTAATATGTGGGGAATTTTTTTTAGTGCATTGCTAGGAACTAGTTACTAGAGCTAACTGTAACTGTGGAGTTTTAGTGTTTTTTTTAGATCAAGACTTTACGTTGGCACTGAAATTTTCACTGAACGATAATGTCACTTTAACCTTTGATTTTTTCCAGTGAATTTCTAGGGTATTTTTAATGTAAAGAAATATTTTATTACCATATGTGAAACTAGTGCCCCACAGCACATGACAGTTGTCCGCGCATAGCACAGTGGATTGGCTGCCGGGCATGGCCTGTGGACAACTCCCAGGGGCAGCCAACCCCCACCATGTACGCCCTTTAGCTGTGCATGGTGTGGGATTGGCCACTGAGCCTGGCCTGCAACCAACCCCATACAGGCAGCCTACCACCTGCTGCAGCTGGTCTGGGGGTCACGCAGCCCTACTCTCAAAGCTACTATTGGCCCCGGGGACCCCGTCTGCCAGAGCCTTTTAATTTTAAAAAGGGGAATGGAGGTTTGAGCAGTCCCCCTCTCCAAGCCTGTAGTGGCCCGAGGAAACCCATTCCACAGGGTCTTTTTTTTTTATAAAGGGGAGTAGGGGCACCCTGCCTCCCTCCCCAAGCCATTGTGGGCCCCAGGCACTCCATCCCTTGGGGTCTTTATTTTTGTAAAAACGGCAAGGGGTGCACAGCCCTTATTGGCCCTGAATATCCCATTCCCCGGGGCCATACCTTAATTACAAGAGCACATTTGAGCAAATTGGCCCAAGCATTAAAAAAAGCCCCCAGGCCAATTACAAGGCTCTATTT
The DNA here is from genome assembly GCF_031143425.1 of Pleurodeles waltl. Lineage (NCBI taxonomy): Eukaryota > Metazoa > Chordata > Amphibia > Caudata > Salamandridae > Pleurodeles > Pleurodeles waltl. Next base: position 519,745,607 of record NC_090448.1, read on the forward strand.
TTTTTAATTAGGTTTGTGGGACTCAAATTCAATCATCCAGATGTACATATATTTTTGGAACTTAATATCCACAGAACTACTGAATAGATTTACACCAAATCACTAAAAGCGCACTTTCTGGGCCAGGATCTAACTTCCTGCCAAATATGGTAATTTTTAGTACCCGTGAACAAGGAAACTGAGCTTTTCGAAATGTGTTGGGTGTGCATGTTGCCATAGGAATAAATCATTTGTTTGATCCGAAGACGATTGTGCCATGGCAGTTTTCTTCCTTGGGGACTGGTGGCTACGTGTGTTTCCAAGCGAAGAGGCACAGTGATTGAATTTTGGGGTTTGCTACCCCACCAAGGCCTACCGTGTCAGGGCTAAGACGAAAAGCAAGCTTTAAGCACCGAATGTATATATGTATATATATATATATATATATATATATATATATATTCATATATATATATATATATATAAAAATATGTGTGTGTGTATGTATATGTATATATAAATTTGTATGTAGATAAATATGTGTATGTATAAATATATATGTATATATATATATATATATATATATGTACATGTATATGTATGTATAAATTGTATGTAGATAAATAGATATGTGTGTGTATGTGTGTGTGTGTATGTATGTAAAATATACATAAATATGTTTTAAACACTAGTTTATGGAAACCTATTGAATGGATGTGCACCACTAAATAATGAAAAATGTTCTTTCTGATCAAAGGTCTAAGTGCACACTACCATAAGTCATGCAAAACGTAAGGTCTTTTTACCATACTATAGTTGAGTAACTTTAACTCTAAAGTTTAGTATGGTAATAAGACCTTACGTTTTGTTACAAAAAAACGAAAAACACAAAAAAAAAAACAAAGGTGTAAATTACTTTATAGTTAGGTATTGTAATCAGGTTAGCTAACAATTTTTAAAAAATGAGAAATTCAATAAAAAAAGGTTAAATTTACATTTTAGTTAAGTGTTAAAATAACATAAAAATTAACAGTTAAAAAAAAAACACTGAAATTCACTGGTTGTAGTTTACTGGGCTAACTACAGCATGTTCCCCACCATGCACTGCTTATCATCCTATGTATTACATCGCTTACGTCATGTTAAATGACATCATTATTGACATTACTCATGACATCTCAAATTACATTGTTGACAACATCACTGATGACATTGTCCAGTCATTATTACAGCGTCATATGGAGTTTGTGGACTGGTAGTAATTCAATATGGCTGTGGGCAATTTTCTACTAACCTTATTGGATTACCTTCTTAAAGACTTCACATGACTAGCAATTTTAGATAAAGAGATTGACAGATATATATATTTGCCACTGAAAAAGCACCTTTGGCTAGGTTCAAAAATTGGTAAAATACACAACACACTTTCCTGAGATGGGCACCATCGTATAGAACCTTACAGCCATGTTTACAATGCCAGTGTGAGATAAACCACCTTTAAGTGGGACACCACTACAGTCTACATTATTCAACAATCTGCAATACCACAAAATCTTCAGCAAAGTTCTTGTAATAAACATTCACACCTTAAGGCCTTACTCACTAGTTAGAAATGTTGCCTATCACTTTATGACACCTATTTAAAATAACTTGTGCCCAGTTATCCACTGGTTGGTAATGACTTGCCACCAGGAGCTTTGGCCTTTCTCACACATTTTTGGAACAGGTCTTAACTTTAAACCACAACCTCCCTTGAAACATACTCTAATATCCACATCAAGTGCACTCAGCTTGTACCTTATTTGACATTGAGCAATAATTGTTTCTTAAACGTTTGTGATTTTAAACAATTCACCATATGACCTTCGCTATGCATAACCACACTTCTCCCCAGGATTTACATGCTTTCCATTCTTTCACCCACACATGTTTTCACAGTAATTCTATGTTATGTAAGACTATGGTGTTATCAGTGGTGTCATCAGTGATATCATCAATGATGTTGTTTAACATGCCATGAGTGATGTAATATGGGAAGGAATATGCCGTGTGCTGGCAATGTGCACTTAATTAAGAGTCACCCAGATTTTTGTCTTCTGTTGTTGAACCCCTTTTTTGTTGGCCATATGAGTCTTCTCCTGCTAACCTGTGGTAAAGTGCTTTCACTCTCTTTTTTATCCGTGGTAAAGTTGACATACACATGATTGGCACCTTTGATTTACTTATACGTCCCTCGTATATAGCATTACAAGTACCCAGGGCCTATAAATTAAATGTTAGTAGAGGGATGCAGCACTCAATTGTGCTGCCCACTAAAGCAGCACTGTAAAAAATAATCCAGGACTGCCATTGCAGTATACATGAGCAGTTTGAAACTGCCATTTCAATCCATAAAAATCTACTTTTTGCGTTGTCCTAAACTTTACTTTTTAATAATTATAAGTCACCCCTATGATAGGCCCAAAATGCTCACAGGGCAGGGTGCATGGTATTTAAAAGATAGGCCATGTGTATTTAATGTTTTAATATTTTTATGTTCCAGACAAATCAACCTTTTGCTTTGTCCTAAACTTTACTTTTTAATAATTATGTCACCCCTAAGATAGGCGCAAAATGCCCACAGAGCAGGGTGCGTAGTATTTAAAAAGAAGGCCATGTGTATTTAAAGGTTTATTTGAGCCTGCAGTGAAAAATCTCCAAAGTCGTTTTTCAATGTGGCGAGGCTGGGTTTCCATACTAAGGGGCTTGTTTAAAATTTGGCAGTTGGACCAGCTAACCACCAAACTTGTGGGGATGAGGCGGCCGTCAACCCTTCTGCCTCACCCCCTGTCGTATTACAATGTTCTCACTGGGCCAATCGGCAGGAACGCCGTATTATGATGTTTCCGCTGGTCTTCTCGGTGGGAACAGTGCTATGGTATTGGTCTCAGCTTCCTTAAGGGAGCTGAGGTCAATACCGTAGCACACCAGCACCCTCGGAATGTGCACTGTCTGCAAAAAGCAGACAGTGCGCATTCTGAGTGTGCTGGACAGGGTGGCCCCTGCACTGCCCATGTCATGGGCAGTACAGGGACTCCCCTGTGCCATCCTGCACTGTGTTTCTACCAGCCTTTTTATGGCAGGGTCCCCGCCATGAAAAGGCTGGCAGAAACTGGACTTGCGATTAACGCAACAGCACTGAACTCCACACCACCATGGCTGACCACAACTCTGACCACTGTCAGCCTGTTGGGAACCATGTTCCTAGCGGGCATGGCGGTCTGACCGGCAGGTTCACAATGTGGTGGTCAGACCGCCACAGCAGCATTGGCAGTCCGAGGACTGCCAATGCTGTAATCAGGCCCAAAGACTGGTTTACTCTAATAATGGGTGCATTCAGTTTGGGAATAGCTAGAAAAATATTTGATTATTCAAAAAACGAATTCATTCTCTTCTCCCCATCCCTTTAATTCTCTCAGCCACAAGTTAAGTCTCTTAACCTCAAATTTCTAAAATGCACCTCAACCATCTGTGTCTCTGTAAAATCACTAGAATCTAATTTAAACATCCGAGCCCACATACAAGCCGCAAATAAAAGTGCTAACCTACATCTGCACCTGCTTAGAAAACGAAGGCTCTTCATGCCGCTAAATGACCTCAAAACGGTGGTTCAATCACTAGTGTTCTCAAGACTGGACTATGGGTATGTCACACTCATAGGTCTACTAAAAGCAAGCCGAGCCAAATGAAAGCCACAATAAATGCAGCAACAAGACTTTTAACAGGAACTTGTTGGTATGACCACATCTCCCCATCACTCAGAATCCTCAACTGGTTCCAAGTTGAAGCTAGAATCCAACTGAAGGTGGTTTGCACAAAGCTCTTCACAACTCTGGTCCTCAAAACATGGCAAATAGGACCAAACTTTCAGGAGGCAGAAGGGACTCAAAACCCGCTAAATCACCAATAATAGAACCAGACAGATTCAAAAAAAGAAAAACACAAGGACGCACTTTCACTGGATCTGCTCCAAAAATATGAAACTCCTTAGCACCCTCAACAAGAGCAAATACCTCGCTCAAGCTTTTCACGAAAGAAGTTAAAGCCATACTACTAGAAAACTTGTGTCTGAAGAGAACTATTTTGAAACTATCATTCACCACATTTTATACTATAACCGATTGTCCTATTGCGCTCTAAACTCCATGAACAGTGTTCCTTATTTGATATTGGTATCCTATTGTTCCATACCTTACTCCGAGAATTTTACTGAAAGTATCCCATGTAATAGGTATTTTAATGTACCGCAACACTCTTCAGCTCTTTTGTTGTACATTGCTCTGTTACTGTGATGGTTATGTTCGCACTTTATAAAACATAATAAACCTAGGAGCTGTTCTACTACAAACATTGACTATTATTGGAGCTATTTTTACTTAAATATTTAAAAAATCATAGCTTGGGTTCCTGTTATTGGATTTGTGTCATTTTGGTGTCATTTTGTTATTTAAACCTTACTCTATTTTTCTAATGTGTGTGTTTTTTGTTTTGTATTTTGGCTGTATTACTCTATTAGTACTGCATAAATAGTTCCCACATTATTTCCAAGTTAAGCCTAGCTGCTTTGAGGCAAGTTACCAGAGGGATAAGCACATTATGTATTAGTGACTATTGTGGTTCACTCTGACAAGGAGTCTAATTATTATTTGAGGTGGTGTCTCCCCCCCCCTCCCCCAACTAGTACACACCGTCCATGGCAGGGTGCAATTTATAGTTAGCTCAATAAACTATAACCAGGGCCACTGGAATTATGTGACAGGGGAGGACCAAATTACGTAGCAATGTTTACTAAATTACGCAAAAAGAAAAGGCAAATGTTGTGGCATAACGCTGCAAATTTAGTGATAGTCTTATCTCATTATTTTGAAAGCTGTACATGTTAGTGCTATCTAGACAAAGCTCTAAATTTATAAATTCCAGCCTGACACCCAAATACAGCAATAAACCACAGGAAGATGACCAGTTAATCTATGCAATGGCTTTTCCACTGCACAGCAACAGGTCTTGTTGTGTTTTTAGTAACTTTTGATCCGTTTGAGCTAGAAACAACTTTTTGTGTTAAAATCTGCAAGTTGTGGAGTAGATGATGGATTATCCGTCAAATGTGCCAAATGCATAGTTATGAGGAAAACACTGTGGATGTAAAATCATATAAATCCAGTGGCCCTCGCATAACTGGTGAATTTCACAGTTTTTTGTTTTTTAATGTGAGTTTTTTTATATTATTTCAAAACTTACCCATAACATCACTTCAACCTTTGGGTACTTTCAATGAATTTCTAGGGTGTTTTTAATGTAAACTGGAATCTTATTACCATACCTATTATAACATTAATTTAACTTTTGTTATTTTTTTAATGAAAACACAGAAACAAAAAGTTTGTAAAATAAATAATAAAAATTCAGGTGTCCCACGCTTTTCTTAGGAGCAGCCACTGTTGAGTTTATAAACACCAACGCTGCCTAGACATGATTACACCTTTCTTCTTTCATCCTAAACTTCCTATTTATGTCACACTTGTGGGATATTTCTTAATCCTGCTTTCTCCCTATGCCACTGTTTTCCTATTGTTCTCTTTTGCCTTTTCTTCTTGTTCTGAGTCAAAGCCTGTTTATAAAACATATGTGGTGGACCCCAAAGTGAGTGCCCACGACTTGCACAAACTAGACGATGGCTGAAGCCAAAAGAAATTAGGGTGACATGGCCTCAACTTTCAGGTGTGAACAATGGGACGAGGTTTTGCGGAGGAAATTGTATTTGCTTGATTTGGTCTCTTTTAAGATCCCTTGTGATAAATTCGGGCCCTATGTTTTCAAAATACAAAAGGCAAAATCAATTCGATCTATTTTTACTAAACTTCGTAAAATTGCCAGAGTTTCATAGGTTATGCTGCTTCTAAAAATCGGTGCACTTTTTACAGTTATTTTCACTGTCCTAGCGACTTTCCTTACGCCTAAATTATTGTTAAACATCAGACGAATGCAAGGACCATAGTGAAATATTTTCGCATTCTCTTCGTATATCCTTTGTTTACGGGCGCAGGTCTGTCCTTTAAATTGTTGAATATTTAATTTTTTTAGTGCACGAATAAAGGAAAAAGCAACACTGCGCCGCCTAAAGGTCTCGGCAAAACAGTGTAAAACAAATAGAAAACTGTAAATAGCCAATCTGTTTGTGTCGCTCGAAGAGAGCATAATTTGCATTGTTTTTAATGTGTAGGAAGGTTCATATCGAAAAGATGTTCGCGCATTTTCTGATTGGACGGCAGTAAATTGATTGTATCAGTATGCATTTAACAAAGTATACTTGCCAATAGAACATATCAGATAGACAAAATTTTAGAACGTTAAGAGATGTTGATTTTTCCTTGCCCGTTTTTGGTTGTTTATTTTTTTTGGGGGGGGGGCAGGGGGGTTGTTCCCATACACAGTTTAGTTTGCTCCGCGCTGCCTTTCTTGGTGAATCGCGAATAATAAAAAAAAATATGTGAAGTGCACAAAGGTAATGGTTGTAAAGGCTAGGCTTCCGGTCATCTTCTGTGACCTTTTTTTCTTTTAAAAAACACAAGCATTTCGTTTTAACAAACAATTCTCAAGCAAACAAATTGACAAACGCACTGCAGTGACCTCCACTTTTTTTCAAAGTCGGACCATATATCGCGGTCTGCCCCTCCACAGTAGAAAACTGACACCGCCCTGCCAATCTGGGGAAGGGCACATTTCTATGCAGTGATGAGACCAAACATTCTGGGATCTCTCGGTTTTATTCGTGTTCTCAGGCGTTTGCCTCACTTTACAATGATTCTGGTTTCCTCGGAGTTGAATGGAAAGGTGTTGGTGGTACATTTGCAGGGGAACCACCGGCAGACAATGAATTTACAAACAAGGTCAGAAAAAGGTCATCGTGTCCCCTGAGAGCGCTGCTGATAGCCTACAACTTTGTCTCTAACACTTGACCCACTGACTCAGGCGCCAAACAACAACAAAAGCTTTTTGGGCAAAAATATGTTTTATGGGGACGCCTAGCTTATTTCGTCTTGTTTGATGTTCACCCTGTTGCAGGCGGTTTTGTCTGCAGATTAGGGTTAGCGGTGACCTCGTGCGCGAAACGACATTTCCGGCGAGGAGAGGTTGCAGGCAGGGTGACGGCGGGAGCCAATAACTCAGACGTGCTCACATACTCTATTTAACGTGTTTACATGAGCTGCGAAAAGGAACGATAGATCCGCCCAGGCAGTTAGGGCCCCGAAACCCCTAAATGCAGAGTTCGTTAATATCGCTGCAGAGAAGCATCCAGTCTGGCTGGCTACTGAAAGGAGGTTATCGAATAAACTTCTTTTTTTTCTTGCAGTTCACATTTAGTGTAACATGTTTTTCGCTGCGTTAAAGTTTACAGCAAAACGGCTCGTGGGATTATTGTCCTCACGCCAGTGGCTGCTGCGTCTATAAAAGGCAGTGTTCCCACTTCTGAACACAAGCACAGAACTGAAACGGCTGCACTTATTATAGCTACGTGCCGGGATACAACGGCATAAACGGCAATGCTATTAGGGCATCTCTGGCCTTTCGTGGGGGGTGCATCACTACGGGTGGGTGGGTAGGGGGGAAGTGTTAGTTCCTAGCACCTGTTTGACTTTATTCAAGTATTTTCTGTAAAAACAAGTCATCAGGATAATCGAGATTTCTTTCTGCTACTAGGGCTCCATGGTAGAGCCGCACGTTGGCATGTAAACGCCAATGCGTCCTGTGGCACTCAGGTGCAAATTGTACAGCACAAAAGTACCCCTCAACATCGAGAAATGTGTTTACGTGCTTTTTATTGCAATGACGTTGGACCTTGGAGCTTTTAGGGGCGTAGGCAACAAGGGAATGAAGCTGCTTTGGGCATCCCTGTTCACTGCGCTCCATTGCCGGGAATCTCACAAAGAGGCCCCCTTTTTATCTACGTTCAGAAGTGAACTTTCCCGAGGTCCTTCTCACACGTTTTGGGCCTTCCTCTGCCCCCAGCTGCACCGCGCAGGGCCAGGGCCCAGCCCGCAGGACTTGCCTTTCTATGGCCCTGGCAGAATCAATCTGCTGACAGCTTCCTCGCTCTCCCTCAAAACGCGCCCGCCATTCAGCCCGGCCGCCCACTCGGAGCCCCCTTTTGTGCGCTAGAGGACTCGAGCCCCGTCATTAGCCCTCATTACCGTGAGCAGTCTGACAGCCTCACAGAGGCTTACAAGCCTCCCCCATTCAGGCCCGGCCGGGGCTGCCGTGCCTCTGAAAAGAAGCGGAAATGTTCAACCAGCTTTTTTTCTCCTCGGTTGAATGGGCAAAAGCTGTTTCTCTTCTCCTCCCCTCTAATTCACATTACTTTTGACACAATATTTTCTTCTGTGTTGAAAAAAAGAGGCAGAGAGGTGCGCAGGGAGACTTTTACCCGGCCTTTCCATCATTTGTTTAATGAAAATAGCTGCCTAATTTCGATAAGCAAATACAACACAAAGCTGGAGGTGCCGAGTGCACTTTGTTTGCAGACACAATGTCAGGCCAGAAGCTTCAAGTGTGAGAAAGACCTTCTCTCGGGATGCTGAAAGGAATATACTGAACAGCACTGGGAGGCTCACTGCAAGGAGCAGGGAAGACTTCAGCCCACCACCAGCCATACTGGTGACTCCGAATATCTATGTCTTTTTAGCACGTCCTACCATGGAAGAAATATGAAAATGCTTACTATAATCAGGGGAGAATTTTGATCCGTAACTTTTTTTTGGGGCGGGGGGGCTCACATTTCCCAACAATGACGGCGGCATTTAATGTCAACACACCTTATACAACAAGCGGGGCACATGAGAGGAGGTAAAGGTGCAGTGGAATGGGAGACGAATGCGGATTGGCAGGGGTACTAAGAGAGAAAGCACTATATTTTACAAAATAATCAACATTTATGAAGGCTTTTGAGAGGGAGAGATTGTATGTGTGTTTTTGTTGGTGTTTATGTAAAATTTCCTAGTGAAATCCAAGAGACACATCACCATCCCCGACTGAAAGCACCTGTACCCAAATATTTCCCCAAAAATACATTTATTAGGAGGGTATAGTACCCAAAACAACCCCTTGAAGCTACGCCCCTGACTATAGTGTGTAATATATTTGGTATAGTATTGAGTACACGGCTGAAGAACCCAAATATGCTGAGCAAACACTGAACCACTAAAAATAATCTGCAGCACTGTACCCCCACAGAGCTGAAGCAAAAAAGTATGGTAACATTACAAATGATAATGTTGTACTGAAAAGTCCTTCAGCGTGTACTTAATTGTGTTGTAAACAAAATGAATGGATGGATGGGAAAAGAAGGCACAGTGCTCAGGTGAACATTATTTTTTATTATGTGCGGATGGTCATTACTGAATATCACAGAGCGGTTGCCTCAAATATTCCACTTGTTTGACTCACACAGTACACCATCCATACTTGGCACGCAAACTTTATAGATGTGCTCACGTACTACTTACTTTGGGAGGCATGCATATAAAATTTTTCCCTACCGAAGAATACCTTTCGCATACACAGACTCGGAGTCTGTGTCAGGCCCTCATTTTCTGAACTCCTGCTGCATAAGTAACGCTTACAGTTCTATTCCTATCACTGCTGCTCCCTCCACAATGTGATGTTATAAAACCATCCCTTCATCAACTCTTTCCTCTTTCAAGCCACTTTAACTTTCAAGCCACTTTAACATTCAAATTCCGTCTTTAGCATACATGGTAATTTGAATCCTTTGAAGTATTACTTATTCTGAATTTAAGCAAACATTCCATATTCCACAATTCCTCATTTTCACTTTCACCACACGTATTTTAACTTTGTCTTCCTCTTCTAGTTGGCTATATTCACTCCTCAATACCTTGCCAAGATTGCAGGACGTATTGTCCTGAACAGGTTACGGGAGTGGATGAAAGCTAATTATGTTTTAACGGACCTACAATATGGCTTCAGGTCTGGGAATGGGAATGGGACTGTGGAACAAGCTCTGAACCTAGATATCTTGTTTGGAAAATACACAAAGGCTAAGACAGGAGCTTTATACCTTGTATTTGTAGACCTGCCTTCAGCGTTTGACTGCGTAATTTATAGTAAACTCTGGTCTATTCTGTTGCATATGGGGGTAGACAACACAATACAGGGAGTGCAGAATTATTAGGCAAATGAGTATTTTGACCACATCATCCTCTTTATGCATGTTGTCTTACTCCAAGCTGTATAGGCTCGAAAGCCTACTACCAATTAAGCATATTAGGTGATGTGCATCTCTGTAATGAGAAGGGGTGTGGTCTAATGACATCAACACCCTATATCAGGTGTGCATAATTATTAGGCAACTTCCTTTCCTTTGGCAAAATGGGTCAAAAGAAGGACTTGACAGGCTCAGAAAAGTCAAAAATAGTGAGATATCTTGCAGAGGGATGCAGCACTCTTAAAATTGCAAAGCTTCTGAAGCGTGATCATCGAACAATCAAGCGTTTCATTCAAAATAGTCAACAGGGTCGCAAGAAGCGTGTGGAAAAACCAAGGCGCAAAATAACTGCCCATGAACTGAGAAAAGTCAAGCGTGCAGCTGCCACGATGCCACTTGCCACCAGTTTGGCCATATTTCAGAGCTGCAACATCACTGGAGTGCCCAAAAGCACAAGGTGTGCAATACTCAGAGACATGGCCAAGGTAAGAAAGGCTGAAAGACGACCACCACTGAACAAGACACACAAGCTGAAACGTCAAGACTGGGCCAAGAAATATCTCAAGACTGATTTTTCTAAGGTTTTATGGACTGATGAAATGAGAGTGAGTCTTGATGGGCCAGATGGATGGGCCCGTGGCTGGATTGGTAAAGGGCAGAGAGCTCCAGTCCGACTCAGACGCCAGCAAGGTGGAGGTGGAGTACTGGTTTGGGCTGGTATCATCAAAGATGAGCTTGTGGGGCCTTTTCGGGTTGAGGATGGAGTCAAGCTCAACTCCCAGTCCTACTGCCAGTTCCTGGAAGACACCTTCTTCAAGCAGTGGTACAGGAAAAAGTCTGCATCCTTCAAGAAAAACATGATTTTCATGCAGGACAATGCTCCATCACACGCGTCCAAGTACTCCACAGCGTGGCTGGCAAGAAAGGGTATAAAAGAAGGAAATCTAATGACATGGCCTCCTTGTTCACCTGATCTGAACCCCATTGAGAACCTGTGGTCCATCATCAAATGTGAGATTTACAAGGAGGGAAAACAGTACACCTCTCTGAACAGTGTCTGGGAGGCTGTGGTTGCTGCTGCACGCAATGTTGATGGTGAACAGATCAAAACACTGACAGAATCCATGGATGTCAGGCTTTTGAGTGTCCTTGCAAAGAAAGGTGGCTATATTGGTCACTGATTTGTTTTTGTTTTGTTTTTGAATGTCAGAAATGTATATTTGTGAATGTTGAGATGTTATATTGGTTTCACTGGTAATAATAAATAATTGAAATGGGTATATATTTTTTTTTGTTAAGTTGCCTAATAATTATGCACAGTAATAGTCACCTGCACACACAGATATCCCCCTAACATAGCTAAAACTAAAAACTACTTCCAAAAATATTCAGCTTTGATATTAATGAGTTTTTTGGGTTCATTGGGAACATGGTTGTTGTTCAATAATAAAATTAATCCTCAAAAATACAACTTGCCTAATAATTCTGCACTCCGTGTAGTTCATTTTATCAGGGAATTATATTCTGGAGCTGGAGCTAGAGCTAGAGTACGCTTTTGGTCCCGGGGGAGTGTACCTCCTTCTTTTCTGTGAAGCAGGGGGTTCGTCAAGGTTGCATTTTAGCACCTCTCCTCTTCTCCCTATACATCAACCAATTAGAGGCTGTTTTAACTACAGTATGTAGAGATCTTCCACAAGTTGCCTCCCAACAGATTCCAACACTTATGTATGCTGGTGATGCCGTTCTTATGGCACGTACACCAGTAGCCTTGCAGCGATTACTGGCAACTTTTAACAACTATATGGAAGATCTAGGCCTTAAAATTAATCACTCTAAAACTTATACAATGACCTGTAGTACAAAACCTGTAAAAAAAACAACCTATATCACAATAAAGGGTGTGAAATGAGATAATACAGAAACCTTCTCATACTTAGGAATTATGTTTGACAATAAAGGTACCTGGTCGCAAGCCATCAGTTCTAGGAAATAACATTTTACTAAGACCATTATGGCTGTTAAAAATGTTTCCAAAAAAGTTGGTGGGGCAAATTTGAAAGATATGATGACAATTTACAACGCAAAATGTATATCTGTGGGGCAGGCTTACGGGGACATAGGAAATGTAATGCTCTGCAGATAGCAGAAAATGATTTCTTAAAGTCTATTTTAAGTGTACCAAAATCTACACCAACCTTGCTGTGCCATTCAAAAATGGGGGCAACATACATTACAGATCTAATAAGTATACAACCAATCCTATTATGGCATAAAGTGTGGACCTCAGAATTTGCTACTTTGAATAGGACCATTATAGCAGATGCTCAATAAGCTATTCGCTGCGAATCCCATGGCTGGTTTATATAAAGAATTTTTTTACGGATGTGGGTCAGCCTGAGTTTTATTTTAGACCAAGAAAAATGGAAACACTGTCCGAAAAAGATCTGAAAAAAACGTTGTCTGAGGTGGGTTACTGAGTCATGGAAATCTAGCGTGAGGAGGAATCTTCTGTTACAATTATCAGTTCGCATTGAACCGTATTTAAAATATGTATTGAACTTGAGGCATCGATTTGTCCTCACACGCTTACGATTAGACATTTCATCGACAGTTTTCCACTTATTAACGACTGGAGCCCAGTTCTGGAGAAATGTCATTGTGATTCAGTCTCAGAACAAAGTACAATGCATATAGTTTTATTTGCCACATTGTATTCAGATGTAAGGAAAAGGTTCATGATTCCACTTTTAAAACAATTGCAATTTAAACAGTGTCGCCCTGCCTTTCTTTATTTGCTGACTCTTCCATCAGTCCAAATTTGTAATGGTTTAGTGGTCTATTTGTGTGCAGTCATGAAGATGAGATCTTATTTTTAGGCATTACTGAGGAGGTTTTAAATGAAAAATAATTTTAGTCAAGAAAGTCGTCTTTTAAATTGTTGTTCTTATTGTTCTTATCTTGTTCAATTGCTTTTAGAAATAATTGATCATAAATCTTTGTAGCTAATTTTATGTGACAGTTTTAATTGCTGCATGTCTTGTCTTATTTATGCTTATATTCAAGTGGTGGTTGACTGATGTTATTTGTATATTTTATCTGCTTGTATGGTTGTGATAAGCAATCAAATAAAGTTGGCTATATTCATTCCCTTGTCCCTTTCATTTTAGATGCTTTATCTTCACACAGATATAAGGATTTACCACATAGTTTCAATTTTCAATTTCAGTTTTATTAATGGTACATGATTACTTAAAAAGCTTTGCAGCGAAATAAACAAACAGTAAAAAAGAATAATACCATGTTAAAAATGTACTACTGGCGCTAAATCGGTCTTGGTCGCGAACAACTATATAATAATAAAGTTCATTTGTATGCCACATGTTGTTGTTACATCTTAACCATAAGCTGCCGAGAACGGTGGAATAGGTGCATGCAGGTTGACTTAAAAGAAAAGGCGCAAATCGCCTGTTTAGCTCTTGGAGGATTTGAGCTGTTGTGTTGGCAGCAAGGCTAGACATTACAGACAGCCTAGAAATTACCAGGTGACTAAATAAAAAACATATAGGCCCTCATTACAACCCTGGCGGATGGCGGAAAAAGGGAAGTAAGACCGCAAACAGGCCGGCGGTCATTACTGCCCCATTATGACAATGTCCCGCACCGTCCGCCACAGTGGTAATGACCTCCAGGCTGGAGACAACGGCGACCGTCACTAGACTGCCGGCGGTATCAGGACCCCACATACCGCCATGGAATTCGTGGGGTTTTGTACCGCCACAAAATCCATGGTGGTATGTACCATCAGTGCCAGGGAACTGATTGGGGTCTCCCACTCACCCTCCCTCTCCCCTGAGTCCTCCCCTAACATCCATGACCCCCCTACCACCCACCAAAGGTGGTAGGATCCCCACCTCCCTTAACGGACGATAACCTTACCTGTTCCAGTGATCCTCCAGGAGGGAACGGGATCCATGGGGGCTGCTCCGGAGCCAGCACCCCGTCACCAGAACACCGCCACGCCGAATACTGGGTCGTATTACAGTGGGCGGTGTTCTGATGACGTGGCAGTGACAGTGGAGCAGCCTCCACTTCACCACCGACCGCCAGTATGGCTGCTGGCAGCTCTCCATCCAAAAAAGGGCAGAGGGATGCCAGCAGTCATCATATGATCGGCGGAAGACTGCCACCACTGGAGGTCTTCGGCCCGGTGGAACCTCGGCAGTCTTGAGAAAAGACCGCCAAGGTTGAAATGAGGGCAGTAGTCTTTAATGAGTTTTTGGCTGAAATTCAGTGACTTAGGGTGGAACATGGGCAAAGAAGAGCTAAGAGTTCGCAGACATAGTTGGCACATCCTGCCAGGGTTCTTACATCTGTTTGTGCAAAAGATATTGCAGAAGCCTCCTTGCAAGTGCGGGCCTTTTTCCATAAAAATGCTGGCTTCAGTAGAGACCTCCTAGAGGCTTCTAAGGTAGGACAGCAACACAGTAGGTGGAGCCAGGATTCTTTGTTGAAGTCGCAGAGCCTACAAGTCCCCCTTTTACCCAGCTGGGAGCAATCCGGGTTATGGCTAGCAGACGTAGACATATGATGTTTTTATGTGTGTGGGGTTTAATGGCGTCTTGAAGGTAGGGCTGAGGTCTTCACATTAAATATAACAAATTAAGGGGACGCAAGATATCTCTTGCCTGCAGTGATACCATGTCTTGCTGAATTTAAATAAGATGGACTTTTTTATTAATGGCCCTATTCCATGATGGCAGATCCACCGACTCAAGTGCTGAGGCTGCTGTATCTATTTGAAGTGATTGAGTTGACTTTTGCCTTTGGCCCAGCCATGGGGACCCTGATCTCTCAAAAGTGTCTTTCAGGCAGGCTTTCAAACTGCTTGCTAGAGCTCTTGGTATGCAAATATGATATTTCAGGATGTTTGATGCACAGACAAGTTGTTGGCTTGAAAATCCAAATTCCAGGCGGACTTTGACTCTTTTCACATATCTGGGTAGTTGGAACACTTTTTTGTATCTTAGAGTCTGCAGGTGGTCTGAAGTGGTAGCGCAATCCTCCAGGAATGCCTGGTGCCTGTAGTGGAGCAGAGGTAAAAACTAGGCCTTTAAGACTTTCAGCATTGGTTCTGCAGAAGCACTTCTTAGTTCTTGTTCAGATTTTCAAGCCTGTCAGTCATTGCTGCTGCTTTCCTTCTTAGTGAGGCTTTGTGTGCTGTAGGATTTGATGTTTCCAATAACAAGTCCCCCAAGTAGTTATAGTTTTTCATCGATTTGATTTTGTTATCCCCTTTTTTCCATGTTAATGTATGCTTTTGCTTGGAGTGCCCAAATAATATGACCTTAGTCTTGTCTTGGTTGATCTTGAGAAAGTTTGCCTCGTAGTAGATGTGGAGACTGTTTAATGCATGTTGCAGACCCATTTTTTGTATGATCTTTTATAACAGTGTCATTGGTAATTGTAGTATTTATAGGGTCGTATGGCCAAGTTTTGGGGGTACCAGACTGCAATTTGCTAAAGTTCTCCCCAAGTCAGCCATATTTAAGTTAAAGAGGAGAGGGTCGAAAACGCAGCCCTGTTTCAAACCTCCCTGGGTTGGGATTCTAGAGGTGACAGTGTGGGGGCCAGTTTTGGCACAGACCCAAGTATGGGTGTTGAGGGAGTCTATGGCCCGCAGGAGGGTGGGGAGATGCCCCACATGCTTAGTACTCTCCATAATGTTGCTCGGTCAACTTTGTCAAAGGTGGCGCTATAGTCAATAAAACAGGAGAAGAGAGGGAGCTGTCCCCTTTGGGCCACTTGCTGGCTTAGAGCCACAAGAGCTGTGATGTTATCCATGGTTTATGCCGCTGCCTGGTAGCCTGTTTGAAAAAATGGGAGTACCTGGTTATCCTGTACCCAGACTCCTAACTCCCTGAGCAGTAGCTGTGCATAAGCTTTCGCCTCTAGGTCTAGCAGAGCTACTGGTCTGTAGTTAGATGTCGCTGTTGGATCTCTCTTTTTAAAGATTGGGCACAGAATCAAGCCCCTCCAATCCTCCTAGATTTGTGCGGTCCGAAAAGCTTGATTGTAGAGGGGTGTTAGCAACCTGGTCCAGTCTTCCATTGCACATTTGAAGATTCCAGCGGGGAACCCGTTTGGTCCAGGGGTGCCCTTGTTTTTCATTTCCTTTATGAGACAGCTTACCTGGGTCGTGTTTGTGAGAGGTGGAAGGTTCTCACTTGGCAGGAAGTCTCTTTTTGGTCTACTAGGGCCATAGGGTACCCTGAGTATAGTGCTGTTACATGCATCACCCAGTCCCCTTCCAGTATTCCATGTTCTCTAGTGTGGTATGGAGATTTTAGGTTGCTGCCGTAATTCCACAAACAGGCTAAACCAATTTCCTGCAGCATTGCATGGACTTTTATCCATTCCTTTTCTTCCTTAGATTTCTTCAGTTGCCACACTGCCTTTAATGTACCTTGCGAGCTTCGCTCAAATGGTTAGCAATTGTTATTGTGCAGTGGGATTTGTGAATGTGTCATGTCCTTCATAGCTTACTTCGTAAGTTTACAATGGTGGGATCATATGGTCTTGTATCCTGCAGCTTCCTCCCTCCTTTTGGGGGTAATGTACTAGCCCCGGTGCTAAGAGAGTTTCCATGAGTTCTGTTAAAAAGGTTCTGCACCAATGTGTGGTTCATATAGTGGGGCCCGGTATGACCTTAAGGAGCTATTTAGTCACAGATGTGGTGACAGCTGTCCTCCATTTCAGCCTTCTAATTAACTTAGATGCTTTGGTGCCTGTGGAAGATCCCACTGTCCGAAATGTTTCAGCTGTGTGTGCTATGATTTCTACGATCAGCGTCAGTGGATTGTGGTCACTGTCCTGTTGTGTATCTCAAAGTTTGTAAACTTGCTGACCAGGTTTTCTGATAAGAACATATAGTCAATTGTTGAGATACCTCTACATGTCTGAAAGAGACCTGATTCAGCTGCTGCAAGTTTTAGCACTTGTGCTGCTGAAACTAGTTTGTAGGTGGTCAGTAGAGAGTTCATTTTGTCCTGCGCCTTACTATTTCTACCAGCAGCTTTCTCTGATTCCAGACCCCTCAGTTTAAAGTCTCCTGTCAAAAGAACCTACTGTGAGGTATATTCCAGGAAAAGAGATTCCAAACTGTTACATAAGGCTTCTGTTGCATGTTGTTTTGATGTTTTCCACATATTATAACAGTTAGTTATAAGCTGAGGCATTTTCCTGTGGCCAATGGTCAGCCCTATGACTGTTGCCGCTTGCAGGGCCGGAGAACTGTGTGAAAGAGGCACAGCTTTGATCCTGCTATTCTGTTTGATGTAGATTGAGTGGCCACACTGGGGTCTGCCAAATAAGCTGGGTTTTGTTGCTGGTTTAAAAAGCTCATCATAGCCGAGTAATTCTGTCAGAGTTGATGCCCACATTTCCTGCAAAAATGATGTCACATTTGTGCAGGAACGCCACTGCTGATTTTCTGTTCAGTACTGTCTTAACAACTGCCACATTCCATGAGGTTATTGTGAACTTAGACTCTTCCAGGGTTCCCAGAGTTTATTTTTATGCTGCATTATGTTGGCTAGGCTTTGTCTTGTGAGCCCTCCAATGGGGCTAGAGCTCCTTGTTACAAGTATCGAGATTGCTGCAGTTTGTTGCACAAGTTACCATTCTTTGGTTATGAGCAATTTGTACTTCCAGAGAATTATGAGGCTTTTGAAGGACTAGGCTACCTGTTGTTGGAAGCACCCCAAGCCCCTTTTAAACAGGATCTCTGTACCCTTGATTCCACATGCCGAAGTAGGACTTGGAGGTATTTGGGTGGGAGTAGTTTTAAGAGTTCAATCCCCCAGTCCTCAGAGACCTTGGATTCATTCTGAATGACCTCAATGAGATCTGCACTTTGCCATGTGGTTATTGTGGCATCTGTGTAGCTTTTCCCTGTGATCGTTGCAAATTTTACCAAGATGATTTCATCAGAAGTTATTGTATTCAGTGCTGAAATGCACTGAAACAAAGAAGGTTACCTCTGTTTAGTATATTATGGGCCCCATTTGTGGTGCAATGGGGGATGAACACGAGTTTGAGCTTTTCTGTCACCCAATTGTCTGCGATCCCCTTGTCTTATCTCATGCATCTCAGCCTCCAGGTACAGATTCTCTGGTTTGTGAGAGGGGTTGTTACTTGATCCCAGAGAGGCCTGTGTGCTGAATCGAATGACCTGCTAGAAAATTGCTATTGGCAAGGGTAATTGATGGGAGGCTTCCCATATAGCCCCAATCAATGAGTAAGCACACGTGTCATTGATTGTCAGTGTTATTTGTGTTGGACTTTTGTCTGCAATGTGCAGGGTTCCGCTCTATTCGGTGGAGCTGTTGGGAGGGGTGAAAGGGCCCCTGAGTTACTGGTCCAGAGGCAGATGTACTTGGTGAGCTGTTAGCTTGCCAATTCAAGTGGTGGAAGCTGCTAATGTGAATGGAGGGGGCCTTCACGTACACCTGGGATTTGATTGCCCTGAAGAGGCAGTGTGTTTGTGCCCATATGGGCTGTTTGTGTCCTTTGTGTCCCATTGATATGGAGTTGCCATATGCCCTTTTTGGGGGTGGGGGCAGTGTCTGAGCCTTGTGACTTCTCTCTGAGATGAATAACGAAGCGAGAGCAAATTAATGGTTGATGTCATCTTGTTCTCACAATCCTGCTTGCAACATCTCAATGGGCACTTCTTGAGTGTTCGGTGAAATGGTGCCTCCCTGTGTCTGCTTATGGACGAATATCGTCTTGCCACAGATTGTGGTTGCCCTCATCGTTCCTTCCAACAAGCTGTTGGTCATTAAGGCCTTTGTGGTGGGTGGCCCTGAGACCTTTACCTTATTTGGAATCCCTTGCACATTGCTGGTGGTCGCTGGGCTAGTTTTTCCTGAGTCCCATTGCCTCTTGACCTGTGGATTCTGACCCAGTACCAGGGGCATAATCAAGTGGTGTTGTCATTGTGAGTTCTGTTCTTCAATTTGTTTTGTGGCTAAGCTAAATATGGGGAAGGGCTTTGAGGAGCGTCCCCTGAGTTTGTGAGTGGGGTAGTCCTGGCCCCTATGATTGTGGACCTCCGTGTGGTGAGATACTCATTTTTTTAGAGTTTTCTCAGCCTCTTTTTTGCTTTCCTTGACATTTTAGGTGCGTTTAATGGATCAGGTGGTTCTCTTGGGCCATTTGTGTTAACCTTTGTTAACCTTTGTACTCTGTCCAGAAGGAGAACAATGTCTTCTAAGTTAGGGGAGCGTATGTGAGGTCAATTGGTGCTGTCAAACACCCCTGTCCAGCCCCGATATGGACACTGGTTGGGCTAAGGGGCTTGCTACGGAGGTAATCTGGTCAGAATGTTTGTTATTTTTGTTGTCTGGGCCCTGTCAGCAGCCATTCTGTTTGGTTCAGCTCTCGTCTCCCTGTCTGAGTTTTTATTGCTGTCAGTGAGTGACCATAGAATCTTCGGCACGGTGCT